>NC_141138.1:176908230-177215452 GCF_053477565.2 Lygodium microphyllum | reverse complement strand
GATTGTTTTCTTTGATGATATTTTAGTATTCAGTCAAAGTGAAAAAGAGCATTATGAGCATTTATCATTAGTTTTTCAATTACTGAAAGAAAATCAATTGTTTGCAAATCCTGACAAGAGTGAATTCTTTAAGACAGAAATAGAATATCTAGGTCATATTGTATCAGAAGAAGGAATAAAAGTTGATCCTAAGAAAATTGATGCAATATTGCATTGGCCTATTCCTAAAAATGTACATGAATTATGCTCATTCCTTGGTCTTGCTAGTTTCTATAGGAAGTTTGTACGTAATTTCTCATTACTTGCTTTACCACTGACCAAACTTCTTAAGAAAGGTATTGTTTATCAATGGGCTGAAAACCAGCAGAAATCCTTTGATTTACTTAAACATGCATTGACCAATGCCCCTGTTCTACAATTGCCTGACTTTAATAGACCATTATTTTTAGTTGTGACCGATGCTAGCGGATCAGGAATAGGAGCCGTGTTAATGCAAGATAACCATCCAATAGCATATTCTAGTTCTAAGCTGAAACCCTCTGAGCTCAAATATTCCACTTATGACAAGGAACTCTTAGCAGTTGTCCAAGCATTGAAACAATGGAAGCATTATTTAATGGGTTCAGAATTCATGATAAAGACTGACCAGCAAAGCATTAGACATCTACTTAGCCAACCCCAAATTTCTGACCGTCATATCAAATGGGCTTCATTCATTCAAAGTTTCCATCCTATCATTCAATACCAACCTGGAAAAGAAAATGTAGTTGCTGATGCATTGAGTAGAAGACCTGCAATTCATAACATTTCTATCATATCTTTTGATTCTTTGATTACTATGAAAGACACATATCACCAGGATATTACTTTTCATTCTGATTGGCAAAAATTAGTTCAAAATAATTTCATTCCTGTTGATTCATTGTCATATAATGATGGATTCATGTTCTTTGAAAAGAAACTGTGTGTTACTATTCCATTCCGATCTTTTGTTTTGAATGAAATTCATTGTCCCCCATATCAAGGTCATAGAGGTATCATTTCTACATTACACATGTTAACTGAAGATTTTTATTGGCCACATATGGATGCAGATGTGTCTAATTTTGTTTCTGAATGTTTGATTTGTCAAATAATAAAGAGACATCATGGTAAACAGTATAGGTTATTAATGCCTTTATCTATTCCATCTAAACCTTGGGAACATATATCTATGGATTTCATTACTGGCTTACCAAATACTAAATCTAACCATGACATGATTTGGACAATTGTAGATAGATTTAGTAAGCAAGCATATTTCATTGCATGTAAGAAAACTTTAACAGCATCACAAGCAGCACAGTTATTTTTGAAAACTATTTTTACTAACCATGGATTGCCGAAAGTGATTATTTCAGATAGAGATTCTAGATTTTGTAATAATTTCTGGATTACACTGTTTGCAAATCTAGGCACAAAGATTGATTTCTCATCTGCATTTCATCCAGAAACAAATGGACAAACAGAAGCCACAAATAGCACTATTCTAGATCTTTTACGTGCATACACTATCTCTAAACCTCAGACATGGGATACTCACTTACATTTATTACAGTTTGCATATAATAATACACCGCACACATCTACAAAGAAAGCACCTTTTGAAGTTATTTATGGGCATAGATTATCTACACCTGTTGCATCTTTGTCTAATAGAATACAAAGTGCCGATGATATTGCTGTTATGCATAACACTATTTTTGATGAGGTAAAGGATATGATTACTAAAGCCCAACAATCATATACCAAACAAGCCAACAAGAAAAGACAAGCCATGAATTTCAAAGTAGATGATTATGTTTGGCTTAGAATAGAAAAGCGTAGACTGCAAAGTGTAGATAGACATCCAGTTGTCAAATTAGCCCCTAGATTCTACGGACCATTTAGAATCATTCATAAAATTAATGACAATGCATTCAAGTTAGAACTGCCATCACATTGGAAAATTCATAATACATTTCATATTAGTTTATTGAGACCATTTAGAGGACAATTACCTATCCACCCTGTCTATGAGAACCCACCTTTATTACAAGAAGAGACTGAAATCCTTGAACCAGAAGCTATTATAGACACTGATTACATGACCACTAGAACTGGCCGAAGGTACTCTAGATATCTCGTGAAATTTAAGAACCATCCTGTAGAAGAAGCACAATGGATGCACGCTAGAGACCTAAATGCTTTCCCCACTCTGTTAGCTCCGGGGGTATGATGCCAGGAGGCATATTCCACGGTGGATTCCGTGAGGTTTTACGGTGGATTCCGTAAACTTAGATGACCGGGGCTCATACGCAAAGAGGATTCTTTGTGCGAGAAGTTGATGGGGACGCCTGTCCTTTTCGGGCGTTTCATTAATTTAGTGTGTACATGGGTGATTCCATAGCGGGTGATTCCGCAAAATGCATATTAAATTAATAAACGTTTATGAGTTTAGAGTGCGCACTCGTAATAAATTAAGGTTAGGATTTATTTCTAACCAGTTGATTTATTTATGTAGCTGAAGACTGCTAGGTATTCACTTTTGTCGGTTTAATTGTGTTATTTTACTAACGATTGTGAATGCTTCAGTTGACGTGTAGAGATAGCAGCAGTGGCGGAGGAAAGCATTGGAGTCTAGCGGGTTTCCGATCTTTCGACTATATTTTGATAGGCGCCACGCCTATATTTTGATTATGTCTATAGAGACATCGACTATTTATTATTATTTTGTATGCGCTTATGCGCCTGGATATGTTATTTTTATTTGGACATTGAGATTGGGCGTGCCAGACTCTTTGGGCACCGTCCATTAGCTTTATTTTCCTATTTTTGGTAGAAAGCAAACTCAAAAGCTAAAAGCTTGTCATATTTTTGTAATTGGGCTATTTTTGAGCAAAAAGATTGAAAATATATATTAAATACATGCTTTGTGAAGCGCTCACACAAGGCATGGGGGAGATTCAACCCAATTTGTCTCTTGTCTCATGTCGTGCTTGCTTTTACATTGGTTTTTGTGCTAAAAAGTAGAGTACTTTGTTCTTGGGGACCTTTGGGAATTCACTACGTGAGCTACCTGCGTCCGATCTGCGCACCAGCGTCCCATTGACTCAACATTCCGGGAAGGTGGGTAGGACCTTTGGGTTTGAGGACTTCGACTTGGCGTCCAAGTACGATACTTGGCTGCATTTCTAACATGCCAAGCCCTAGCTAGTACTTGAGGTTTTTATTGAATCGGCTAGTTATGCCTATACGAAACCCTAACAGTCATAATACCACAAATGACTTGGGTAAATTGACCTACTTGTCTTATGACAAGGACAATTCTTTCCTAGAGATGATAAACTTGATCTAAAGTAGAAAAAAATAGTTGCAAAATGTTACAATACATGTAAACATGTAATTCATTACTTCTACGCACCATAAGATCCGCAATAGCCCTATCCCTTTTTGCTAAAGTCAAAAGGCATGATAATTTGAAGAATAACTTACATAGGGCCTACTAGGATTTACATCAAGGAATAACACCTACAACCTTTTGTCTAAGTATTTGCATTTCATGCTTTTATAAGCCATGCAATCATTCCTAAATGCTACTTGATGAAATGAAATTTGCGAAAGTATAAGTGCGACCCTTAGATACAACAACATCGTGAATGAAGTTCATGCAATACTAAGGCAAGTGTCGATTTAATCTATTTGCAAGCATCTTTTCCCATGCAACTTATATAAGATGGGGGTTCTTTTTCATGCCGTGCAACAGAAATTAACAATTTCCTCATGCGAATCCTAACGAAGGGAGTTATTGCAAAAATACTCATTTCCTTCATGACCAATGCACTTAACAATTTCCTCTTTAACCCTAGGCAATATGTGGCTTTCCTTTGAAAATGCACGACAAGACAATTTACTATTAAGGTTGTAAGATGGATGGACAATTTGCGTTTATATTGAAAATACCAATTTTTCCCAATTGCATTTAACTAGGCTAGGTGAATTTGAACATGCACGGGTGCTTCCTAATCCGTGGAGTTGTCATGCTTAATGCATTACTTTAGTATGAAATCACAATAGTAAAAAAAAACCTGGGTCTGTGGGCTCGGGGAGATGTCCACGTGAATGCTAGGAGAAGAACCTCCCGCAGGCGTGCCTTGCGACTTCTTGGGAGCCATCGTAGGCGTGAACACAAACTTTGCGGATTACCCTTGCTTCTACGCTTTCTCCGAACAGCCTTGAGATGTGCCTTCTCCCTTGTACGCAGGAGATTCCTTCACCGGAAGTCGGATGAGAATTAGAGTTTTTTTGAGGGGGCTACGGAAATAGAGCTTAATGAGCTCGAACTTAAACCCGAGAAGACCGCAGGAACAAGGCCAAAGCCTTATCCCTTAGAAGCTGTGGAAATGGGCTTTAAGGGAGGGCTTTTAACGTCCAGGATATACCCCGCGTGCACAAGGTCTTAGACCTTGTTTCTTTTAAGAAGCTTCCAAAGCTTAGGAAGCTTCTGCTTCCCCAGAAAGCACGTGGTTAAGGGGAATGATTAAGGATTAAACGAAATGGGAGATAATGTCGAATGGAGGGGAAAAGAGAAATGGACTTGTCAGGGAGATGGCGGCGGCTGTCAGCGCTACATCAGCAGTTGGCGATTAATCTGGTAGCCCTTCACGACTGGCGGTGGCCCCTTCTGCAGCGTGGCGGCAACTTCTTGCTAGACGGAAGCCTCTCCAGACTCTCTACCCCCACACACGGCATCCTCAGCTTCCCTCTCCCTCCACGCAACACGTCCCTTTCCTTCCTTTCTCCACGCAGCCTCTGGCCTTCTCCCAGCACGTCAGGCCTCTCTTCCTTCCTCGGCAATGGCGATGGCAGCAGCATTCGTCCTTCTCTCCTCCCTCTTCAACACCTTAGAGGGTGTATATATAGGCATGGGGGGGGGGGAGAGAAGAGCTCCACCACGTGGCCCCCTGCATGGGTTCCCCCCTCCCCATGCAGCCCACGACTCCACCAAGTCCCCATCCCCCCACACTCCCTCTCCTCCAGCCGTGCATCGGCTAGGGAAAAGGGATAAAATAAAAAAATTTGCCTTGATAATATTCAATTTGCCCCTCCCAAGAGGGTGTTTACGTGTGATTTGCGGTTTTGAACTCTCGGGTTTGCTTTGCCAATGCGGAGGTCCCGATTTCTCGTGTGCAGGTCACAGATTACACTGCCGGCAATTCCAATATGAAAGATAACCTTTGCACGAGGTTTACGCAGTGTGCGGGAAGTCAATATTCACGGGTGGGAATATTACAGAAAGAGTCATTTTCATGGTGAATCTGGTTATGGTTTAGGCAAAGAGTAATTGGAGAACGAGAATTAGTTACAAGATTTGATTTAGTTAAAACCGTAACTAGTTAAGGTCTCTGTAGTAAACCATGACTAAATTTGATGGTCTTAAAGAATGTCTAAAGAAACAATGGCAAAATCATGGTCATTTTAGTGGTATGTGGTCAATTTTGGGCTATTTTGAAGGATTATGGACTTAACTAAAGCCTAAACATGGTTTGGAGAGGTTAAACCATGGTTACTTTTTTCGGAACAAGCTTCCTTCCTCTTTCTCAAGCTTTCTCTACAAGCTGCCATGGAGGAAATTACTCATCTCTCTCTCCCATTGTTTCTATCATCTATGCACTCTAGATAGGATCAAAGTAGGCATCCTTAGATTTAGATTAAACACCTATTTGCTGGGATTTAATGAGGGATCCATCACGAGGTTGAGGGAGCATGCTGGCAACAGTTTATGCCATTTTTCGTGTACCTAAATCTGCCATTTAATCAAACACTTGGTTGATTGGTGCCTACAAGATCTTCCACAAGGATTATTGGAGCACAAAGGTGATGTACAAGGCATCAATGGCATTCTTTCTCCTTTTTCCTTCAAGATTGAAGCTCTCTTCAAACCCTAGCCATGGCTGAAAATGTACAACATGAAGAATCCTCCAATTTCTTAAAGGTTTGGCCTCTTCTTGACTTCTTCTAGCTTCCTAATAGCAAGGGCAAGCATCTACATCAAGCACTGGACCAACATTGAAGATTCCAAGAAAGATTGAAGCATTTTCTTCAAACACCATATTGGGAAATATGGGAATTTTCCATAAGTTTGGGACACATGGTCAAATCTTTGCATTTGTCATAACTTGAACAATATAACTCCAAATCGAGCACTCTATAGCTCAATAGATTCCATTTTTCAAGTGCTTTCCAATGATAGGTCATGTCATATGGTTTTGAGAAACTTATGGGATTGTTATCCGGTGCCACCTTTTTAGTATTTATAAAATGGGAATTGGAAAATTTCCAAACTCACTAATATTGTGTTCTCATCTCAGATTTGGGAAAACAGGGCATCCATCAATCTTCATCAAATCTTGCTTCATTGAGGTTTCAATTTATGGGGCTTTTGTTGTCTACGACCCCGGGAAGGTTCAATTGAAGGTATTCTTCAAAGATTGGGCTTACATTGAAAAAATTCTTCAAGTTTGAAAGCATTTTCAACCTCTTGAACATGGCAATGTCTGAAAATTCATGGAATCTATGATTCTAATGAGAATCTACATTCATTAAAGCTCAAAGGATCTTCTTCAACAAGCTATTGTAGACTTCCATCAAATCATTGACTTCTTTTGATTGCATTGGAGCAATCTTATTAATTGAGAGCTGAAGATTACATGGGAGCAATTATATTGGACAAAGCCTTCTTGAACTTGGTCTTGTGATCTGAAATCTTGGTCTATTAATGGTGGTTTATGATGAAGGTTGATTGGTTGGATTCATCTACTACTTTCCATCAACATTAAAGAGGTAATTCTATTTCTTTCAGCTTAATCTCTCTTTTTATCCAATTGTTGAACCAGTCCCATTGTTCATAAGAGAGATTAAGTGTAATAGAACCTCCTAATTCCTATTGAAGGCATGTAGAATTCAACCCAAGACTGATTATGATTGCTTGATGAGTTCTTTTCTTCCCATTCAAATGTTAAAGCTCAATTGATTGCATAAATGCTACTCACTGCCTAGTTGACTTGGATTTTTGTTGGATGATTGAACATTGATGCTATAGGACTGAAATAATGATGAAAATGGTAAGTGGAAACACTGTAAAAGCAATGAGTCACTACAAAAGGGTAATGCACTATCCATAGCCCTTTCAATTCAGTCATTTCCCAATACCCACTTGCATTTCATTAAAGAATTCAAAGGCTTTTCCAGTCAATGCATAGAATCCTTGTTTGATTAGCCATTGGAATGTACTTGCCATGGTGGTTCCCACGAGGAAAAGTGGATGCCACGTGAGTCAAGAAGACAAAAGAGAGTTGACCCTCCCTTCCCGATTAAGACCCTGAAGGGGTGCACAACTCGGCTTGAGGTGAAACTTTGCACACCCCTCTTGTCTCGGAGCCCATGGAAATCTCAGATATTCATGGTTCCATAAGTGGTTGAAGAACCGTAGGAAGAGGTGCAGGGCATCTCTTCTTTTCGGGGTACCTATAGGTGTTGGACAAAGTTTTTACAGATAAAATAGCAGGTATATACAAATCTACATGCTTTTCCTAAGCCCTATAGGTGCCCCATAATCCTCTCCTGGTTGCTACAGTGGTTTACAAGGGTTTCTTCTACCCAGGATCTTCCTATAGGGTCAAACAGGGTACTTACAAGTGGTGGACAGGGTGTAGGAATTTCCTATTCAGACCTAAAGATTCAATCACAACAAATTTTGTCCTAATCCAAATTAAGAACTTGATAGCTCCATTCTAATAGCAATCCTAAGCTTCGATTTGAATCAAAACGTTTGGTGATCGGACATCAGGAGCTCAAGTTATTGCTGATTTTCTGACACTAGGTATGTTGAGACAACACCCAGAAAGCATACAGGGGGACACTGTTTGACATTGTTCCACCCAAACTATCCAACCCAAGTCCATATATTTTGAAATTTCGTATATCCACATATAATAAGCTTCCAAAAGATCTATTAAGCATTGGGATTGGTGCTATATTTTGAGAGAAACAGGGTACTAAGTGACAAGCTGTCTACCACTACATCATTGTTTCCTAATGGTCAGGAATAAGAAGAAAGATCCCATTACTGAGGCATTGAATGATGGTGACAGAGACTTCCAAGAGGGAAAAAATTACACAACTAAAGCAAATAATGTTGATCAAATAGATAAAGAATTAAGCATTGGAATTTCTTATAGCACACATCAAGGACAACATGACATAAATGAAGAGCATGCAAGGAATGATTATCTCTTACGGTCAAAAGAGTTGGGACATGTCAATGAAGGCCTTTCTAAGGATTTGAAGGTTTTGAATGAAGTCTTAACATATATGAATCAAGGTTTGTTGCAAGGGATGGCACAAGTAAACCAAGGAATCTCTGATTTATAGCAAAGCACTAAATATTTATTCCAAGAGCTCATATTTGCCATAAAGGAAATTAGAAGCATGAGCCTTTGAAGCATATGAGAGAGGTCTTTGACACATTACAAAGATACACACTCTTTTTCAAGATGACAAAGTGTTCTTTCAATATGGAAGATGAAGTTGAATACTTAGGTCATGTTGTGGGAGAACAAGGGATTAGAGTGGACCCCAATAAGGTAAAATGTGTTAAAGAATGGCCTACTCCTACGAATGCAACCTCTTTGAGAGGATTCCTTGGATTATCATCCTTCTATAGAAGGTTCATCAAGAATTATGCTCATGTGGCGGCTCCATTGACGGATAGACTCAAAAAGGAGGCTTTATTTTGGGACTCCATCGCCAATCAAAGTTTCAATGAACTGAAATCTCTTATAATTTCAGCATCCATCCTTGTATGCTCAGATTTCTCTAAGGAGTTTATCATATGTGCAGATGCTAGCGGAAGAGGAATTGGGAATGTTTTATATCAAGATCATGGAGTCATAGCTTATGAGAGCCGAAAGCTTGATGACAAGGAGCATCAATTACATGTTATGAGCAAGAGATGTTAGCAATATTGCATGCTATCAAAAAGTGGCATCATTATATCTATGGCAGCCATTTCAAGGTCAAAAGCGATCATTATGTGCTGAAATACTTCCTTTCACAACAAAATTTATCTCCCAAGCAACGAAGATGGTTAACTACTCTTCAAGGTTACGACTTTAAAATATATTATATGGCAGGAAAAGACAATGTGGTGGTGCATGCCTTATCAAGAATGTGGGCATGTTCCATTTCTACCATTTCAATAGTGCAAAAGGATTGGATCCATGACATTCAAGAGGATTATTTGCTTGATGCCTTATCAAGAATGTGGGCGTGTTCCATTTCTACCATTTCAACAGTGCAAAAGGATTAGATCCATGACATTCAAGAGGAGTATTTGCTTGATGAGCAAGCATCAAAGATGATGAAATAATTTCATCAAGGCAAAGGAGAAGAGTATCCAAGTTTCAAATGGCACAACCGTCTTTTATGGTATCGTGGTAGAGTATTCTTGACACCACAATCTTCTTTCAAAGATCGTATCTTGCATGAGATGCACTCTTCACCTTTAGTGGGACACCATGGGTTTTTCAAAACATTTGACAATATCCATAAGAGTTTCTATTGGAAGGGCATTTGGAGGGATGTTAAGGGTTATGTTATGCAATGTCTTCCGTGTTAACAAAATAAAGATTCCTCTCTTCTACCCGGTGGTTTACTTTAGCCACTTCCTATTCCTCAAGGCAAGTGGACTGATATTACAATGGATTTTATTGTGGGATTACCTACAACAAAGCATGGGTGGAATAGCATTTATGTGGTGGTGGACCGGTTGACTAAATCAACTCATTTCATCCCCACCAAGGCTCAATTTATAGTAAAGCAAGTGGCTGAACAGTTCATGGAATGTATTTTTAAGCTTCATGGTATGTCATTGAAAATAGTATCTGATCATGATACTAAGTTTATTGGAAGTTTTTGTAGGAGTTTATTCACTTCTATGGGAACAATTTTGACTCCTAGCACGGCATATCATCCCCAAACCAATGGCCAAACGGAGCATGTCAATACATGGTTGGAAGTCTATCTTTGCCATTTTTGCCATGACACTCAAGCTTTGTGGGATCATTGGTTACATCTTGTTGAATTCTGTTATAATAACACTGATCATATGAGCGTTGGCATGTTGCCATTCGAAGTGCTTTACGGATATAAAGTGCATATACCTTCAACCCTTTTTCATGAAGACATGAATCCACAAGCCAAGACTAAAGTTGAGGAAATGGAAGCTATTTTGCATCAATGCAAGGAAAATATTAGGAAGGCACAAGATGTTATGAAGGCTTATGCTGATGAAAAGAGGAAACCTTTGGAGTTTGAAGAAGGAGATTGGGTATTTCTCAAAGTGCCTAAGTCTAGGTATGCTTCTCTCAAAGGTGGTCATAATAAGTTGGCTCATCGTTACTATGGGCCTTGTCAAATCCTCAAACGAGTTGGTAAGCTTGCATACAAGCTTGATTTTCCTTCTTCAACAAGGATTCATTCTACCTTCCATGTTTTCCAACTTAAGAAATATGTGGGTCCAGCCCCATAAAGGTTTTAGAGGAGTTACCTCCCATGGATGAAGATGGTCTTATCATTTATGAGCCTGAAAAGGTTATTGGCAAACGAGAAAAGGTTTTAAGGAACCGTTTTCTATTGGAATACCTTATTAAATGGTGAGCTTTGCCCATGGAGGAATCTACTTGGAAACCATCATCATACCTTGATTCTTTTCCATGGATTTTGCAAGAAATAGAGTAATATCTGAACATGATAGCTTGTTGTATTAAATTTTTGTCATAAAATAATTGCTCTATGGTCATCAAAATTGTATTTTTATGGCATGGCTAGATATGAGGGATTTTCCTCTACATCTCTATATCTCATACATGGTGATTGAACATTTCTTCTTCAAGTTATGGCCATTCTTGTGCAGTAGCCTGTTTTGGATAGTTTCCAGCAGTATATCCAAATTTAATACTTGTACTTCATTGACATATGAGATCTTCTTCAGCTTGGAGTTTCATTATAGCATGGATTCATCACTTACAAAGATATCCTTGTAATCTTTCCTCGTAAATTGTGCCAATTCTAGCTTTGAGGACAAAGCTCTATTAGGCTGGGATGGCTTGTAATAAAGCATAAATGCCTTGGTTTAGGGTAAGTATAAAAGGTGGAGGTGTAACATGTGAAGCATCTTTTTGCCATTATACAAAATTACTTGTTTGAGGTCTCAACCTCTCACCATCTAAGAGGGTGAATACTCTTGGGCACCGTAGCTTGGGGTGCATACCTTGCTGTAGCAAATCATCATTTGATTGTCAACCAACATTGGTAATACCATTTAATGCCTAGTGCTATGGTTTCTTGGCATTTTATGTCTATTTCTTGTATTTTCAGTTTAAAGGCTTGCTGTGGGAATTAGCTTCTTTACAAAACTATGTGTGAACCTCCCTTAAACCTAAACACTATGTTTCACATAAATAGAACCCTTTTAGTTTCTTTCCTATTTCATAGTTACATTGTTATCTTATTTTCTTCTCTTTAAATCCACCTCATGGCCCACATCAAGCAAACTACATAATGACATCCAATACCAAGCCAAGCCCAAGAACAAGTTTTCACTTCTCCACCATGGCAAGGCAAAGAGATCCCCGATTTCACCCAACGCGATGACTCCAATGAAAAACAACCTTGTTTTCTCTATGTCCTTCCTCGCCTATCCATCCAAAGGCTTGAAGGCCCTTTCTCAATCATCCTTATATTCCTTGAAAAAAGCTTGTGAGCAAGAAGATTTTTTTAAAGAGGAAGAAGCACGTGAGGATGTGGAAGCTGACAACAATGAGCTAGAGAACAATGAGGGTGATGGCTCTATGGATGAGAAGGGTGAAAACAATGATGATGAGGGCAACATTGACCACAATATCAAAAGGCCCTAGGACAGGGTAGAATGGCCAGAGGCTAGTGAAGATTCAATCGAGGGGCACTTAACAAGTGGTAAGGTCCCCATGCCATGCGCCGAGCTAAAAATGAAGTGAGCCAAACAACTTTCTCCTCCTCCTTTAGTACCCCTTCTCCCCACTCTAGAACTAGCCCATGTCTGAGTGACTCCCACCTAAGCCACAACCCCAAGCCCAAGAAGCAAAAGGACAATAACCATAGAATGGCCCAAAGAGATGAGTCCCAAGGAAAAGGCTAAAGTGGAGAAAGAACTATCACCTAGCGGCTCTTAGCGAGATCCACAAATACTAGAAGAGCATAGACCTATTGATCAAGAAAGTGCCATTTGCATGCTTAGTGAAGGAAATCCTTAACTCTTATGGATATCAATGTCACATGCAAGGGGTTGCATTGGAGGCTATCCATCATGAAGCTACAAAAGCATACCTTCTTGCTCTTTTTGAGGAAACATCTCTGCATGACTCATGCCAAATGGGTGACCATCATGCAGAGAGACATATAGTTAGCCAAATGGATAAGGAAGGAGAGAGATTAGAGCTTTCAAGGGCCTACAATTTTTGTAACACAATACAAAGTAATGCACTTTGTGAACTTCGGCATGTAATGAAAAACCTTTTTTTTTAATTGTTCCGCGAATACCTCATATTGTATTTGTGCATGATGGTGTAATGATTAAATTTGCAACATCAATTGAAAACTCAACAACTAAGTAGAACGAGAAATCGATTATCAAGCCAATAGTCTAGTTAACCTTTTTACTTTGTTGAATGATAAGTTAGCATGCGTCATATAAGCAAGGAAGTACAATGAGATTGTAAAAAAATTATCGATTAACAAAAAATGCCATAAGAAATTTGATATGGACTATTCAAGGAACCCTAAATAGGTTACAACACGTGAATGGTAGGATGATAGTACAAATCAAAACTTTTACGGCATTCTTGGGCAATTTTGACCAAGACTAGCCTAATTGATTTGTTGAATGCATTTTTTGCCAATAAAAATTTAATTGTATTTTGGATATCTCTTGTACTCTGAAAATATGCATATTGGTATCGCATAATGTCGTTTCATAAAATCCTTCAATCTTATCAAAATTGAACACTAAAAAATAGACAATATGCTTGAGAGATAGATTGTAATCAAAATATATTTGTATTATAGTGCAAAGTAAAAATGGATTTTTCTTTACATGACTATGCTTAGAATCCTAGAGCTCAATACAAGTTTCAAGCCATCTTTAGGTGCTTGATTTTCTCATGGGTCTACTTCCGTCTCTTTCTAGTCTCTAACAACAACCCTATATTGATGCTCTCTTGCATGGCGGCCTACCTAGCTCCAATGGCTTTGCCAATCCCCACAGCCAAAAGTATTCTTCTACCCAAGTGTATACCAAATACGTGCTTCACCTACTCCTTAATAAGAATGATCTTGTGTGCATTTGAGGTGATGGCGGATGCAGACACTGCTTTTGATAAGAATCCATAAAAATACAAAAAATAAATTATAAAATTATAGATACTGTATTTTTTAACTTTTTTCTCATGTTGTCAACTTTTAGACTAGCTAGATTGCATTTTAGTTTGTTTCATGGATGTGGCCATTTCTTTTTAGTGTGCGTATTTAAATTACGGTGCATACACACTCCCTACACGTATCAAAATTTCAATTTTTTCCATACACGACAAACCACATTTAATTTCTAAAATAAACCTAGTTGATCACATTTTTTACGTACATTCGTGTCCAATACACCATTAAAATAAAATAAACCAAACTTGCCATTCACATTGCACGCACTTCATGCACCAAACACACACATTGAAATTTTTAATAAAAAAGGAATCACCCGTCATTCATGTACTCATTGGCCAAAAAGTGCTACACATACCATAACTTCTAAGAGAAATGAAGTTTGCATTTAGAGACCTTACCGATCGAGATCACAATCATGGGTTTCCGGTTAATGCACCGATCAATTTAATAAAGGTTATACCAAGTAAGTAAGGAACCACGATTTTATTTTTAAAGGTTTATCACTTACACTACAACAAAAAGGCCTCACAGATGCACATTTAGACGCGATTTTTGAATATAGAGAAATTCTTATGGGCACGTCTATCCGCCCGTCTATTTGCGCATCTACCATTTTGTGTCTATAAGCGCATGTATCAACGAATTTACATGCACAAATAGACACGCAATAGACGCACATATACACGCGCATATAGACACGCTGGTAGACACGCTTTTACAAGCACTGATAGATGCGAACAGAAAATAAAAAATATCATTAAAAAAAAGATATTTAATTTCTTTTTTAAATTTGAATTATGAAGCATGTGTATAAGTGCATGTAGTCTGCATTATAGACGCGTGTATAAATGCGAATTATCTACAATTTAGATGCGCTGATAGACGCGCAAAACAGAACTGGAAAAAAAAAACCAGAGAGCATGTGGTTGCAAAGTAAAGCAACCACATGCTCTCTGGTTTTTTTCCCCCTCCCATACATCAGATTGTGTATTTGGGAAAAAGAAAATGTATCTTACGGGCATGAGAATTGAAAATAAAAGTCCATGTATTCATTATATATCAAAAGCATTTACAAGGGAAGTTTAAGTGCTTGCGACCTAAAGCGTGGCCGCAAGCAGTAGGCTCAAAGAGATATCATACATATACAAGAAAAGAAGGCCTCATGAGGAGGTATGGTGCTCCTCTACGAATCTGAAGAGGAAACATCTTCACTAGTACCACCATGGCTGCTAGCATCGCTATCCCCCTCCTCGCTATGCTCCACATCCGGGTTCGCCTACACACACAAAAGATCAAGGTTGCTTACATAGACAAGGTGGAGAAAAAGTTATAATTAGCTATACTTTTAATAGGAAAGTAAGAAAAAAATACCTCCTCTGGCTGTCGAATCCTCATGGCCCGGTTGTATTGGTCCTCAGTGATGAGACCCTCCTCATAAAAGTGAAGCCATGTTGATGCGCGATTATGGCCTCGATGGTAACCTACCTCTCTAGGAGTAGGTGTCCTACCAACGATGGCAGTCTGCAAAACATTTAGAGATATACAAAAAATTATGAGTCACAATATATTAGACTAAAATATATAAAGAATTGAAAGAAATATAAATTAAAAAAAACTAGAAATCAAAATATACTTACAAACTCTGCCTCCCACAACTCTCTGCTGCTCGATCCGTAATGCGACGATCCCATGGTTTCCATTTGGATCTGTCGCGCCTCTGCGTGCTGGTGACTCTTCACTTTCTCAGCTGCTTTCTTCTTGGCTTTCTTCCACTCTATGCAGTGGCACATAGGTGGTTGGCTATAGGCTCCACGCCCCTCCTCCAGCCTCCACAGTGAGTCTCTGGCCCGTGTCATGAGGTGGGATCTTTTGTTGTGAAGCATATCCCTCACTTTTGTACGTCCCCAATCATCCAAGAATCGCTGACCCTCAGGATTTGGGTACCTCCTATGGACTACCCTCAACACCTTCTACCACAAGTCGCTTTTCTGATTTTTGAAGGCAATGAAATAATCTTTATATGTCGCATGCATGACGCTCCTCATGTACGCCATTACATCCCTTCCCTCATCATCATGAAAGATGCAACCAACATCTGTAACTCTATAGTACTGGCGTACAACCTCCTCTGCGTGATCTACTGGTGAGGGTGATCTCTCGCCACCTCCTAGGCAACCCCCATACAAGCCTCGTCCTTCCCCTCGACTCTCCCTCCTCCCTCTCTGTCGACTACCCTCTGCCTCACTGGACGCACAAGCTTCTGTAGATACACGTGCTTCTGCAGATGCTTGTGCTTCAGGCGATGCACGTGGAGCACGTGGAGTACGTGCATATGGAGTACCTGCATGTGGAGTCTGGGAAGTAGTGCCAGGAAAAGACGCCAGAGGCGTCCCAGACATGACACTGAACACCTCGTCCGCATGCACATATTCAAAAATATTGTATCTACATTATGGGATCACTTGATAGGGGCTCGTGATTCAGTTAATGTAAGGGAGGATTTACGTAACATTGGTCGTATGAGACAAGCCTGTCCACGCGTTGGACCCAGAGGAAAGATTGAGCTACCCCATGCACCTTGGATGTTGTCAAAGAACGAGGAAAAAAAAGTGAAGGAATAAATATATAGCTTTCGAACACCCACAGGATGTATGAGATGTCTCAAGGGAGCCTTCATAAAGAAAAAGAAAAGAGGTGTGGAGCAACTATCTGGTTTGAAGTCCCACGATTGGCACAAAATGATTCAAGTAAGGGTATCTCTAACCATGAATATAGTAATGAGTGGAGTAACTATGTGTAAACTTTGGGGTATGATGACTTTTTCCTTAACTAATCATTTGATCTATGAATATTGTTTACATTCAGTTCATACTTCCTACTAGCATATCCCATTGTGTATCCAAAGATGTACGTGATATCATTTACAAGATGGGAGAGCTTGTGAGGTGTGCATACATTGTATTTTTTCATTATATATCTTTGAATTTCTACACAAAAATAAACAATTCTCAAATACATCTTGATAGATACGTGAGCTCGAAGGAAATTGATCCAAACACATTGCAAGATGCTCGAGTATTATCTGTTGAGGTGGTTTGTTTGGTGGAGGAAATTTTTCCTCGATCCATTTTGACTACTCAATTACATTTACTCATACATTTGATTGATGAGATCGCACTTTGTGGAGTAGTTCATGTAAGGTGGATGTTTTTTCTTAAGCGCTTCATGAAAACCTTGAAAGATTTTGTAAGGCAAAAAGCACGGCCTGAGGGAAGCATGGCTGAGGGTTGGTTAGTGCAATCATCCTTTGTTTATATCTCTGAATATCTTGCTGAAGTGGATCCCTCTCAACCACGACTATGGAAAGATGATGAAGACTTGAGGATGACCTCTATAGTACCTCAAGGAAAAGGAATGAGTAAAGTGCTAACAAAAGAAGAAATGAGTTAAATAGTTTTTGTGTGCTCAATAGTGATGTAATGAGCAAATGGGTGACACTATATAATGAAGCAAGGGCAAGAAGAAAAAGTGAAAGACAAGAATTTCGCACTAGATATGGACATAATGTCTCATTTCCAGATCATCTAAATGCGCTCCCACATCATATTGATATAGATTGGTTACATGAGGAAATGGAGAGAATGGAAAAAGAGGAGGAAATTAATATATCTCAAGAAGAGTGGGAATACGCACGAGGTTGCTTATCAAAGGTGAGACATACTATCAATTAATTTGTTTCTATAAGTTTTATTTTATATAAATAATTGACATGTTTGATCTTTTATCTTTTACTACTAGTGCACATTATTCAATGCACTTTGGTGTGAGGATAAACATCTTCGAACTCAATGTATAGATGAAAAGAGAAACACCAAGGATTGTGGTGTCCTTGCTCACTTCGAGGATGCCAATGGTACCATGGAAGGTTATTGTGGCTTGATCCAAGATATTCTGAAGCTTGACTTCAGACGATTCTTTATATGTGTACTGGATGTGAAGTGGTTTAAAGAAGTGGTAACAAATGGTGAGCATTGCACAATCAGACGTCATCCAAGTGGTTTTGTAATCATTGACTCGACAAAATTTCACCAAAACAAGAATGACACATTAGTACTACCTCAACAATGCGAGCAAGTATATATGCAAAGGCTAATTTTTTTATATGTATACGTGTGATACATATACACAATATAATAAGTACTTAAGTTTTTTGCTTTTGTTTTTCAAATACAGGTTGTGTATCATCCAATGGTAAACAATAACCGATGGTGGTATGTCATCCCTATATCTAATCGTTCAAAACCAACATATGGTAATATTACCGACATGGAGATAGCAGATGACAATCCAATAATTAATGATGATGTGCATGATGACACCATAATGGATGATATGCATGATATAGTACAAGATGAACCTCGCGAGGATGTTCAAGGAAACGCAGAAGAAGACAATAATGTGATTGTCGATGATATTGATGAAGTTATTGAGCAATATAGCAACACATCTAATAGTGGGATAGACTTATTTGTTTCGTTACCTCTTGGTAACATAGAAAGTAGATAGTTTAGCAAGGGCTGATCTCATTGAAGATGAGATGGATCATTCACTGTAACATACTTAATTTGCTTATTGATTCAATGTGTATTCCTAATTCTATGGTTTTTATCATGCGCACACGTGCATACTCAAGAATCAATAGTCAATTTTAAAGCTAAATTGAATTTTCCATAATAAAAAGGAAGTATCTTTTATCATCTTCAAGTACATAGAGAAATTACGAGATACATATTGCAATGCTTGCTACTAATTGTAAGGTTTCTATCACTTGCCGCTAATTACTTATATCAGGCTTGTCAACTTGAGGAACTGGCATTCATTAGAGAGCAATGAAAAAGTAATTATTAACTCTATTTTTTTAATTCAATGATTCAATGTGTATTCTTAATTCTATGGTTTTTATCATGCGCACATGTGCATGCTCAAGAATCAATTTCAGGTGGTTAAATAATTATTAACTTTGGTTTTTTAATTATGTGAATTGCTAATTTTAGGTGGTTAAATAATTGTGTGTCTACTGGCGCGTCTATATTAGCATCTATTTGCGCGGATATATAGACGTAAAATTCGCATCTATTTACACGCACGTTTACACGCACTTATAGACGTTGTGATAGACGCGCCCGACTTTGCGCGTCTAACATGCGTGTCTATGCCTTGTTTCTGTTGTAGTGTTAATAAAACTTTCACCCATTGGTAATAAATTTCTTAAAATCCACTATAACTTAAAGTTGAATCTACTCACTTCTCATTGATCATTAACTCAATGAATGCACTACGTGGGAGTATGGGTGATGTGATCTACTAGTTTATCGATGTCGACATGATTAGCTCAGTCTTGGTTCAATGGTGTCTATGTGTCGTGGTTTGTTTGGTTTTTGGTATTTTTATGATCACGATATTGCAGCGAAGGGTATGCTATGTGTATTTTCTTTTTTAACTACCTAATAAGGGGATTAGGGTGCCTCTATGTTGCATCTCATGAAACTTTTGATCACACATGTGGCTAGGTCATGCCAAAAGTTCTATAGGATGTGGTTTGTTTGGTTGATCCCCATTAGTTGCATGTACGAGTTGATGCTTGGTTGTTCTCTTATCTATTTTTATTCTACTATTTTGTAGGCATTCCTTTTGTTTGCGTGGGGTGGGGTGTGTCTTGTTATCATCTAAATCACACCTCAACCTAGCCAATATGTCCCTTTGGTCTATAGAGATTATTCTCCAGTGTTGAAATCATACCCTATTATTAAGGCTAGTCTTTCCAATTTTGTGGCTCTTTCATTGCCACTGATTCGAGATGATCATGTTTTGTGTGATGGGTTCTTGTCCTCTTATAACAAGCACATTGGTTCAATCTGAGATGCCATTGTTATGATGACACACAAAGACTTGGGAAAGCATTTGTCTCTTCCTTACCATGGAGAGATTTTTCTAGTAGCCCATAAACTCTTAGCTAATGAGGACATTAATATCAAGATTTTGTAGAAGCAAACTCATACCATCCTAGATCCTAAGAAAGTTCTTACTACCTCATGTGTCTCAGTAGCAATGATCTCTAATCCATTTTGAAAGATGTTGTCTCAATCTCTTTAGGACAGGTTTATGCCTATCAAGACTCCATCCAATTACATGTCTAACGAGTTGTTCACTATATCTAAAGTGGTGCTTAAAGGAGTGGTCATTGAGTGGAGTTTGTATCTTTGTAAAAAAAAATGGATCAACATTTTATCAAGGTCACAAGGGTAGTGTGACTAATGTCACCTATGAGTTGTATTTGTATGGTTTTCTGACATACTTTACCCATATGAAAGAAATCCCACCACCTTCTGGAACTCTTCCACTGGGTTCCTCCTCCTTCAGGAGATCATCAATCCACTCTTGAAGATAATGATTCTCCTCCTCCTTGGGTGATCCAAATAAAGTACTTAAAGAGTGTGTTTGAAATTATTCCAGTTCCAGTTTCTCCAATGTCAATCCTTGCTACATCAAGAAGTGCTCTTCTTGCATGCCTTACATCTACAAATTTGTTTAGGGTACACAGAGATGGTAATATAGAAATGCTAATTCCTTCTCTACACCACCTAGTAGTAGGAGATGCCATTCTTTTCTTTTTTAAGGATATTTAAAGCTCCATTAAGATATCTATTACTCTATGTATTCTACAATTAAGTTCTTCTTTTTATGAGGAGATGCAACAATCCAAGGAGGAGTTATGCAAGGCCACTACGTAGAGCTTGTCTCTCTACTAATGAAACCTTATCTGATCTATTCCAATAAATAGAGTAGCATACCAAATTGTTAAGAGCCAAAAAAGTGAAAATATCCTCTTTGCAAGCCCAATTAATTTAAGCGAAAACTCAAATAGCTATTGTTATTGAGGAGAGAGATTGTTCTTCTAATGAAAAACCAGAAGTTCCAAGCTTTAACTGATGCACATAAATTGGAGCTACAATGAGCAAACTCCATCATTAATAGTCAAAATACCCTGATCAAGGAGTTGAAAGAACAATTGGCTCAATTATGCTTTGTTTTTCCAAGTGCCAGTGTAGCCCTAGTGCCTTCTTTTTCAAATATGGACTTGGTTGCTCTTCAACAAAGTATGATGCTATGTCCGCTATTTCAAGCCAAGGTGGAGAGGCTACAATCTAGAATGGAACTTTTGTGGGCCTGTTTTGAGCCATTCATGGAATATATCCTGCCAGATCATTCGTGTTTTGTGCATTATCAACATTAAAAGCTAGCCTTTTATATGAAGCTATCCACCATGGATTTATGTCCTTCAGAGGATGGATGGAGTGGTGCTTGGTACTTTGATCTCCTTGTGGAAGTGGTGAGGATGGTATTTGAAGCCTTTGTTACACCTAACACCATGTTGATGGCTTACATATATATTTGATGTGATGTGATAATTTTGGAGGACAAGGATTTATTTTGGTATGTACGGGATATTATTTTGCAAGTTGTCCTTTATGTTTGACATCTGGAGATACGGATATATGAGATTTTTATAAGATTATTCATCCACAGTTTGTCTGACTCCCCCGAACTTTCTTGGCATCCAATGATAGATTTTGTTGCCTTGAATTCTTGACAATTAAAATCCTTTGTACAATTACAAAATGCTAACTAACTAAGGAGGATCTTTTAGCCCATATTTCTACACAAACTTCTTTTGTCACATCCTTCTTTGAAGCTTACAATCATCGAACGGTTTTAGGTCCATCAATACCTTCACGTGTTTATTATCAACACTTTGCCCATAGGTTTGATTATTATTTATCCATACTTCAATCAAATCCACATATAATTTCTCCTCTTCTTTTTCAACCTCAACTTGATCCCCAAATTTCTATTTTTAGTCATTGTTTGTTCATCCTGGATGGTGTTTTCTTACCCCCTCTTCCTTGTTCTCTATTTTTTTGTGAAGATCCCTTACTCCCACCTAGGATATCATGAAGTTACAAAACAATTACCCAACTCTCTGCATGCCTTGCCAAGTCTAAAGCCCTATCCCTGAAATACTAGCACCGCATCCATGCACTTCTAAGCATCGAATCCCTACACAAATAAGAAAGGGATGGGTTGCAGACCTACCTCTCTTGCATCATCTTTGAGTGTGATCATCGTCCGCAATAAATCTAGCTCAAAGCACTTTACTTGGAAAAGCTCATAGCCAGCTAATCTTCTATAATGTGCCACAACCTCTGCTCTAGGCATGCAGTAGTTGTTTAGCTACCCTAACACCACTTGTAGTATAGCCCACTCCCTCTACTGCACACTCACCCACCTAATCAGACCATACCTTGCATCTAGCATCCACTAGCCCATCCCTTATTTCCTTCCATCCCTTCTCCAAGTCATGCTCTCATTGCCCTACATTACCACTAGGTCCAAATTTAACAAGACAATGCATCTGCCAACCAAACATGAAGGTGACACATGTAAATGATTTTATGGATTCGAGTCCATTGTGTGATTCAATGTAAAGGGTGGCAGTAGGTAGCAGCATTAAGCATAAGATGATGAGTGGCGTATTGATGTGTAGATGAATGTAGTGGTAGTTATGACCATTAGCATGATATGTGGTCAAAGAGAATATTACAACTAGACACAAGTTATAAAAGGGAGTTGCTCACCTAAGTAAAGGATTTAGTTGGTTTGAGTATTGTCTTTTGAGTAGTTTGTTAGATATGCTCAATGCCCCACCCTCATAAGGTGCCACCAATGATCCATGGTGCTCAAAGTTGTAAGGCCCCCATTATGAGGAGAAGCCAAATGTGAGCCCGGATATTGGTTGAGTCCTAACTTGTATATGAGATGAGGTCTATGTGACTGTATGGAAAAAACGTGACCATGGTCTAATCTTTGGATTGGACTGAGTCCCATTGAGTTGTGGGGCAAGGGAGTTAGAAGGGGCCCCTAATTTGGGGTCCGGGGGCTGCAGAAGCGGCCCCTGGCTGGGGTGTCCCAGGGGAGCCAGCGCCCTGCTACCCCCAGCCGGACAGTAAAGGGAATATTCTAGCCGACTAGTGGAGGCTCATATGGTAGGTCGGTTAGGCCGACCTAACCGCCTTCGCAGGCTATAAAAGCTAAACCCCATCACAGTCATCGATCATCTATCTTTCACCCAATCAGAGTTGTTCTAGCTAGCCTTAAGCTCTTCACTTATCTTCTATCTAGATAGCCATCTAAGCTTCACAGTGGAAGCGCATGGGTGGATAGAGCCATCTTTGTATCAATTGTTTGGAGCTAAAGAAATTTTCTAATTCTCCTCTTATCTGTTGTGTACTCTCTATCTCTATCTCTTTCTCAGATTCTGTTCGCTCCGTCGTGTAATTTTTTACATAGTTTAGATAGTCAGATGGTTTGACAGCTCACAATCAACCTATTCCTTGATTGGCATTTTGGGTGCTAAGAAAATTGTAGAGCTATCCTTGATGTATATCTTAAGTCATGATTATTGGAAGTAATACTCCACCCCTTTGTATTTCCGATTGTCCTTGAGTTAATAAAGTTATGCTAGTTCTCCAATGTTAGCATCTATGTATAGGTCCATTAATATTTCAATAGATCTACTTTCATGTGAGAGACTAGATAGAGGCTCAAAGCATACCTTGGCATCTAGTTCTCCATTAATATTTCAATAGATCTACTTTCATGTGAGAAACTAGATAGAGGCATGCTTCTCTAGTACTTTGATTGGTCTACCACATGGATCTCTATTTCTTTTTCAAATCACATTTTCCTCTTTTGCTTCTATAAGATGCCAATCTATATAACCTCATACATATGCTACCATGTGCCCTTATCATACTCCCCACCACACGTAAGTCATGATTGTGGTCCTATGCTCTAGTCATTTAGGGTCAATGAGTACATAGCCGTGGGCAAGGATTTTGCATCTTCAATTAGCAATGAGGATTTTTGAAATATTTATACCTTCTTTCTAGTCATAGATAAGACTAGGATAAAGTATAGAAAGAGAAGGAATGGCATCGCTTGAGCCATTGACTTCATTCTCCTAGATTTTCCTATGGATGCATCATTGGCCAGAGATAATGTTTCATGTTGGAGAAAAGTGATAGAAGACTACATTTTCCATGGAATTAGGGTTTGCTTCAGCACACTTGGTGGACTCTAGATGGGTCATTTCTCTTGCATCTATCTCACTTGGGTTTTTGTGAGGTTTGGAGTGCTTGCCTTAATTTTTGATTCCCTTCCATGCTCATCTTGATTTTTAATGTTAATCATCTTTACTCTTCTATGATTTGCATCCTAGGAACTTGACCTACATGGATGAAAAACATGCACCTTGTTTGAATTTGAAGATTGTACACAAGTTCATTGTGGAAGACATTGTTCCTATGGGGGTGATGGAGGTTAATGGAATCTCCATTTAGGTGATTTTCTACCATATGATTTCTTTCTCAATTTGTGATTTTTAAATATGCTTGTTCTAGTTTATATATATATATTTTTGGTGTTTCATGCTAGATGAATGTAATCTTTCTACATATGCTTCAACATCATGGAGCCATGGCATCATTATATCTCATGGAGCCCTCAATGTAACAATAACCACACATCAACAAGTTGTAGAGGCCCATACTTTAGCTCCACTTGCCATGTACAAGGAGAGTGATGGAGGCTAGTGAGAAATCTTGCCTTAGAGCTGGTATTCAACATTGTGTAACCTTTGTATGGAGTTTTTTGGATGCATTATGCCCTCATGGGACTAGCTTTGAAAATTGGTTGTAGAATAGTCTCATTGATGCATGCATGCATGGCTTTTGGGTGTCCATGCTAATTTGATTGTGCAAGTGATAGTATTGATTGCATTGTGTGAAATTTGGTAGAGAGACCTCTTTTGACCATGGATATATGCTATGACATAGTCCAAACAAGGTCTAGAAGTAGACACAAACTAGGCCAAAGGTATATAGATGATGAGAGTAAGGAGGGTTCCTCTCATTTTAGCACGCTATTGACGAAAGGCATCTTACATCATGTTGGATCACAAAAAAATGTTGATATGTAACAATCATTGCAATAAATAACAACTGTTGATTCCATCTTATCTTTGTCTTTATGTTGTTTAATAATGCCACATTTATCCTTCAATTTACGAATGGTCTTCAAAGTTTTAAAAAAATCATATTGATTCCTACCTTTTCTCAATTGCACTATGCTTGGTTTAAAGTTAAACTCATTGAAATCTCTCATTATGCTAAGTTTCTTCTAACATTGCTTTCACTAGATCTTTTCATCACTCACATGATGGAGTGAATAAGTAATATGGATTTATAAAAGGTAGTGGGGCCTATGGTAAAATAATAATTGTCAATGATGTTAATTAAGAATTTTGCATCCTATCAACTTTAGATGGGGTTGTAAGTTGTTGTTCTTATGCTTGTTGGCCAAAGTAGAGTATTTTGATGGTGGAATCACCAAGGTTTGGGGTTGAGTAAGTAGTGATGTGTTGAAGTATACGAGAGGCTAGGAAGACTAATGGTCTCCAAAGGTATCTTAGCTAGCAATTTCTTTTACAATACTTTTATATATTCCTCGACTTTATTTATGGCAAGGCAATTGCTTTCGTATAGTAGAGATATAAGAAAGAATACTCTTAATTGTGTACATAGAAAAGATGCTTGGGGTTCAATCAAAAATGTGTCTCTTCGTGGCAATAAGTATTTTGTCACATTTATTGATGATTCCTCTAGGAAACTCTAGGTATATTTTATGAAGGAAAAGAGTGAAGTATTTAAAAGGGAGCAACGGATTGAAGGTTGGACTCGAGAGCTATGGCGGGAGAGCAAGAGCAAGAAAGGGAGAGACTAGAAATGGGAACTCCAACAGTCACAATGTGTGACCGGGCCTTCCTTTATTCAAACTGTCACTAAAAGAATAAAGAATAAAGTGACGGTGATAGGCGCCCACCACCTGCAGTGTACAGTGGCGGTGACTATCAGTGTAGTAATACATGGGCGGCTAGGGAGAGGCACCTTTACCCCCAACAACCTCCCACTTAAAGGCGAATCTGCCCCAGTGAGGAGTGAAAAGAAAAAGAAAAAAGACAGTATAGCATGTACAAATGTACAACAGGATGAGGAAAGACGTCATCTCATCCCACGCCCATCAACCTCTTGAGGAATGCAAAGCGCTCTGTAGAGAGGCTTTTCGTGAGCAGATCTGCAAGATTCTAGTCAGTTGAGATCTTGACAATATCAATAGAATTGTCCTCTGTAATAGAAAGGGCCGTACATTTTTGCACCTTGGACATCCAAGAAATAGCACCTCCAGCATATGTCAATACATAGCCGGAAGTGGACTTCCTACTATCTGCATGTCCTGCATAATCAGAGTCAGTGTACCCCACAACTTCTGTATCCTGGCTGCCATAGCATATGCACATATCTGCAGTGCAGTGCACTTCACGCACCTCATGATACCCTTCATGGTATCCCAATGCTTCTTGCTAGGTGTAGCCGTATAGCGTGCCACAACACCAACTGCAAAGGCAATATCTGGACGAGTGGCTTTCATGGCATACATAAGACTGCCCACTGCGGATGCATAGGGAATCTTGGCCATCTCAGCCTTCTACTCTTCTGTCTGTGGACAATCAGCCTGTGATACCTTCACATAAGAAGGCAATGGACAGCCAATAGGCTTTACGTCCTGCATGCGGAAGCGCTCAAGGACTTTATGAATGTACTCCCTGTAAAATATTACATGTCCCAGCGAACAGAATCTGAGAAAGAGATAGAGAGTACACAACAGATAAGAGGAGAATCAGTAAATTCTTTAACTCCAAACAACTGATACAAAGATGGCTCTGTCCACCCGTGCGCTTCCACTGTGTGAAGCTTAGATGGCGATCTAGACAGAAGATAGGTGAAGAGCTTAAGGCTAGCTGGAACAACAACTCTGACTGGGTGAAGGATGAGTGTCTGATGGCTACGAAGGGGTTTAGCTTTTATAGCCCACGAAGGTCGTTAGGTCGGCCTGTTGACCGACCTACCATATGAGCCTCCACTAGTCGGCCAGGGAATATTCCAGGGAATATTTCCTTTACCATCGAGCCGGCCAGGGGGGCCGCTGGCCCCTTGGGACCCCCCAGCTAGGGGCCGCTTCCGCGGCCCCCGGACCCCACAATAGGGGCCCCTTTTAACTCCCTTACCACACAACTCAATGCAATGTGCCTCGAGTTGCTACCAACTTAACCACTCCGTCTAACCCAAAGATTAGATCCACAACAGTCACCTTTTTGCCATCCGATCACATAGACCTCATCTGATATACAAGTCAGGACTCAACCAATGTCCGGGCTCACATTTGGCTTCTCCTCATAATGGGGGCCTTACAACTTTGAGCACCATGGATCATTGGTAGCACCTAATGAGGGTGGGGCATTGATCATATCTAACACCCCCCCTCAATGTCCACCCATAGGTGAACTATCTCCTCGGCCCAATGCCGAGTCTCTGAAGATGAACTTGAAGCACATCCTTCGTAAGTTCTTTGGTGAAGATATCTGCTCCATTCTCCTCTGTTGGACAGTAGACCAGTTCCACTATCCCATCCTCCATCAAATCACGCACATAGTGATACTCGATCTCTATATGTTTGGTGCGTGCATGAAACACTGGATTTTTGGCAATGGCGATGCAACTCTGATTGTCACATCTCAGCACAGTTTGTTCTTCATCCTGCACTCCCATATGCCATAGAATCCTTCTCAACCATACGGCCTCACATGCAGCAAAACAAGCTGCCTTGTACTCTGCTTCGGTAGAAGACAATGCCACTGTTGGTTGCTTCTTACTAATCCAAGAGAAAATTCCTGAACCCAAAGAGAAACAATAACCAGAAACTGACTTCCTGGAATCAATGTCTCCTGCCCAATCTGAGTCACAGTTCCCCACAAGAGAAGTTTCGAAACTGTATGTGATACCATAGTCAAGAGTTTTCTTCAAGTATCTGAGCACCCGCATCCCAGCCTTCCAATGACTCTCATGAGGTTTGTTTGAGAACCTGCTCAAAACACCAACAGCAAAACTGATATCTGGTCTGGTGTTACACAAGTAGATCAGACTGCCGACCAACCTCCTATACCTCCCAATGTCTGCTAATGCTGATGTATCCTCGACGGATAACTTTGCATTTACCTCCATAGGTGTAGCTATCTCCTTGCACTCGGTCATGCCAAATGCCTTCAAGATCTCCCATGCATACTTCTTCTGAGAGACGAAGATCTTTCCTGGCTCTTGCCAGACTTCAATCCCCAAACAATAGTGCAGCAAGCCCAAGTCTGTCATTTCAAACTCAGAACTCAAAGCCTTTCGAGTTTGGTTGATCATATCTTCATAGTCACCTGTAATAAGAAGGTCGTCCACATATAGGACAATCACTACAGACTTTTTACCATGCATGTAAACATAGAAGTTAGCATCTGAGGCACATCTTTTGAAGTTTAGGTTTAAAAAGAACCTATCTATCTGCTGGTACCATGCTCTGGGGGCTTGTTTCAGCCCATACAATGCCTTCTTTAGTTTACACACTTTGTTCTCAGAATGGGGGGCCTCAAACCCTAGTGGCTGAGCCACGTACACCTCCTCCTTGAGGTCACCATTTAAGAACGTTGATTTAACATCCATTTGGTACACTGGCCACTTCTTGTGGGCAGCCACTGCAAGTATTGTGCGAATAGTGGTCATTCTGGCAATTGGGGAAAATGACTCTTGAAAATCAAACCCTTCAACTTGTGAAAATCCTTGGGCAACCAGTCTAGCTTTGTACTTTTCTAAGGTACCATCAGCCTTGTACTTTACCTTCCAGATCCACTTGGTGCCAATAACCTTCCGCTTTGCTGGTCGATCCACTAGCTCCCAAGTGTCATTCTTCATTATGTTGTCATACTCCGCCTGCATAGCAGCCTTCCATGATGGATGTGCAAGTGCTTCTTCTAAGTCAGTTGGCTCCTTTACTTCTCTCATAATCTCAATCATCAAGGCCATATTGACTATGTGAGCAGAAGCCCTCCTTTGCTCCTCTATTCTCTGAGACCTCCTTGGTGCGTCTGCCTTCTCCTCAACAGATGCAGGCATAGGATTATTGTGGTCATAGAGCTGCTTCACCCAGCGCGGCAATGGCTTTTCCGGTGGGGTGATGTCAGGTTGGTGAACTTTTTCTTCATCATCTGAAGATGATGCTTCCTCCTCCTTAAGGATAGGGATAGCTCTCGGGACAGGTTCATAGTGGACTACTTCTTCGCTTGATGATAAAGTGGAAGAACTTGCCTTCTCCTCCTCCACTGTATGCGGCTCCTCCTTGAACACCACATCACGGCTCGCGATGATCTTCTTTGCCTCTTGGTCATATAATTTGTAAGCCTTCTGCTCATCACTATAACCCAAGAAGATACATTTTCTACTTTTTGGTTGTAACTTGTTTCTCTTCTCATCTGGAACATGTGCATAACATTCACATCCAAAAATTCTGAAATGTGAGACAAATGGTTTCTTACCAGTGTAAGCCTCATGAGGTGTTTTTCCCTTGAGAGCCTTGTATAGCTCCGATTTAGAATGTAGACTGCAGTATTAACAGCTTCAGCCCAAAAATGGTTAGGCAATCCCTTGCCCTTTAGCATGCATCTTGCCATCTCCACAATGGTGCGATTCATGCGTTCCACAACACCTTTTGCTGAGGTGTGTGAGGCGTCGTCAATTGACGCTTGATCCCTTTGCTCTTGCAAAAGCCTTCAAACTCCTTTGAGTTGAACTCACCACCACCATCTGTTCTAAATTTCTTCACACTTTTCCCTGCTTCATTCTCAACAAGTATTAGCCATTCTTTAAACTTACCAAAAGCTTGAGCCTTATCACGAAGGAAGTACACCCACATCTTCCTACTGTAGTCGTCGACAATCAACATAAAATAAGAAGATCCCCCCAAGGCCTGTGTAGGCATCTTACCACACAAGTTAGCATGCACCAACTCTAGAGGAGCCTGTGCTCTATTCTTGCTTTCTTGTGGAAATGCCTTTCTCTGTTGCTTGCCCATCATACAAGCTTCACATGGTTCCTTCAATTCAGTTATTGTAGGTAGGTGAGCAACCATACCTTGCTTTTGCATCTCCTTCAATACTGCAAATCCGATGTGTCCAAACCTTTCATGCCAAAGCTTACTTGTGCCCACTCCAGCGGTGGCTGTAAGAGCACTTAGCTCATACAGGTTGTTCCTTCTTTCTCCTTTGCCAACAATTGTGCCAGCACTATCAATAATTTCTGCACCTGTCTTCTTGAACCTCACTTCATGACCAAGATCAGTTATGGTAGCAACTGATAAGAGATTTCTCCTAATTTCGGGAACATACAACACATTTGAAAGCTTTTTGACTTCACCATTTGCAGCAACAAAAGAAATAGTACCTGTGTCTGCAGCAGGGCATTTAGCATCATTTCCAACCGTCACAGTGATGGATTCTTGTAGAGGCTGCATAGAACTGTATAGACCTTTCTTGTTGGTCATGTGACGGGAGGCCCCACTATCCAACACCCAAGAGTCAGTGGTAGATTCTTCTTGCGCCGAGGAACACACTTCCTCAATGGTCGCCATGAATAATTCCAACTCTGCTTCAGCCGTATTGGGTGTCTCTTTCCCTTTACTTTTAAGGGTACCATTCTTTTCATCTGCCTTCTTGACACGACAATCTACAATTGCATGTCCTTTCTTCTCACAGTAGAAGCATTCTCCTTGAAACTTCTTCTTGCCGCCCTTCTTCTTTTTGTCACCATCATTTTTGGTGGAGGAAACACCTTTGCCTTTTGCATTGGCAGAGAATGCAGCATCTCCATTGTTGCTTCCTTCTCGGGCTTTCAGCCTCAACTCCTCCTCCATTAATAATGCACAAAACTCCTCAAAAGTCAAAGCTTGAGGTCTCACCTGAGTATTCAGGGCAGTTACTAGTCCATCAAACTTTTGTGGACAAATCCGAAGACACCTCCGAGCTAGCTCTTTGCTAGTCTTTTGTATCCCAGCGCTAGCCATCTGGTCGCGCAGATTCTTAATCCGAGTGATGAATGCTTCAACCGTCTCTCCTTCAGCAAACTTCTCCACTGCTAGTTGATTCTCCAAGTTTTGAATCCTTGTTTGGTTTCGTGTTTTATACTGACTCCGTAGTACATTCCAAGCCTCTGACACTTTGGTTGTATGCTGAATCAGAGTCAAAACACTGTCAAAACAGCTTGTAACTAAGGCACACAATGCATCTGCATTCCTTCCTTTCCAAGCTCGTAGAAGATCTGCATTCAGAGGAATCATCACACTAGGATTTGATGGGTCGGGGGTAGGCTGTGGTTCTGCGTCAGTCCCCAGCACAGTCTCCAGAAGCTCATAAGAATCAAGGATAGTTGTAATTTTGAACTTCCACAAGGTGTAGTTTGTACCATCTAACTTGCCTTCGCTGAAGGTTGGTGGACGAATCCTCAGTGTTTGAATAGCCGGTAAAGTAGCACCACCTCCTGCACCGCTTCCTGATGCGCCAGAACTGCTTCCCGGAGTCGACATCGTTTCCCTTTGCCTCTTGTACGCTCTCCGATCTCTAAAGCCCCCTGGGCTCTAATACCATGTAAAATATTACACGGCGCAGCGAACAGAATCTGAGAAAGAGATAGAGAGTACACAACAAATAAGAGGAGAATCAGTAAATTCTTTAACTCCAAACAACTGATACAAAGATGGCTCTGTCCACCCGTGCGCTTCCACTGTGTGAAGCTTAGATGGCGATCTAGACAGAAGATAGGTGAAGAGCTTAAGGCTAGCTGGAACAACAACTCTGACTGGGTGAAGGATGAGTGTCTGATGGTTGCGAAGGGGTTTAGCTTTTATAGCCCACGAAGGTCGTTAGGTCGGCGACCTACCATATGAGCCTCCACTAGTCGGCCAGGAATATTCCAGGAAATATTTCCTTTACCATCGGGCCGGGGGCGCTACCCCCGGACCCTTGCCAGGGGGGCCGCTGGCCCCCCTGGGACCCCTAGCCAGGGGCCGCTTCCGCGGCCCCCGGACCCCACAATAGGGGCCCCTTTTAACTCCCTTACCACGCAACTCAATGCAATGTGCCTCGAGTTGCTACCAACTTAACCACTCCGTCTAACCCAAAGATTAGACCCACAACAGTCACCTTTTTGCCATCCGGTCACATAGACCTCATCTGATATACAAGTCAGGACTCAACCAATGTCCGGGCTCACATTTGGCTTCTCCTCATAATGGGGGCCTTACAACTTTGAGCACCATGGATCATTGGTAGCACCTAATGAGGGTGGGGCATTGATCATATCTAACACTCCCTCTGTGACAAGTAGAGGAGTCCCTGATGCCTGTCGCGTCTAATGCACATACCAAGTATGTGAGTGGCCTGTCCTAGATCTTTCATCTCAAAGCTCTTCTTGAGCAGCTGATCCTTCAGAGCATCTAGCTCATCATGAGCTTTCCTTGCTATCAGCATATCATCCACATAGAGTACCAAAATCAATAAAGAACCATCACGGGCTTTCTTCATGTAAAGACACGGATCCATAGCACTCCGGCTGTAGCCCTATGACTGCATAAAGGCACCAAACTTATGATACCACTCCCTAGGTGCCTGTTTCAAGCCATAAATACTTTTCTTCAATTTGCACACTAGGCGCTCCCTACCAGGTTCTACAAAGCCCTTAGGCTGCTCCATATAAATCTCATCATGCAAGTCCCCATATAAGAAAGGCGTCTTTACATCCATCTAGTATGAATCCAAGTCAAGCTGAGCAACCAAAGCCAAGATTAAGCGCAAGGTGGTCATCTTAACCATAGGAGAAAAGACCTCATCAAAGTCCACACCATGCTCCTGCTTAAAACCCTTTACTACCAATCTAGCCTTTTATGCCAGCTTGGAGTGTTGAGGGGTACTTTTTAGCTTGTACACCCACTTGTATGGCAAAGCCTTGTTGCCCGTAGGCAAGGAAACCAAATCCCAAGTGTCATTCTTATGCAGGGAGTCTATCTCAGACTGCATAGTCCTCTCCCAGGAGTGACTGTCACCCCTGCGCATAGCCTCATCATAAGTGAAAGGCTCTCTTGCATCTGTAACTAAGACATAATGCATCGAGGGCTGAAATCTATCAAGTGGAGGTATGTCTCTAGTGGACCGTCAGGCTCTGCCCAACTGCCTATCCAACACCCTCACCATGAGCATCTACTGCAGTTGTAGGCTGTCCAACTAGTGGTGCAGGAGCTCTCGGATCCTCCTGAAATATGACCATGTGGATCTCAACAACTCTCTCAGGATGCCTTTGCATCTTGTCTTCATGGAAGACTATATCATGACTGCAGATGACTTTCCGCACTTGCGGATCCCAGAGACGATAACTCATCTCGCCTGCATCCCCATAACCAAGGAAAATGCATTTGACACTCTTGGGATCCAGCTTACTTCTCTTGTCCCTGGGCACATGGAAAAATGCCTCACATCCAAAGACACGGAGATGCGCATAAGAGGAGGGTTCTCCAGTCCATACCTCCTCTGCAACCTAGAAATCCAAACCACTAGAAGGTGATCTGTTTATGACATGCACAGCTGTACTAACTACCTCGGCCCAAAATTTCTGTGGTAGTCCTGCATGACTAAGCATACTGTGTACACGCTCCTAGATGGTTCTATTAATCTGCTTAGCCATACCATTCTGGGGGGGGTTGTAGGGGGCAGTCAACTGATGCTTAATACCCCTCTCATCACATAATTGCTCAAAAGCAAGTGAGACATAATTACCCCCATTATCTGTCCTTAGGCATTTTAGCCTATACCCAGACTGGTTCTCAACCAATGCAAGCCATCTCTAAAACACAGCCAAGACATCGGATTTCAGCTTAATGGAATAAGCCCAAACTTTTCGTGAACAATAAGTGAGACATAATCACCCCCATTATCTGTCCTTAGGCATTTTAGCCTATACCCAGACTGGTTCTCAACCAATGCAAGCTATCTCTAAAACACAGCCAAGACATCGGATTTTAGCTTAACGGAATAAGCCCAAACTTTCCGTGAACAATCATCTATGAACGTAACAAAATACTTTGCACCACCCATAGACTGACAAGGCATGGGCCCACAAATATCCGAATGTACCAATGCCAAGGGCTCACTCATGCGTGGCCTACCAGACTTCTTATGCGTAGACCTAGTCTGCCTACCATAAAGACAATGCTCACATGAATCAAAACATGCATAATCAAGGGGCGGTAAGTACTGCAAACCAGAAAGCATATTCATTCCCTTCAAAGACATATGACCCAAACGGGCATGCCAAAGAGATACATGTGGAATAGAACCCACAGACAAAACATGATCAAGGGAAGAAGTTGATACAATCAAGGGGTAGAGACTGCCAGCCTTGGCACCTCTTGCAATCACAAGTCTGCCAACGAGTGATCTTCCATGTAGAGTCTCCAAAAGATACATGATAACCTATATCATCAAGCTGTCCAGCTGACATGAGACTGTGTTTTCTACACCAACACCTGCCAAATCTGGATCTTTCAATAAGAGTAATTCGTACCATCAAGCTTAGTGATGTTGAAAATAGCATGATCAGTGGACGAACTTGCCATAATGCAGGCTAGAAGACTGTAGATAGTTCAAAACTGCTTGTTATAAACTGCAGAAAATGACCAAAAAAATCACCAAAATCGAGGAAAAATGGCAAGGAAAGTGGATTTTAAAGTTGCTACCCACCAAGTACTAGTGAAAATACATCATTTCAGAGTGTTTCTGCATGAAAAATCCATGTCAGTCCATACATATATGCTTGCTGTAATAAATTTCAGATTTTAGTAAAAGAGAGCTAACAGTGCAGCCAAAATCATATCCCAAGGCAATCAGGTATTGCCAAGACCAAAGCTGGCATCATGTGGGCATAGCATAAGCGGTCCAAAAGCATGAATCCAACACCCAAGTATGTCATACAAATATCTGCCAGTGAGTAGGCACACCCCCCAGTCAACGGGGCAAAGTGTTCCTGCCACTACCAAAACTTGACACAAGTAGGTGTTAGTTCACAAAGATACGGATCCAAAACTGAGACTTAGCTCATAAGTATACAGTGAACCAAGACATATGATGTATCATCCCAAAAGGTAAGAAGTCCCAAAGTCTCAAGTGTCTGTAATTGCTCAATGGCATGTAACGGCTCAATGCATTAAAGTACCGCCTGCTCAATGTCTAATAAGCATTCAAGAATGCTCCCACTGGCACAAAAGTTGTATGTACGAGCTCAAGAGCTCAAGCCAAGGCAAGACACAGTGCCAATGACATAAATCCAAGATAATACATCAATAGTACATCCCAGAACATGTAGGCGGTAGAGCATCCATATGTAGCATCCGTAAGCATGTAAGACATCAAATACATCCCAATCCAAACTCTGACAAGCCAAGTAACATCCAAGACTACTCCATATAATCCAAAATGCATCCAAGGTGGAGCTTCAATGAGCACTCAAGCTCAACGTATGCATAGGGTAATCAACCGTGACATGAGCATCAAGCTGTAGGCAACGGGTATGGATAAACCCAAGAAGCATCATTGTCAAAGCATATACCAATGTCAATAAGTGCGGGCTGAAATAAGCTCAAGCTTTAAAAAGCATCCGGTTTCAATGTCAAGCTCAAAGTCGTCCCTCGATGATCAATACATCATAGCATAACCCAAGACATACATCCGGAACCAATAGGCATTTGTCAAAGCATGAAAGATAGCTTCAGCCCAAGAGTATTCAGCATGCATTTATTGTTATAAACTCTGTATTTCCAGCCCCAAAATTAGGCCAAAATCATAGCATTACATGTAGCTTCAATCCCCCAATCAATCGGGATGCAATAGGCATCAAACCGGTTATGTAGTCATACCCAAACAAGCATATGCATACAAATACATACTGTCTCAGACCTGAAATCTGTCACAGAAGATTTTGTCATCAGAATTTGGCAAATCCAACATCACCATCGTGTCCAGAGCGTGCCAAAACCCCAACTTAGACTCTTATTTTGCCTGAATCGGGTTCTGAATGCCCGAGATATGACAAAAAGAGTGATTTTTGGGCCAGATTTTGAAACAAGCACAAAAAAAAAACGTGAGTTGGCTAGGAGGGTTTGCTGTCCCATGTGTCAACAATGGGGCCCAAAGGGGGCACAAGTGAGGGCCAAAGAAGGCCTACACCAATCCTCAGCAAGCCTTGATAGGCTGGAAGCAAGATCCAGGTGAAGGAAGCTCCAAGAGGTGTGAGCTATGGCTGCCCACAACTTGTTTACAGCCTGTGAGACCTGAGAACTCAAGTAAACCCTGAAGAAAATGATCAAATACCTATGATCTAATTCCCTGAAGGTGCCCAACAATTCCAGGAAGGTTCTCGGGAAGCCGGAGAGTGACGGGAGCTCGAAGGAGTTGGATATGGCTGCCGGGAAGGAGACCCAATGCAAGTAGGGAGTCGATGGGATGTTGAGAATGCCACGAACCAAGCTCAAGAGTTGGAAAGCAAAGCTCTGATACCAGTTCAAAGGGAGCAACGGATTGAAGGTTGGACTCGAGAGCTATGGCGGGAGAGCAAGAGCAAGAAAGGGAGAGAATAGAAATGGGAACTCCAACAGTCACAATGTGTGACCGAGCCTTCCTTTATTCAAACTATCACTAAAAGAATAAAGAACAAAGTGACGATGACGGGCGCCCGCCACTTGCAGTGTGCAGTGGTGTTGATTGTCAGTGTAGTAATACACGGGCGGCTAGGTAGAGGCGCCTTTACCCCCAACAGTATTTATGCACTTCAAAACTTTCAAGAATGTTGTTGAAATAAAAACAAGCTTGAAAGTTAAGTGCTTGAGGTCAAATGCAAGGGGAAAATATTATCTGATAAGTTCAATGATTTTTTGAGGTCTCATTGCATAAAGTGATAGTTTACATGCAAGTATACCAACAAAAAATAGAGTTGTAGAAAGGAAAAACAAACATATTGCAAAAATTTTATGGGCATTGATGATTTGAAAAGAATATGCCTAAGCATTTTTTGTTTGAGGCAGTTTATACTATTGTCTACGTTATGAATAAGTCTCCCACAACTATAGTTCACTGTATGATAGAATGCTTTATAGGCAAGAAACCTGATATATTAGTATCTTGTTGTATTGTATATATTCATATGCCTAAGAGGGATGATTAGGCACCACAACTAAAGTAAAAAATAAAGTATTTGTAGTAAAAATAAAGAGGCGATGAAGTTTACTAAGAAAAAGTGGGAGACCCAATATGCATTAGAAGTGTTCATTTGTCAATGAAAGTTCATTAGATGGCCCATTTAAGGAGGCATAAATTTAGCATTACATAGTAGCTACTTGATCCGCAAGCTAGAAATAGCATCCAAGAGGCCAAATTAGTATAGAAAACGATGCCATGAACATGATTGCACTTTTAGATCTCAATTGTGAGCTCATTTTCCCCTTGAATTTTACCAAAACCACTTGTAAATAATGCAAATACAAAGGAGATGAACTAGTTATTTTCTAATAAGAAGCTTAAGAATAGCTTAGGCGCAAAATTCATCATAATTAGGGAGAGGGGAGAGGCGTTTTTTGGTGCCCTTTGATTTTCCACAAAATTGGGACCTTGGAATTGCTAGATTGACAACCGTGAGCATTTTTGGCCATGATCCCTTGAATTTCTTTGCTCTCCATCACCACAAGAAGTGTTGAAAATGATGCATTCTATCAAAAGACCTATTTTAGTATTTCTCTTTCCTCTTTCTCTCTCACCATAGTGGATATTCATATGGTTTGAGAGGGACATGGAAAAGGGGTTCCAAAACATGATACAATGCAAGCAATGGGAGCAAAAGAGCATGAAGGTGGTTGTTAGCAACTATGTGGAGTGTCAATGGATTGCTAAGAGATCTTGAGATCATAAAAAGTAAAGTGGTTGTATGGAATATTTTACGGTAACTCTAGTTTTATTTTAAAATAGAGAAAAATGAGTAGTGTATGTGCATATAAAGCATTATTGCTTAGGAAAAAAGAGAAAATGGTTCCTAAATGCTTGATTAGCATGCATTCTATAATAATAATATGTTTTCAAAAAGTGTTCGTATGAGTAAAATTGAGAAAATTTATGAAAAATGGGATTTTGAGAGGAATGGAATGATTAGATGGATCCGAATGTTGTGGCATAGTAAAAATATGTTTGTGCAATATTTATATGGATCCCAAAATATTGAGATTGCTTCAACATGGCCTCATATTGTGTGTTAAGGTGCATTCCAATGTGGTTTTTCTCATTTCACTACATACCTAAGAATATGACAATGCTTGCAAAATCTATCAATAAAGGGTGGCAAGAAGGGAAAATTTAGATTAAATGTGTTGATTTTTTAACCTTTTTCATAATCAAATAGATTTTTTAAGCATAAGAAATATAGTAGCACATGTTTTCTCGGTGCTATCTTTTAGATCACCATGATACGTGTATGGTTAAAAGCATGAAAAGATAGTACCACATTACCACAAGTTTTCTAAGTGTTATCTTCTACATCATCACAATACGTATAGTGAAAAGCATAAAAAGATATGATTGTGCACATGGAACATGATGTTTTTTTCCTTTTTTTATGCACTTTATTCTCCACCTTATGTGAAAAGAGAATAAAAGCACGGAGTCAAAATAAACCTCCTAGATCCATAGCAATTACTTGAAAAAATAACCCATTAACTCATGTAGAGTGGAAGAGAATCCATCCTCATAGGTTAGCACAGTTATTCTTTGGGGAAAGATTGACTATATGAGGTTATGAAAAGTCTCTTGAAATGATAAATATCAAGAGAGGAGTTTTTTTTAATGTTCTATATGTTGCAGATGGTGCATCTTGGGGCCAATCCCTAAGGTGTAGGAGAGTTGTAGGGATCATAGCAACTGGCTGGGGGGTGCCCTTTATATATGTGATTCAAGATGATGAGATAGTCATTTACCTCTCAAAAACTCCTTTGTTTGGAGTTGGGAGAGGTAGTTAGTTGGACTAAAATCAAAAATTGCATTTAGAAACCCATTAGTCAAAAGAATCATTTATAGTATCCTGATGCTCGTGGCCATGAGGCCATATGGGATTGTTTGTTGTGTTTGGGAGCATACATGCTAGAGCTGTCAGAGCCAATGTTGGGCCCTATTTAGATCTCAAAAGGTGGTGCAATCTCCAAGATCTACCAATAATTTGTAGTTTCTAAACCTTGGCTACTATAAGGGGCCTATTTTTTTAGTTTCTACATAGGAGCCACCTTGAAACGGTGGATTTTAAATTTGGGCTAGTTAGAGCCTTTGTAATTAGCATGCCAATTAGTCTAAAGATAATGTGTCAATCCTAAAGTGTTTAGTGGTATCTTTGACTACTCATGTGGCTAACTATTTCATCCTTTGCTTCATGAGTGATAGCATGCTTGAGTTTGGGCCATTATGGGAAAGTAGCCACCATAGAGCTACCTACGATATTAATAGCCCATGGGAGCTAAAAGAATGAGAAAGTAAAACTAATGTTAATATGGCATAGTCATCTATGACCTCTAATGATGATAATTTCTTAGAAGAAAAGATAGTAATGACAATTGTCAATGTGCATATAGCAAGACATGATTATGACCAAGGATAGATGTGATGCTAGTGCTTCACATAGTTAGGTATCATAGTAAAATTACTAAGATCCATAAAGCATTGGATGATGTCTATATGTTTGGAAAACCATTGTTAACAAGGAAGGTTCTATTGGAACCTATCATTAGTTCTAGTAACGTGGTGGTAGATGAGAATATGCTTGCTAAAGCACCACTAGTAAGGGATGGAGTAGATCAACTATTGTATAGTATTGGACTCCCTAAATTGGTTTGGGAGTTGGTGAAAAGGGAAGTTTGTGGAATAAGTAACTTTCAAAGGTGCAAATGAAAGAGAGCAAGAATCTCTAAGATGCTAGAGCTAGGTCAAGATGAGTATGAAGATCTATATTACCTAGTGTTGATCCCAAATAAGATAACTAAATGCCTTCCTCCTTATAGGGATCTCCTAGTGTTTTATGGGCTGCTAGATGAGGATTCAATGTTGCATTTGAAAAAATACGGCCTAACTTGCCTTGCAAGTGGGTTTGATGATATACATGGAATGCTTGCATTTTCATGTACCCTAAAGGGAGAGGCCAAGAAATGGTATTGGAGCCTCCCAAGAGGGTCAATCAAAACCTTTGAGGAACTATGCAACAAATTCCTAGATAGATATGAGAAGAAGGTTCCCATGACTCAGGTCTTGGGATATCTTGCACATTTTTGGCAAGAGTCAGATATCTCCATCAATGATTATACAAAGCCTTTTATGACATTTTGAAGCTTTGACTAGTAAAAATATGTCAATTGCTAGAATACGTGTTTTATGACTTTGTCAATTTCTTGGAAATAAACACACGGTTTCAAGTCAGGATGAGAAACCCTAAGTTATTGAAGGAGGCAAAGATTCAAGAAGATGATTATGAGAGCTATATTTAGAGGTGTTAGGAGAACTATTGGAGTTTTCCTCACACCCTTGAAATTCATAAGGATTGGCAAAATTTTCTCTATTAGCCAATTAGTTACTGGTTTCTTCATGTAATCTTAGCACTGACATAGAAAAACAATGTCAAACAAGTTCCTTTACAACAATTGATCTTATTTATCTTTGGAATACATCATATAATCCAGCCCACAAGCTAATCCATAATCCACGTGAAGGCAATCCATAATCCACCCGAAGGCAATCCAGCAATCCTCAGGGATTACAAATCCAAGTTTCCACCCGTAGACTAGTATGCGGACCTCGAGATCCAATCCCGAGTCACGTCGGCCTCTTGTGGAGGACTCGGAAGGCAAGAGATTTACGGCCAGAGCCCCCCTGGCACTGAAGTGTCCTCCTGCTCCAAGTAGCACCCCACCCAACGGAGAGACCTCTCGCAGCGGGTTTGGTCCACGTTCTTGGCGCGGCTAGCAACCCCCTTGGTTAGGGTCAGGCAGACAGTCGGGGGTAACTGATGCTACCACTCCCTTCAGGCCTTCAACCTGAAGTATTAATTATTTTTCCATCTTTAGTTCTTTGAGCAAAGCAATACAAACAGTGCTCCTAAATTGTACAAAACACAATCAATCCAGTGGTCATTTTTTTGGCCAACTACTAAGGAGTGAATCCTCTTCTCCGAATGCGTCCAACATCCGATCCGGGATCAATTGTGACTTGGCAAGATCCCCAAGGGTTTCATCGTTTGTGTACCCTTGTATCTTTGGGTTAGGGTTATACCCTGTTAATCCAATTTAACCAACACCTTAGGTTTCTTAAATTAAGACAGTAAATCCTGGCGACCTTGTCTCTGTAACTTGATTTGTCAATTGCTTGCTAGGCAATTCATAGTTACCTTATCTTGGCAAATCAACCTAAGAAGGGTGATGTAGCAGCATATCTACTCATCCTCTTGCACAATAGGTTTGCACTAGAACATGCCAACCTTATTCCAAGGAGTGGCAAATCTATCTTGTGATTAAAGCACAAGCCATGCGACATTGCAACTTGTTGCATAGGAGTCGCATCTAACTTGTGGGTTCAATCTCCCATCAATGACGTTCCTTGGTCAAGAAGTATGTTTAGTCAAGATGTAGGGTTTGGGGTGTCTTCTTACCCAACCCAATCCCTAACCTTACTAGGTCACAACGCTTGGCCCTAGGGATTCTAAACTCAATCGGAGTTTTAGTATTAGGTCGATCAATCCTTAGGGTGAAACCCTAGATCGTTATTGTATGGGCGTCCGATTAACCCAAACATTTTCGTGAATGTGGGTCGGATCCTTTGGGATCAAAATTTCTTGACTTGGCATCCACGTGCGATACTAGGCAAAATTTCTAACGTGCTAAACCCTAGCTAGCACTTTGAGGTGTTTGTTATACTAACTACTTATGCTTTTAAGAATCCCTTGAGGGTTATACCCTTACAAGCGATCTAGCCAAATCGGTCTACTTGTCTTGCAACAAGAAACGATCTCTGCTAAATTTGTTCTAAGGGTGTAAATAGTTGCAAAACATCACATTACGTGTAAATATGTGATTCATTACCTCTATGCACTATAAGGTTTGCAATAACCCTTTCTTTTCTTGCTAAAGTCATGACGAATGACAATTTGGAGAATAACTTGCATAAAACCTACAAATATTTACATCAAGGAGCTATGCCTACAACCTTTTTTTTAATGCAATTGAATTTCAGGCTTTAATATGATATGCAACCTTTTCTAGATACAACTTCGATGAATGAAGTTCATGCATGACGAATATGTAACATGCAACCTTTTCTAGATACAACTTTGATAAATGAAGTTCATGCATGACAAATATCATAAGACTATTATTGACTTAATCCATTCTACAAGCATCTTCGCATGCAACATGCAAGTCCATGGTTTCATTTTCATGCCATGCAGTTCTTTGGACAACATCTAACGGATGTTAATGACTTTCTCATGTGAATCACAACAAGGAAGTTATTGCCTAAATGCAATATACGCTTGTTCTTTTCTGCAACCAATCAAAGATGCATTTAAACAATTTCATCTTTTAACCCTAAGCAATATGTGCTTAGGAATTTCAACTTGGAAATGCAAGCAACCCAATTTCATGACATGCACTAATTTTCGTAAATTGTCCATGGGGATAAATTCCCAAATGTATCTTAATTTAGAGACTTGCGTAAATGCATTCTTCCCATGGAAATTAACCATGCCTAAAGCATTGCTTTAGTGCGGAATCATTCTTTTAAGAACCTGGGCTTGAGGGCTCGTAGGGATGTCCACGCGTATGCTTGGGGAAGAAATTCCCGCGTGAGCACCTTGCGTCTTTTGTTTGGGGGCCATCGATGTCGAAGACTCTTGACTCTGCAAAATCATTTTTTTTCCTTAACTGAACTACGAACTTTCTCCAGCCCTTGGCAATCGGCTTCAAGATCTGACTACTTTTCCCCTCGCGCATGAATTGGGATTATGAGCCCGGTTTCAGAAACCGGGGAGGCTTGTGGAAACGAGGCTTTTAGAAGCCCAACTTTAGAAGCTTCTGCTTCTGAACAGGATTACCTAGAGGGGGGTAATGATTGAAGGGGAGAAGATTAACGACAAGAGGGGGAGGGGAGATTATGTCAGTGATGGCAGTGGTATGGGTAGGCGGCAGCGGCGCGGCAGCAATGGCAGCCTGGCGGCAATTTCAACGGTTTCTCCACGGCAGGCGACAGCACGGCAAACCTTCGACTCTTCCCCCTCTCTTCGTGCCTCAAGGGGGGGAGGGGTCATATAGGCTAAGTGGGGGAGAGGTAGCCACACACGTGGCTTGTGCATGCCTCCCCCCTCATGCTTCCACACACCACACTCCTCCCTCTCTCCACTTAACTCACTCCTCCACACACTCCCTCTTCCCCTTCCATGCATCGGCTAAGGGGAGGGGTAATTAATAAAAAAAAAATCCTTAATCTTACCCATTATCCAATTGCACCTTTTTTCAAGAAGGGTGTTCTCACGTGGCTTTGTGGTCTTCAACCGCGCCTCCTTATGCACTGTGCGGTTGGAGTTTATTAACGCATGAAGGTGGGGTTTTTAGCCCATGGTTCTTCTAGTCGTAGGGAGAATATTTCAAGCTGCTTTTGCATAGGTGTGTAAAGGTTGAAATTCATTAATATTTATTGTGGAAATATTACAAAACTGATCTAAAATTGATGCATTGAGGGGTGGGTTGAGATTAAAGAATTTGATCGTGCAATGATACAAGAGCATAAAGAAGCATAGATCGTGGCTGGAAGGATCATTTGGTTGTTGGGAAGCATAAGCAAGTCCCCAATTGTGAAATATGTATGGATTATGCGTGGTCTAATGAGAAAAAGGTAGATCTCGTTGCTTTATGAATAATTTTGGTTGAAAATGGTTAGAAATGATTGTATTTTATTGCCAATGATCTGATTTATTAGTCATGTTGAAGTACTCAAGAAAAATAGTCATCTAATAAGGGTATACTAAACACACAAAACCTGCAACTATGCGAGTTTCAGAAAAATTGGCAGTTTTTGGGGTATTGTCATGCATATAGTGTTCATATGGGTTGAAATGTGATAGGAAAATCATACTTGATAAGATTAATCATTCTAAACCAATAAATCAAAAAATATTCATATAGATTTTTACCTTTGAAAAATAAGTAAAAATAAGATTTATGTTAATGAATGTATGGTAGAGTTGAAGCATGAGGTTTAGTCATAGTTCAATCCTATCTCTTTGTTAGAGTGGGTTTTTATTGCTTTTGTGAAAGAAAAATATGTCTTAAACACCCATCAATGCATGCAAAATCTTAAACAGTAGGGAGAAGGGGGGTTGTTGAGTGTTTAAAATACATTGAATTTTGATGTTTTTATGATGCATAACATATAGGATACGTGTAGTTTAAATTTAAAGGGTCTAGTTGAATGAGAAATCTCGGTATAGTCCTAAGCAATGAAGCACTCTCTCAGATTAGAAGAAAAGCATGAAAAGAATTGTCTTTACACTTTCACAATGCTAATTTTAAATTAATAAACTTGTTTGAGCATAATAGTCTTACACAATTGCATTTTCACATACTATATATGGCATCATCGTGGTTGGATGCATGGCACTTGTTTTATGAATGATGACCTATGTGGAGAGTGTACTACACTAAGCCGTAAGGCTAGATATTTGGTTCCTTCATGAATGTTTAGTTAGAACTATTCATTATCTCCTACATTGATAAATCAAAAGAGTGGACTATGTTCTCAATGTGTTATTTGTTCACGGTGCATCTTGGGGCCAATTCCCCAGGTGTAGGAGAGTTATAGTGGAGCCAGGGTGATGAGCCGAGGGATGTTCCGGTTGTGTGTATTTATGTGGTGTACAATACCAGCATGTTTAGGCTAGGACTATGAACTATACAATCACAAAGTTCTTAGATGCTCTTGGACGCGAGGTCGTGCAGGATGGTTTGAGGTATGTAGTAGAGGCCCGACTGGTGCCATAGAGTGAGTGTCATGCCCATTTTAGGTCTCGATAAGTGGTGCATTTTTTAAGAGTTGCTTATAAGTTGAAATTTTTGAATCTCGGTCAATAGGAATCAGTTTACTAGTGTATGCCAAAAGGCAATGAGATAGAGTCAAAAGACCATCAAGCTGAGCTTCACAAGCAAGAAAGAGCTAAATGGGCTAGATGGTAGGCTCAAATTATTAGAAGATATTCTCCGCAAAGGAGTGGCCCAATATTCCTACAAGGTAGGGGTCCTAGTAATCCTAGTCCTATGCATGGTCTGTTAGGAGAAGGAAGTCATAGTACTTTCCCTCTTCCAATTAGTCAGTCCACTTCTTCGAGTGGAGTAATAGTTCCCATTGTTCAAGCTCGTTTAGCGAGTTTGGTTGTTTCCATATCATAACCCATTGCAATCCTAGCTAGGAACATCAAACTTGCTAGCCTTAAGATTCCCTCTACCCATTTTTAATGGGTTAGTAGAGGAAGATGAAAAACTTCATATTAACGAATTCCAAAAGTTATTGTTTAACTACAGAATCTAATATGAAGGACACTTGATGATATTCTTTAGTATGACTCTAAAAGGATGAGTTGCAATATGGTATCATAGCCTAGAGGCTAGAACCATAACTATGATTGATTTATTCTTTGCGGCCTTTCGAAGAGATTTTTCCCCTAAAAGAGGAGGTTAGTATTGGCTACATGTTCTCAATTTAACACGTCAAGAACCTGATGAGAATGTCCATGGGTATGCCAAGAAATTGAAGGAAGTATTTTATAAGATCCAAACTCATATTTCTATTCCAACGATCACTCATTTGCAATAGTTTTTGAATGGGCTAAACTTTAACATTCAAGTATAGTTGAGTATTGTTGCTCTTGTTGACATTGATAGAGCTATTACATAAGCAGAGGAGGTAGAGTCACGATTACAAGCGGCCTATACCTCTAGGGAAAACTAAAATTCAAGTTTAGGATTTCAAAATACTTTGGCACTGGCAAATGGAGATCAAGGGATACCTGTGAGCACACCTAATGGGAGAGGAAGCATGATTCCAAATGTGCCCATGTTGCGAGCTCCTTTGAGTGTGAGCATACCTATGGCTAGTTAGATCACTCCACAAAGTGTTGGAGGCCAAATAATAAATCCTAATGTTGTTTCAAGGAATCAATTGCCAATTTCTTCTCAAGTTGTTAGGCCAATGGAACGATAGGTAGACAATCATGGGGCTATGAGTCAAGTGCCTCTCTAATGTCCTTGGAGAAGTTAAGGATATGATGAAGCACTATACTAACATGATTAGAAAAAAATATAGACAAATAGTTGTCATTGTCAATTTCTTTAAGAAGCAACAAAATTTGATAGGGAGTCCTTGCCCTGAAGAGGGTGCTCCCTCAAGATTTAGTTATAAGAGGTGTGGTGGCCAACATTTACCTAGGAATTGTACAAATGCTAAAAGTGGAAGATGTGGGAAGTTCGGCCACTTAGCTAGTATCTATTGGAGCAAGATAATTCTCTTTAGCAAGGAAGTAAACAGTTAGTCTAATTAATCATTGAGTGCAAGGGAATAATCTCTAGCAAGATGACAGACTGAAATAAACATTATAAAGAAGGAAAGCTATTGTAGAGGAGCTACCTAGTGGTAGTGGAGTCAGCCTTATTAAAGCTATTTGTGTCAATGGCACTAAATCTTCTAATTTGCGGGTCATTTACAAGAGGCCAAAAGGCTAAAGATGTTGCTAAAAACAAGGTAAAACTTGTCGAGGGAAACCATAAGCAAGAGGATAAGGGGGTGCAAGTCTTAATCCCAATATGGGAGGTAAATCTCTAAAGACCATAGATGGTGAAACTGACCCCAATAAAGAGTTTCCAAAGAAGAACGAAAAAGCTAAAAAAGAGGCATCAAAGCCAAATCATGTTAAGTTGGATGTAGACCTTCTATAGTCGATTAAGTTGTCTCCAGAAGTGCTTAAAGAATTCAAGAAGATTTTTTGCATTGGGTATATCGTGGAACCCTCGGGAATAGGGTGGGAGGGAGATGATTGGTTTGAAGATGTTGAAAAGCATTGCCCAAGGATAGCAGCATATGTTGATGGAATATTAGTGGATCATGCCATTGTGGACAAAGGATCCTCCGTCAACATTATGAGTTTGGAATTGATGGAGAGGCTGGGCTTGGAAATAAAAAAAGATGCCATAATGATTCTTTGAATGGCTGTTCATAGTTTAAGACAACCCAAAGGTTGCATTACTAAAGTTCACGTGGCTGTCTCGCAAATGTGAAATGCATTCTAGACTTTAGGGTTATCAGGTCTACAGAATGGCCTAGCTATCAAAAGTATTGCTAGATAGGCCATGGATTTTGCAAGCATAGTGTCAAGTTGATATACCCATTGGTCTATGGATCTTTAATAGAGGTGCTAGACATTGGTGGGTGAAAATGAGTGACTAGGGACATGATGCTACATGCAGTCAAGTGGAGTAACACATACAAATATTATATTTTTTTCTTTCTAACACATACTCGTAACAAAATTCGGGTTGATACACTATAAGATATAGACCTTATAGCGACGTTTAAAGCGACGAAAATACAAACAACAAAATTTTCCCCCGTCGTCGCAAAAAGCGTCGTTATTGACGATGCCATAGAATCGTCGCTATATGCGTCGCTATGTGCGACGCACATAGCGATGCATATAGCGACGCATATAGCGACGGTTTCAGAGAATTTGCGATACTCATAGCGACGCCAATAGCGACGCGTGCAGTAAATTTGCGACGCAAATAGCGACGGTAACATAGAAAAAAAAAATTGTGGCAGGGTAGAGCCATACAAAATAGTTTCTGCACTACTGCATACAAAGCGTTTGCAAACAAAAAGAATGTATACTGAAATCATAAAACTGATACATGAAATAAATACATGATATCGCATAAAATACGATTGGTACAATCATGAAACGATATCACTAATACATAGAAAATGTCTACATAGATCGGGCGACTAAAAACTAAAGGTGTGTGAGCTCTAAGGATCCAAGGGCGAGCTACAAATCCTCATCCCCCGAAATCTCGTCCTGCTGCAAAGGAGCATCAAACGTATGCTGCAGAAAAAGAAACAACATATCAATCCACCATACAATAATGCATCCAAATATCTCATGGTAACTACGGACAAGAAAGATGAGTGACTTACAGGGCCGCCGCGTCTATACAATTGGTCGATCAATGCCCTGAAACCGTGCCTCTCTGCATATCAAGTCTCAAGGCCTTGCGGATCGCGATTTGTAACGGAGTGCTGCAAAGAAAACAAAATGCTAACTGTTAGAAACATGATTGTCAGTACAAAGAATATCTCAAAAAAAAAAATAAGCAAAACAAAAGAGAAACTTACAAAGTCCTCCAAATATGTCCTGTGGCCGCCACTCCCAAGATGATGTATCGATCCGGCCTTGATTCGTGCCCTCGCCGCCTCCCGCTGCTGACTCCAACGTCCTGGCGAATTTGTAGCCTCCTCCCTCAGTCGGTGCCAGTCGTCTGCATCTATCCACTCGGGCTTTGGAGCCCCACTCTTAATTGCCTTGCGTACGTCAGATCATCTATGTGACATGTATGCACGCATGCAATCCATCATCCAGCCCATAGAGAGTCTATCCACTGCGGCTGGCACCAGGAACTCCTCGTGCAAGGATGCTACTATGTAGTCCTTGCTCCCCTCCGGTATGTTCCTCCAATGATCCAGGACGTTGTGCCGAAAAACTTGTTGGCACAACTCCCTCATGCGAGCCATCACCCTCCTCCCCTCATCATTCATGATGATGGCTCTAGACCTGCCATCCACTAGGTATCCATAACCCCTAGGAGTATGCCTAAGATGGGCCCTCTCCCATCTCCGTCCACGCTCATGGGCATATCTAGGAGACCCCTGTACATCCGGTGTACCGATGGGGGTACCCTCTCCCGGAGTGCCACTCAAAGGGGTGCCACCAAAGGGGGTGCCACCAAAAGGAGTGCCACCAAAAGGCGTGCCATCTGCCGACGGCTGCACAAAAGCCGGAGTAACTGGAGTGGACATCCCCACAGGTGTGAAAAATCCTGGAGGTGACGCAGCTCTAGCTGAACAACGAGACGGAGACACCGCGTCCGTGTCTCCACAGCAGCACCCCCCTGATCCTCGTGCAGTCGCAGTCCCTCCCTCTGCCCCAAGTCGTGAGCGTCGAGATCGTCTCCTCGAAGCTGAAGCATCTGATCGCGCTGAAGCTGATCTAGCTGAAGCTGACCTAGCAGAGCGCCCTGACGAAGAACGAGACAGCTCGTGATCTGCCATCTCTCTAAATCTCGCGAGCTAATCTGGAGACATCGTGCCATCATGTCCTGAAACTCCTCATCGCTCATCCCTCGACTCATCCTGAAAATGTCGATACCTGCACAGATAAAAAATGATGTTAGAATAATCAATTTAAACTATACAAAGCACATTAATATAAATCATTTTTGAAAAATCCCTCTTAAAATGCATATCTTATCTACCTTTATGGAAGATCTAAACAACGAATTGAGTAATACAATTCTCCAAGAATGAAGTATTCTATGGTCCCATGTTAATCTCCTGACACAACTCTGCATACACTGGAAGGTCGATAGACATGTCACCACAAAAGAACGAGTCTTCCTCGTTCTCAAAAAATTCTACGACTTCTGTATTTCCATAATTGTTAGCCGATGCGGGCTCCAAGCTTGCGGTGGCCTCCACCCCTTGTAATTTCGATCCCTCTATTTGCATATTTTCTTTATCTATGCCTAGAACATCGCTTTGATCATATACTCTCGCACCTCAAGGAGTTGAAGGTATAACATACCACCATCGAGGTTGTCGGGGGTTTGGATAGAAGATTACCTGTTCACAAACACTTACAAAGCGACTTCAAACCATTGTGACATAAACCATATCGTATTACAATTAGCAAGCAAATGACTATTTGTACCTGTTCACAATGGGCCGGCAACACAAAGGTGTCGCGCAAATCCATCCATTTTTTTTCGGAATCTATTTCGAGAAATCCAGATGGACCTCGTTGAACTGTTGCTCGAGCTCCTCCAAGTACCACTTTGAACCACTGCACATCGAATAGTATCATGGAGAAGCTACGGTAATCCACCGTAATAATACTTTGCAAGTTCCCAAAATACTCCATCTCATCCACAACCATGTTCGGATCTGTTGCTCGTCGCCGGCTCTCTTGCTCAAACCTTGCCATGACACCACAGTCCATTGTGGAGCGCATTTGGTCAATATGCTCCACCCGAAAATGCCATCCGCGCGACCACGCTGCACTATATATTTTGTACTGCACATTGAAACACTCAAATTAGATGTAGCAAGCAAATTTAGATACGACACATTCTAAACCCCTCATTACCTTTGGACTACATCCCCTCGAGAACTCCCACTCCTCCATTGAGACCTCTGTCCCTTCGCTGGATGCTGCGGTCAAGGCTCCATGCAGCCATCGTGTTGACATAAACCGCGGCATCTCCTCCATGCCTTCGGGATATCGAATCGGTCGGTGATGCGTACTGGGTCAGAATTCAGCTCGCGCTTCCTCTCGATCTTGCCTTGCAATCTGGTACTTGGCGAGCCACGTCTCCATGGAGGCATGGTGCAACATACAAAAGCGATTCACCTTCTCTTCCATTGAGGCATCCATTCTTTTTTCTACCCCATTTCCAACCACCACATCTCCAGTCAGCATATCATCGTCCTTCAACGTCCATAGCATTTCATTGTCTGGTTCCACCGTTGGTAGCCATTGTGAGATATGCACTAACGTCTCTGACACCAACCAACCTTCCGCCATGCTACCTTCCGGACGAGCTCGTTGTCGCACAAAGCCTTTCAGGGTTTTCATGAAGCGCTCCAAGAAGAACATCCATCGCGTATGGACAGGTCCAGCAATCTCCACTTCGTCCACAAGATGCACAAGAAGGTGAACTTGTATCGTGAGCATGCTAGTGGGCAGGTATTTCTCAAAGAGACAGACCGTCTCAACTGCTCCCCGCCTTGCGGATTCAATAGAGGACGTCTTAATCTCTTTCTGTGAGATCCATTGCACCAAAGTCGATAACTTGTAAATGGCCCCGCGAATCTCTGGAGTTAGGCATCCCGCGATCGCGATCGGTAGGACAAATTGCCACAAATGAGAAAGCATTAAGAATAATGGTCACTTTTCAAATTTCAAAATGTCCACGCTAATTAAAATCCATTCTGTTCACAAACCTGACATATCTTATGCCAATCATGGGATTTTAGCCCATACATTTGGTCATCTTTAGAAAATGCGGACCTAAGAGAACGCATCATACCCGTCGGAGTGCGGATAGACTTGATTACTTGCTTCACAATGCACTCTTCTTTGGTAGACAAAACCCAGGGAGCGCGAGGAAGCTGCACTCCCCCTTCAGCACTCGACTGCAGCCAAAGCGCCTCCATCTTATCTACCTCCTTTAAATCCATTCGTGACCCTATAGTGTCTCTCTTTTCTGTGATGTGGTCCCATAGCAAGCTGCCCACATTTTTGAAAATATGCATGGGATCCAACAAGTGGTTGACCTGTAAGTGGGTCCAATATGGCAACTCGTAGAAAACTGAGAACCGTCGCATTCCATTTGGATGTGATTCCGAGTTTACCATTTTCAACTCGTACCAGCTTGCAGCGTTCATACGTGCTAGAGGTCATCCAAGAAAACCTTCCCTGAGTTCATGATCCTCCGGCAAGAAAGCGGCGTGTCCTTGATATACCATCTTCTTCATGGTTCGTGACCTTCAGGAGTCTAACTGCGGCCCACACAATGGACATGCATGATAACCTGAGGTAACGAGACCTGCAAGGCGATCCACGACCTAGTGAATACTTGATTGAATGAAATAAAATATAGATATTACCAGCGAGAACAACAGTCTGCTCACCTGAGCACTCTCCCAATCCCGGAAAGTCACGCATCGTCCACATGAGAATGGCTCGAATGTTGGCTGACCGCCGACCATCACACCTGCTCATATCTTGCACCGTGACCCCCTGCTCCCACAAAATCTTAAGCTCATCGACTAATGGACGAAGATACACGTCCATATTTTTTACTTTGTAGCGGCCCGGGACGAGCAAGCTAAGGATGAGATGTCCTTTCTTCCTAGAAAGCCATGGAGGAATGTTGTAGTTGACAAGCACTATAGGCCACACACTGTAAGAAGTCGAGCGCAGACCAAATGGGTTCACACCATCCATGGCGAGACCGAGCCGAAGATTCCTTGGCTCTCGCGCAAAGCCTAGGAAGGTAGAGTCAATGTGGCTCCATGCGCGCGAATCTGCTGATATTCGTTGAATTCCATCCGTGGACCTATTCTGCACATGCCACGTTGTCAAGCTTTCCATGGCAGACGTGCGAAACGTGTGGTTTATGGGGGGGATGAGCGGAAAGTGTCTGAGAACTTTTTGAGAGATGGTCTGCCCTTGCAAGTCCTATCGATACCTGTGAGCACCACACTTTGGACATGTCTCCATAGTCTCGTATTCATCTCGAAACAATATGCAGTCTTTGATACATGCATGGATGTTATTGTAGTCCATGCCAAGCTTCCGTAAAACATGTCGTGCATCATCACGAGACTCAAGCATGGTGTTTGCAGGTGGCAATATATGATATTTCAATAACCTAAAAAAAATCATAAAACACCTTGAAAAAACACAAATGTTTGCAATAATACTGTTTAAAAAAAAAACAATGAAGTCTGTGTGCAAGGTACCTGAATAACTCAGTCACACTCGTATCGCTCCAACCGTATTTTGCTTACACACTTAAGAGTGCAAGCAATGTCTTCAACCGAGATACTCGGCACCCATCATATAATGGTATGGATGCTTCCTCTCTAAGCGGGTCAGATGTCTCAACATCCATGGGAATCAATGCATCGATCATTGCCTCCATCTCAGGCTCCAAGATTGTAGGCAAGTCGGGAAGGTTGTCTATCTCCTCTGGCATTGACAGTATAGATGGGCCTTGTGAGTGGTCGATTGGCTCCTGCAATCCATCCATCGCACGTCCACGAACTCTTCTAATTGGCCGCAAAGGGTGCACTCCCCCTTGGGTCGAGACATCACCCCCCTGGATACAAAATTTGCCAACAAGACCCAGTCTTATTGTGTATGGTTTTCAATTAGCTTGAGAGTATAATGCATGAAAAATGCTAACTTCAAATTACCGTTTGCTGAAAATCCGCAATCGCCTGATCAATGATCTCAGATTGAAACTCGCCAAATCGTCGTACGTGTTCTGTAGACAATCGGCGTTTTTGTCTAATTGCCAACTTGCATTGAGAGCAAGGACATGGGACACGCTGATTAAGATACGTCTCACGGTCTTGAACAATAAGACCTTCTTTGTTTGCCATCTTATCTACATTACAGCAAACGAGGCTTAAATGGATAGCTTTATAGAGATGTACGTCAAGTTGCAAGATTGCCATAAACCTTGCATTGTATATAGTAGTCGAGAGATTTTCCGATGTTATATCTCGGCCTTGTATCATGCTCAACGATTACCTTGTCCCGGTAGATAATTATTTGTTAAATCTCGGCTTTGAGTATAAGTAATCCATTTTAAAATTAATGCGCGCCATCTATGAAATTTTATAACTATAGTAATAAAATTTATTTCAATCAATTCTACTCATAGTCATAAGACCTGAGAGAAATTATCCTATACTCAATTTAAGGGTTTCTTCTTCTATAACAATAATTTTGGGTTCATTTTGATGAAGTACGTGGCCCATGGCAAAGCACATTGCATACCATTATCAATAAGTCTATTATCTTAAATTTCCTTCCTCTCCCTCTCCCTCTCTTTCTCTCCCTCTCCCTCTCTTTGTCTCTTTCTCTCACCCTCTCCCTCTCCCTCTCGTTCTCTTTCTCTCCCTCTCTCATTTCCTTCCCCTCCCCCTCCCTCTCCCTCTCCCTCTCCCTCTTCCTCTCTTTCTCTTTTTCTCCCTCTCCCTCTCTATCTCTCTTTCTCTCTCATTTCCTAAACAAGCAAAAAATAAAGTGATTTAAACATCCTCCAAGCAAAAGGGAGAGGGAGAGATACAATGCACTCTCCCTCTCTTTCTCTTTCTATCCCTCTCTCATTTCCTTCCCCTTCCTCTCCCTCTCGCTCTCTTTCTCTCTCATTTCCTCTCCTAAACAAGCAAAAAATAAAGTGATTCAAACATTAAACAAGCAAAAGGGAGAGGGAGAGAGAGAATGTACTCTCCCTCCTTCTCCCTCTCTTTCTCTTTCTCTCCCTCTCTTATTTCCTCCCCCTTCCTCTCCCTCTCCCTCTATTTCTCTTTCTCTTTGTCTTTGTCTTTCTCTTTCTTTCCCTCTCCCTCTCCCTCTCCCTCTCCCTCTCCCTCTCCCTCTCTTTCTCTCTTACTCTCTCGTTTCCTCTCCTAAACAAGCAAAAAAGAAAGTAATTTAAACATTAAACAAGCAAAAGGGAGAGAGAGAGAGAGAGAATGCACTCTCCCTCTCTTTCTCTCCCTCTCCCTCTCCCTCTCCCTCTCCCTCTCTTTCTCCCTCTCTTTCTCTCCCTCTCTCTCCCTCTCCCTCTCCTTCTCTTTCATTTCCTCTCCTAAACAAGCAAAGGAGAACGATTTAAACCTTCAACAAGCAAAAGAAAGAGAGAGGAGACTCACCAATGAGATATGGCGAGCGTGGGCGGCTTCTCTTTGCAACGAGGGCTCCTCCTCTCCTTCGCGAACAACGGCGGCGGCGGCAGCGGCAGCATCAAGTCTCTTCCTCTTCTTCTCTCTCAAAGCCTTCGCTCTCTCCCTCGCTCTCGCTCTCAAAAGGCGAAGAAATGAAAATGAAAATGGCGCTCTGGTTTCGGCCGCGCTTTTTTTCCCTGTGGCGTCGCTATTGGCGTCGCTATTGGCATCGCTATTTGCGTCGCAAATGCGACACAAATAGCGACGCCAATAGCGGCGCCGATATCCGCCGTCGCTAATCGGCGTCGCTAATTGCCCAATTCCTTGTAGTGATAGGTTGAAATCCAAAGTGGTACCATGCATGTTTGAAATGTGATTGTGATATTTCAATTTTGAGACACACGCCGCCTCATGCAAGAAAAGATATCCTCATATAGCGAATGTGTTCGTGCATCCAATTTTGAGTCCCTCGAGTGGAATTTTATGTGGCACGGGGAATGTTTTCCATCTAGTATAACTAAGGAGAAGTAGGGGGTAGCTTGGTAAAATAGGAGAAAAAGCAAAAACATGAGGAGTTGTTTTTAAAAGGAAAGAGAGGGAGAGAGGGGTTCTACACAAGACAATTAGCATATCACACAGAGAGAGAAAGAGAGAGAGAGAGAGAGAGAGAGAGAGAGAGAGAGAGAGAGAGAGAGAGAGATCTTGTAGTCTAAAGAGAAGGGAGAAATTGGAAGAAAGAGGCCATGGAGCTGAAGTTATCGGAGTCGTGGAGCATGATGGCAGTATATTAAAGATGGGACTCTTGAAGCCAATTGGCTGATGCCGGTTCTCAGTTTTGATATGATGGTAATAAGAGTCTTCCTTTTGTCTTGATTTCTTTTATTGCTCGATGGGGCACAGAGAATGCAGATCTATTCTGATGTATGGATATGAGTGGGAGACAGCAAAGGGCTATTCTTCATTGTGTTGAGAGTGATGTATGCTAGTTGTTTGCATGAGGCTTCCCATCAAGAGAGAAGAATGGAAGTAAATGATATCTACATATGAAACTTGGTATGTGGCAGAGAATATGTATTATGGGTAGGAGTTGAATGCATAGACTCAAGTTAGTGGATATTTGGAAGGATTTGTAGCCGAGAAAATGATGAATTAGAGCTCATAATGTTCAAAGCTCCATTACTCTTCATCAATGCAAGATATGCTAAGATGTATCTGTTGTTATGTTGAAATGATAATCTCCAATCAAAGAAAGTGTCCTCCGGTTTGCAAGTTTGTGCTTTTCGGAGCAAAAAGGTTATGTGTTGTTGTATAGAGTAGTAGTGTATTTTTGTAGTGCTCTATGAGGAAATTTCTATGCTACATGAGGCAATAGGTGAATTCAGCAGCATCTACACCACCAATTTGGTTTCCCATGAAAGTCATCATGATTATCCATTGCTATATCAGTATAAACTCTATTTTTTTGTAGTAATTGAATGTCTATAATAGTGAAATGCTTGTAGCAGCTAAATTGACATCAAAATTTGTTGTATAAAGCTTTGGTTACTTGTGTTTTTGGTTTGTATTTATGTGTGCTTTGATAAAAGAAGAACAGAAAGGATCTACAACTAATTTTGTATTAGAGACCGACTACCCAATTCACCTACCATAGATCGGTACTCCCACTGAGGATCTCCCATGTTGAAGATATCTAGCTGATCTTATCAGTTGAGAAGTATAAGATTTGGAAACCAACCTATACACAAACTCAATCATCGCGACTTTTGGATATAAACCCTTCGTTAGTATTGAAAATGAGGATGCTAATAAGTTTATCAAGAGATTGGAGTGGATGGCTTACCAAGATAAAAAAGGGACACTAATGTAGATAATCTTTGAATGATCAACATGCTGCTTGAAGGTTCTACAAGATTATGGTGGAACTTAGTGAATGAAGAGACAAGGGAAAATTGGAATGAAGTAAAAAATGAGTTCCGTACAAGGTTCGCAGTTAAGCAAACTCTTGAGAGTTTATGGAAATCTTTGGACATGACGTTTTAGGGGGTAAATGAGGAAGTGTTTAAATTTGATGCACAATTTGAAGCAAAATGGATAGAAATTACACCAAGTATGGGGCCACCTCCGATGACGTTCTTGAAAAAGGACAAGTTTGTTTCATTGCTTAGGCCTGAAATTCGAGAAAATATTCTGATCAAAGGCCCTGAAACATATGAAGATGTAGTCGGAATAGCCAAAGAAAAGCAAAGGAAAATGCAATTGAGGTCAGATCAATCAAGAGGTATTATTGTGCATGCGTTTTTACGGCCTAATTAGGCTAACACTAGGACAACAAGTTGTGAATCTTCATGGGGGATTTGAAAGAGAGGAAAATGGAACTCAACAAGGCCATAGGAAACCTAATGATGATGTGATTAATAAGCTATAGGAACAGTTGGCAAATCTGAATTTGAATATGAGCCTATTGCAGGCAAGGCAACCTCAAATGCAACCTAGATCTAGAGGACCTCCAAGAAATAGATGGAAAAACTTTGAATGCTTTAATTGCAGGGAGAGAGGTCATATTTCTCCTGATTGTCCTTATCCAAGAAGAATAGGAGGGGAGATGTATTCCATGCCACAATGCTATGCTAGGCAAGATGCTAGACCTCAACATGAACAAATGCCACTTGAACTAGCTAGGCAAAAATTGGAAAGAAGACTTGATGAAGGTACATTGGGTATGAATTTGATCAAAACTAGCATGCTTGATGATGGGAAAAATGCAGTTGTTTTAGCTAACAAGAGAGCCACAAAGAGGGATATTCAAACTTTAACTTAGAGGGAAGCAAGGATTAAAAAGGGAAAACACGTTGCAGACAATCCAAAAACTAGTAAGAAAGCTAGACAATGAAGGAAGATTCAAATTGGAGACTTTGCTTTGGGAGTCAATCAAGTTCCTTACAACTTGCTTTATGATTTAAAGGTAAGAAGACTGACATTATATATGGTCAATTGCTATAGATGAACTCATCTCTAAGGAGGAAATGGCATGGGTTGGTTAGCATCAAGAAAGGAAAAACATGAATTGGGCATGTTGGAGTGGTATACCTATCATATGTGAAAGACATTATACTTTTCATGGATGCAAGGATACATGGAAGGAAAATTGATCAAGCTTATGTTGATGGTGGTGCGCAAGTATGTTTAACCACTAAAGAAGCAATGCCACAAATGCATCTTAAAATGATAGGGAAGTCGATGTTTAAGGTTAAAATGGCAAATAACTCAAAAGTGAAATGTTTGGGATTCATTGAGAACTTGGAATTCAACATTGGAGGCCAAAGAGCACGTTTGGATTTCCATTTTATGCCTGGAAAACTTGGGACATATCCTCTTATTTTGGGACAACCATGGAGATTGATTGGTATGAGGTCCATACAAGACTAGTATAGAGGCCAATTCAAACTCTATCTAGAGAAGCAATCTCATAAGAGGGTGATCTTTGACATGAAAACAAGGTCCACCATTCAAAATGGACATGAAAGCGATGTTGGAGGTGATGAAAGTAGTGATTCAAAAAATTCTATCCTTGATGGGGAAGATAGAGAATGGGAAGCTAGCCTACTCTCTAGGGATGTTGACCTCTTCGGGTTGTCAATCCACGGTTCAAAAAGAGAGAAAAAAGTTGTAAATATTGTTGCAGGAAGTATAGACCTCATGTAGGAAACATGTGATCAACAACCTGAAATGAATGTTGGATTGTCGAAGCTTATGAATATGCTGGGGAATGACTTGACTAATGATGAAAGAGATAAATATTCAGCCATTTTTTAGAAATACTCGAAACTATTTGCTACATAATATCACCAACTGAAAGGTACTAATAGCACTGTGCACCATATCAAATTGAAAGAAGGGTATAAACCACTGGCGTCAAAAGCTTAGGAGACTTAGTACAATTCAGGAAAATGTACTTAAAGCTTAAATTTAGAAATTGGTTGATGCGGGATTTATCTATCCTATTGATGATGTAAATTGGGTGTCTCCTATTGTAATCAAGCCAAAGAAGAATGTAAAGTGGAGAGTATGTGTTAATTTCAGGCCTCTTAATGCAACAACTAAGAGGGACTACTATGCTCTTCCATTTTAGGATGATATCTTAGATCAAGTGGTTGGTCATGAATTTTATAGTGTGTGTGATGGATACTCTGGATATTTCGAGATCATAATAGGAGAAAAAGATAAGAAGAAAACAATGTTCATTACCCCATGGGGATGCTTCAACTATAGAATAATGCCCTTTGTTCTAATGAATGCATACGCCAACTTTTCAAGATGGGTTGGATGGATATTGGCCCCTTTCATTGGGAAATCTTTGTAGGTCTTCATGGATGACTTTTCTATATACAACTTGAGGGCATTACACTCTCAAAAAATTAATGAGTTTTTCTGTAGACTTGATGAGGATAGTGCTCAATTAAACCCTGATAAATGTAAAATACCAAGAACTAGAGTGATACTCTTGGGTCATGAAGTGTCTACTAATGGTATTTCACCTAAGCAGCCTAGTAAATTTGAGGCTTTACTTCTTATGGATTCTCCAAAAATTGTAAAGGAACTGATGAGATTTGTTCAAAATTTGAGGTACCTATCAAGATCATTCCATATGCTAGCTAAGTATGTATATCCTTTACAGAAAGCAACTCAAGGAAATCCTTTAGTTTGGACACAAGTTGAAGAGGATGCATTCTTGAGGATTAAATAAAAGTTAAGCACTTTGCCAATTCTTATGCCTCCAAACTGGGATGAACCTTTCTTCATTAGCATCAATGTTGGGAAAAATGTAGTGGGGGCCATTTTAATGCAGAAGGGAAAGGGGATGTCTTATATGGGGCCTGTCTTATATATAAGGCCACATCCATTGGAATGACTGAAGAAGCTTGGATGATGGAAGAAGAATTGTTGGTATGGGAATTGGTATATGTCGTTAAAAGATGGAAATCATACTTGATTCAAAAACCAGTTGTAGTACTTACTAGTTCTCTGTTTCTTCCACAGGTTTTGCGATTTGCTAAAAATGCTCCAACAGTTACTAAGTGGCTGCTAGCTCTGCAAGAATTTGGATCTACATGTTTGAAGGAGGATATTGTAAGATATAGCTTAGCTAATATTTTGACTTATAAAGAACCTATTGAAAGTGCAGCTGTTATAAGATGGAAAACTGATTCCGCATCCACAAATTCATGAGGAGATGAAGGATAAAGATTCTATCTTGTTTTTTATGGCAATTACAAAAGAGTGTTGAAAAAGGGAGGTCTAGGTTTTGTCATTATGGATGCTAAAACCGGAGAAGTTTTTTTTGGAAGTCAAAAAAGTAAAGAGATACAAAGTAATAATGAAGCTAATTATGTTTACATGCTAGCCTGAAACAATGTATTAAGCTTAAATGTAGGAGGATAGTTGCAAAACAAGATGCTTTGTTGGTGGTTTGGAAAGCCAATAAAGATATTTTGAAGGACTGGTTGTTTAAGATAAAAGACTTCATGAGGTAGCTGCAAAAGTTTAAATTTTGGCATATTGGCAGGGAGAACAACCGTATGAATTGGCTAAAGATGCTCTTTCCTAGTATGTTGTTGCAATGAGGGTGGATAATCCTAGATATGAGGGTAGGGAAAGCCTTCACATGATTGAAGAGTTTCTAAAAACTAGGGAGTTAAATTCATTGGCTAATAGATACAAAAGGTATGCCATTGTCACAAAGGCCACCGCGTATGTGCTCATAAATTATCGGTTGTACATGAAGGGGATTGATAATGTATTGAGAAGGGTGATGGATAGTTCTGAGATTCCTAATGGCTTATCTTCCTACCATGAGGAAGCATGTGGTGGCCATTTTGGTTTTGAGCTTACCAAAAGGAAATTTTTGCTAGAAGAACTTACTTGGCCTAATCTGAGCACTGATGTTGCTCATTGATATAAAAGTTGTCATGCTTACTAGTCATATGCAAAAAGGATACTAATTCTAGAACCTACGAAAGCCATTGTTGCCTATGGACCATTTGAGAAGTGGGATTTTGATTTTATTGGACCTTTTTCTTGTACGAAAATGGGAAAGTCTTGCATCCTTACTATAGTTGATTATATGACCAAATGGCTTGAAGCTAAGGCTACAAGGAATGGCAAGAAAGAGGATGTAACTTAGTTCTTCATGGAGGACATATGCTCCAGATTTGGAATACCACTAGAAATAGTGATAGATCAAGGTCCTGGATTTAGAAATAAGCTATTGAGAGAATTGATAGTGAAACTAGACTTGAAACATAGATTTGCTACTCCTTATTACCCTCAGTGCAATGGGATGGTGAAGGCATTCAATGGAATGTTATAGAAGAGGGGAACCAAGGGAAAGCTTGGTAAAATAGGGCAAAAAGTAGAAAACATGGGGAGTTTTTTTTAAAGAAAAGAGAGGGGGAGGGGTTCTACATAAGACAATTAGAGAGAGAGAGAGAGAGAATAATCTTATAGTTTGAAAAAAAGGGAGAAACCTTAAGAAAGAGATCATGGAGCTAAAGTTATAAGAGCCGTGGAGCATGATGGTAGTATATTAATGATGGGGCTATTGAAGCCAATTGGTTGATGCGAGTTCTCAGTTTTCACATGATGGCAATAAGAGTCTTTCTTTTGTCTTGTTTTCTTCTACTGCTACATGGGACACAGAGTATGAAGATCTGTTCTTATGTATGGATATGAGTGAGAGACAACAAAGGGTTTTTCTTCGTCGTGTTGAGAGTGATGTATGTTAGTTGTTTGCACGATGCTTCCCCTCAAGAGAGAAAAATGGAAGTAAAGGATCTCTACACTTGAAACTAGGTATGTGGTAGAGAATATGTATTATGGGCATGAGTTGAATACATAGACTCGAGTTAGTGGATGTTTGGAAGGGTTTGTAGGTAGGAAAATGATGAATTAGAGCTCATAATATTCAAAGCTTTGTAACTCTTCATCAATGCAAGATATGCTGAGATGTATTTGATGTTATGCTGAAATTGTAATATCAAATCAAAGAAAGTGTCCTCCCATTTGTAAGTTTATGCTTCTTGGAGCAAAGAAGTTTTGTGTTTGTTGTATAGAGTAGTGTATTTCTATAGCGCTCTATAAGTCAATTCCTATGTTGTATGAGGCAATGAGTGAATTCAGTAGTCTCTACACCACCAACTTGGTTTCCCATGAAAGTCATAATGATTATCCATTACTATATCAGTATAGACTTTGTTTTGTTGTAGTAATTGAATGTCTACAATAGTGAAATACTTGTAGCACCTGAATTGGCATGAAAATTTGTAGTATAAAGCTTTGGTTACCTGTGTTTTTAGTTTGTATTTATGTGTGCTTTGAAAAAAGAAGAACAGAAAGGATCTACAACTTATTTTGTAGTGCTTCAGGCAACCGTGCTTTGTGGGGAAGTTTCTACATGGGGCTGCCATCAATAAAAATTAGGAGTTGTGTGAATCTGAAAACTTGTTTTGTCACAGTCTCAGTCATGGTTGTTTCCACATCAATTTCTCTCTAAAAATGGTAGATTATGAGCTTGAAGGTTTAAACTGCTTAAGTGTCGAGTTGAAGTCTTAGTGAGAAGTGAGTGATCAGGAATATTTGATCATGTGTTCAATGGTACTATCTCGTGGATTTTTTTGAGGGGACATCCTCGTATTTATCTCGTGGTATTATCTTGGGAGTTGTTAGAGATCGACTATCCAATTCACCTACCAACATGTAATAGTAGATGCCTATCTTGAATCTCCTCAAAGTGAGACACTTCTTTTATCTTCAACAGAGTTAGATACATTATATGCTCCATCTACTAGTGAGACATCATCAAGTGAAAAATCCAACAAGGGGTCCACTACAAAGGATATCGATCAAGTAACTTTGAATGAGCCAATAGAAGTTGAGGAGAATATAAGAGATACAGATGTAATTGAGTTAGATCTTGGTACGATGAATGATTTGCCACCAATTAAATTAGGATCCACACTCAGTTTAGAAGAAAGGAAGGACTATGTGTCCTTGATTTAGGAATTCCGCAATATCTTTACTACTTGGAGTTATGATGAGTTGAGAGGTATTCCTCCTAGCCGAGCTCTTCATACCATTCCTTTAAAGGAGGGTAGCTGCCATGTGTGACAAAAAGTAAGGCGTATGCCTTTTAAACTAAGGGACATGATATTCGAGGAATTGACAAAACTATGAAAAGATGGCCTAATATTTTCGGTTCAACACATAGAGTGGTATTCACCAATTGTTATCAAGAAGAAGAATAATAATCAGATTTGGCTTTGTGTAGATCTTAGAGAGCTTAATAAGCAAATGATTAAGGATCACTATCCATTGCCATTCATTGATTAGATTTTAGATAATTAGCGGGTACGAAAATCTATTTGTTTATGGATTACTTTGTTGAATACAATCAAATGACCGTTACTGAGGAAGATAAGCGGAAAACGATGTTTATCACTGTCTTTGGTACCTTTGCATATCATTTGATGGCCTTTGGGTTATACAATGTACTTGGTTCTTAGCAACGTACAACAGATAAGGCTTTTGATGATATCTCTCTAAAGGAGTTAAAAGTCTTCATTGACGACCACCAAAAGGGAAAGATAATTGATCATTTTAAGATAATGTTTTGAGCGCTATAGACATTTCTATATTACTCTTTATCCATCGAAGTGCATTTTTGGAGTGCCCTATGGATTTTTACTTGGCCATGTGGTTAGTTCGGTTGGTATTGTGACACTAACCTGAAAAAGATTAAGGTTATAGTCTCTATGAGCCCGCCACATACTCCAAAAGAGGTGCACAACTTTCTATCATTAGTGGGATATTATTGAAGATTTATTAATGCATTGGAAAAAATAGCATTTCCATTGACAAACTTGTTATCTTTCAACTATTTGTTTAATAGGAGTGAAGCCTATCAAGTATCTTTTGATGATGTGAAGAAAGAACTAGCAAAAGCGCCAATCCTAAAAGTAACCAAAAGAGGTGAGGTTTTTTATATATTCTCAATAGCAGCAATATATAGTATAAAATCTATTGTTTAACCCAAATTTGGGAGGAGAAATAGTATCATCCAATAGCCTTTGCTAGTAGAAAATTGGGGATATCTGAAGTCACCTGCACTTATATGGAGAAATTGTGCCTTGGAATGGTTTTTGTGAGGAATGAATTTAGGCGTTTTATTCTCTATGAGAAGATGGTATTTTTTATGAAGGGGTAGAGGGTCTTAGACTATTGATGAATTATAAGTTCCAGTCACCTGACTATTTAAAAAAGTGGTTAATCACTTCGTAGAAGTTTGATTATGAGATTAGGAGTAAGCCACCAAAGCTATAGGGTATTGTGGAATGGCTTGTGGATTTTGGGGAGCCAAAGGACGTTCTAACCAAAGAAAGTGACATTGAAGGTTTATTCAGGATTGATATAGCTTCCATCACTTAGTGGTATGCAACTGTAATGCATTATCTATCCAGGCAGGGATCTTTGGGCTGCTTTATCAAAGTCAGAAAAGAGAAAGATTAATCAACAAGCCTTACCCTTTTTCATTATTGCAGGTGTATGGTATCGGAGAGGTGTGGATGATATCTATCATCGATGTGTAGTATTTGATGAGGTACCATTCATTCTTGAGGAATGCCATAACTCAACATTGAGGGGACATTTTCTAGGCAACTTACAACCTAGAAAGTTCTCTGTATTGGATATTGGTGGCCATCGATCTTCCAAGATGATTTCAGCTATGTTAAGCATTGTAATATCTACCAAAGACATGATGTGAGGGAGAATTGCAAGCAATCTCTAAATCCTATTTTAGTTACATTGTCATGACAATGCGCGTCTACCACTGCGAACCTAAGGGCAGAATTTTCTACCAAGATTTTCGACTCTTAAGTCAGTGTCATTATGAGTTTTTTTTTTTCGTGTGTATTTTTTGTGTTTGCATGACACACGAGCACATGTAGTTAGGCTAGGCACAAATTCTTCAATGCATTCATAATTTTTTGTGTGGAGCATCACTCTCTTGATTGCATATCACAGATTTAAAAAAATTGTATTTCCTTAAAGCATAAGTGATTGGGCACGAAGTTCTTTTCTAAAGCATGATCTTTGATAGGGCACATTGCATGGAAGAACAGGTTCATGTGAAGATAATGTTCATTTTGAAGACTCCGAGGGTTAATAAACCAAAATGGAGCTCATGAAGGAGTAAAGTTGAAGGAAGTATCAAAGACAAGTAGACATAGTAAGGACATTGTTGATATCATCTATTCTCATGTCGAGGAAAAGATTGGTCTTTTCCCACGTGACTTGCTCTTCAAGATGTTAACAGTGAAGCATTATTGGGAGATGATATAGAAAAGTTGTTCCACCTAGTCCTTATACCACCATTAAATGGCAAAAAAGTGCTAAATGTCATGTTTGTTTAAAGAAACAACTGCCTAGGTCAAGATTTGCACTTGCACTTGCTGGTATTGGGGAAACAATATCAAAGGTGCTAACATGATCTAGTGGATTAAAAGTATAGTTTCGTCCATGTCTGTTTGAAAGAGTGCGCATTACTGATCTAACCGATGATCTTCAATCTCAAATTAATGGAAGACTTAATCAGAGCTCCAATTTGACAAGGTCTGATTGTGTTTTACCATTAGAGAATCTAGAAGATTTCAGGGAAGAGATGGAAGTGCACAGCTTTGTCAAGAATGTGATAAAGAAAGGTTGCTTCATAACCCTTTCACAACATATAGATGCGAAAGTTCCAACACACTCATAAAGGATCCAGCTGGCTGCTTCCTCCCATGAAGCTTATGAAAGGAAAGATTATGGATGGACTTGTCATGTGCTGAACGAATTGCGGCTGTTGAGCGTTGACGAAGCATCAGGGATGACTACAACGGTTGAGGCCGTGAAGAAAATGGCAACTCTAGACTTGTAGACCAGCGCTGCTTCGACTGCTACAGGAAGAGCTGCTTTGGAGGAGCAGTTCAAGAACTTTAGGTTTGCGTGCGATTCAGAGGATTATTTTCCTTAATTAGTGTTCTCGTCACCTTGGATGGAAAGGAGATGACAGTTAGTGGCCTGCAGACGACAACGTGTCGAAAAAGAGACCGAGTAAAGCGTCGTTGTGGAAGGAAATCGAGGTGATGAAGACGTAGCAGTAGCTGCAGATGTGGGCCTGAAAGTGATGACGAGGTTGATGAATAAGGAGAACGCATTAACAAACGCAGCAAGAACAAGTCAAAGAGAAGCTAAACGCTGAATTCGATGGTAGAGCAATTTGTACGATGAGGAGCTTGTTAGAACAAAGCTCCATGAGCTTTAATTGCGGCACAAGGGAAGTGTTGATCAAGATATCTTGTTTTCCCTCCGAACTGACTTGGTTAGCAATCTTGGGAATGATGTTCCTCCGAACTGACTTGGTTAGCAATCTTGGGAATGATGTTGATGAAGACGACGAAGATACTGCTGCAAAGGTGAGCCCTACGAGTTTAATGTCCAGAAGGCTACCTTTCCTCAAATTCAGCGAGATGGAGCTTCTTCGATGATTGTTGCCATCAAGCGAGTGAGGCCATTAGATCTTCCACGCTGGGCATCATTGGACTTACCACCAATTATCGAAGTTGTCCTTGCTGTCTGCCTATCAAACCCACAAGCAATACTTTTTTTTCTCTATTGTGATCCTTAAGAACTTTAACTCACAGGTTTGTAAATTTCATCTTGAAAAAGCTCTTCTACTTAGCCATTAAATTGTAATACATGAAGGCTCAAATCTTGTGCTCCTCTAGCAAATTTCCTTCGATTCAAATTGATTCCTTATTACTTGGAAGTTCCTTCTTCATCAATACCAAATATACTTCAATTGATGTTTTTATCTTGATTTGAGTAATCTTGATCTTTCATTCCCATCTCGCTTAGGTGCATCCCCACGATGAGCGACATTCACGAACTCCCGCACGCGAATCCTGTGCGACAACGTTACCCTTTGAAATATGGGATATCGATTTTGTGGGACCAATGTCTCCTTCATTGACTATGTGTATGCATTATATTATTGTAGCAACCAACTAATTTATGAAGTGATCTCAAGCTCGGGCAATGATGAAGGATAATGCTAAGGAGATGGCTAATTTTATTATGGAACATATTGTTCGCAGTTTTGGTCCACCTAAGGAGATAGTGTCTAATTGAGAAACACTTTTCCTGAATAAGGTTGAATCCATATAATCCACAAGAAAATGGTAAAGTTGAGAGTATGAGTAAATAACTGGTCAAGATCTTATCCAAGGTATTTTCTAAAAGTAAGCAAGATTTGGATAAGAAATCGTAAGTGACAATTTGGGCATACAATACGATGTTTAAGAGAGCTACATGCCACACTCCGTTCCAGCTGGTATATGGGGAAGAGTGTGTTTTACCATTCGAGATAGAGTTGCCCACTGTGCATTTGGCTCTTAAAATCATTCATTGGGAGAGGCAAAAGCATTGCAAGAAAGATTGATTTCTCTTGCACATCTTGATGAAATTCGACTGCAAGCATCATTACATCAAGAAGTAGGAAAGAGAAGAATGAAAGCACTTCACAATCCTTGGGCCAAGAAATATACATTTATGAATCGTCAATTGGTGTTGTACTATGATGCTTGGCGTGAGCTCTTTCTTGGTAAATTAGAATCCAAATGGGATGGGGTGTATAAAATTATGTGTACAAAAGAATGTCTCTACATCCCTTTTAGCAAACTTGGAGGGGGTAGAGTTTAAAACTAAAGTTAACTTTAATAAGCTGAAGCCTTACTATGTGTAAGGGCAAACATTGGGCTTGGTTCCTATGTAGGTCCTTCACGATTCAGATTTAACTTGCAATAGGTAGCAAGACCATCGGATGGGAAGAATCATTTCGTATCTTGAGCATCTCTAACCAGACAGCATTACCACCAAGGTTGATTGATCTGGTGGAGTAAAGGTTATCATGTTATTGAGTGGCAATTCACATGGGAGATTAAGGTCTATTGCCACCATTGTCAAAGGATTTTGACTAGCATTCCTATTAAGTTCAATGAGAAAGAAGGTATTGTACTTGTTATACATCCTCTCTCTGAGCTTAACTTTGATTATCATAATTGTAGGAGTGAGCTGATTAATATGGCATGGCCTATCACTGAAGACCAAGTTTATACTTTGTATTTTGGCAGAGCTTCTAGAGGGCCCACTAAACATGGGAGTGTTTGTGTGGTCATTAAAGACCCCCATCATAGGGGTGTTATGAAAATGAGAGTATATTTAGGACCCTCTTTTACTAATAATATAGCAGAATACAAGGCCTTGATTATGGGGCTGAATGTAGCCCGATGTGGTGGTATCCACCACTTATTTTCGTGAAGGGTGACTCATAGTTAGTGATCAATCAGTTGAATGGGACCTATTGTGTGCGAGATCCCATTTTATGGATGTATCCTCGTGCAGCTTTGGATATGTTGCATATTTTTGAGACAGTGATTTATCAGTTAGCTCCTCAATAGTGGAATCACATTTTGTGGACTCTAAAGCTATTATGGAGCTATTATGCATTTGTGGAAGATGTATTTTTCAATTGTGGTCTAGGGGAGCTCTTACAATTATCTTCTAACATTAGCCTAGGACTACTTTGGGGTCTTCTTGCTAGCAAGTTTTATTTTGGCTATCGATGGCTAGATTGGTTTATGAGTTAGGTAGCAATTGATCACCTTTTTATTCTACCATGGATGTATAGGATTGTTAATCATCATATTTGTCGAATATCCCTTGCCATTTATACAAGGGGGTTAGCCAATAACCTTATGCATTTAGTACAAGGACTAAGGAGTCCTTATCCATGGTCAATTTTATGTTGTAGTTGGGTTATGTTAGGATCAAGGGTTTATTTCAACACTATGCTGTTGTTGACGGGTCATGAAGTAGATTATTTCATTAGGCCAAGAGGGCCATTTTTGTTGGGTTTTAATGATTGATGTCGTTAGGGCAAGAGGGCCAGTTATTCTGTAGTGCAATGGTATATTTCACTAGGCCAAGAAGACCATGCACTTATTTAATCTTCCGTTAATGGGTGTTGTTTTAGTGCTATGCTAGATAGATTTACCAGAATCCAAAGGGAGCCTAGCTTCTTGTGGCCAGTCCAGGTGATGTTCTCCCTTTATGAGTACTTTTATTTTATGCTATCTATGTTTATGTACTTTTGGGGAACTGTTCTTCTATTGGGGACTGGCAATTAAAGCATGAAGTCCTAGGGTTATCTTAGGTATATCTGGGAGAGGTTCGGGTAGTTTCTACCTCCTATCAAGACATTTTGAGGCATTGAAAGACCTATTTCAGAAGCCAATCTTAATGACCGTGTTCTTCCTAGCTTTCTAGGCAACTGTTCTAGGCATCCTTGCTAGTGTGAGGTATTTAGAGAAGCCTATCGAAATCAAAAGAAGAGAAAGTTCTAAATATATTTGAATATTAAAAAAATACAAATGTGTGTAAAAATGAATTTGAAACCCAAAAAAAGAAAAAGAAGAGGGAATAAAAATCTCAAGAGCAATTGATTATTGCCTTGTGGAGGCTTGGTTGGTTCGTGGGGATGAGTCTCCGATACCTTGTCTTCCTTGAGGTAGCAGCTAGTGAAAATAAAGAAATAAGGATGGTTGGAGTAAAAATAAAAGTGAGCAAAATAGAATAACTAAATGCCACCTCGCAAGAGCTTGGTACGTCCTTGGGTACCAAGTGAGGACCTAAGGCTAAGGTAGTGTTCTCCTTGGGTCACTCTACGCTTAGCTCCCTCCTTCTTATATGCGTGAGCATGGAATCTTTAAGAGAAATATGTGTTCAAAGAAAATATATAATGACCAAGCTATAGGAGTCCTCACCTAGTAGGAGTTCATGGTCTAGTTTTCCTAAGTTAGGTAGGTAGTTCAACCCACCATCTAGGATGACCTCTTGGATGGTTCTTTCACTCAGCTTAAGAAGAGGAGAAATCGATGGATGTTTGCAAAGTTCTTTTTTCCACTGAAGAGTTGGAGATTCGCATTACCAAAGCTACTTTCCATAAGAAGTTCATCCCACAATGGCCGAAACATATTACCATCATGATGCAGGCTCTATGTGGTGGACTATTTTCTCTTGTAGTTGAAGCAACATAGATGTTGGATGGAGACCCATCCAAGCAAGCTACTTTTAGTCTACAGTTGGATGGAATGCCTGGACGGGTCTAAAGGCTACAATATGGACATATGCTTTGTATGTAGCTAAAAATAGAAAGCTACCAATAGTGAAATGTCTAATGTAGGGCAAGACATTCATGACGTGACTGGCTAGAAATCACCAATAGATGTATATTCAATGTATGCATATTAAGCAAAAGTGCAAAACACAAATGTACTTGTGGAAGAGAAATAGAAGAGATATGAAGATAGTATGAGAGTGACAAGAAGAAGTGTGGATCTACCTAAAGTTGTTAATCAACCACCTCTCAAGCATGTTATGGAAGAGATTGGACAAAAGCAAAAATAGGATAGCAAACAAGAGGGAAAAAAGAAGGGCAAGCAACCGAGATATAAGGTGCCCCAGAGATTAGTGTATGGATATAGGGATTTTGATGCATTGATTGATGGAGGCTCATTAGTAAACATAATGACGGATGTGACAATTGACAACACCTAAAAACATGTCACATATTGCAAAAATTTTCAACAACATTGTATACATTTGATACATTACTACCATCTTTTTACATTAATTTCATGTAGATGCGGTGTTTGTAGTTGTTGTCTTTGGAGGCCGTGTCCTTGCAGTCTAGCAAGGAGATGTTGGTACAAGGAAGTTCTTGTATGAGAGGAAGGTGGAGTTTTAGAAAAAATCTGATAGGTTTACTTAGTGAATCTCAGTTATGACTGTTTAAAATTTTTCCCATAGGGATTATTATCACTTAGAGGAGATAAGACCTTGTTATAAATTAGGGGTTTTCGGGGGAATTTTAGACTTGGCAAGGTCTTGACAGGTTGATAGGATATCTTAGTATTAATTTAAGGGATGAGGGATTTCACCAGTTATGCTACCTCCTACCTCCCAAGGATTAAATTACTTATGAAGAATACACAGCATCATGATTGTGATTATTGTCTACAGTAATACTGCCGTGATGATCAAAGGGATGATCATTAGATCATTGGTGATTATTATGGAGATCCCTTTGGGGAGGTGTTGAATATGAGGTAATTGAAAAGCTTGAACTTTTCCGCAACCAACATAAGATTTTTTTCAAGGAGATAGTAAAATTGTCAAGGCCAAGAGTATTAGGGGACTTTTGGTTCGTATCCCTATCATTAGTATAGTAGAATATCTCTTGCATTAAGGGTCTTCATCAATTGCCAAGGCACATATGGATCTTCCCAAAAATCCTTATGAAAAGCTTATCACTACTGAGTCCAAGTTATGTGATCACCTATGGTAGTGCTCTCATAAGCTCATTACTAGAGCCTTGGGATTGTCAAAACCATTCCAAGTAGCACTAGTAGCAAAAAAGTGGGATAAATGAAGGACAAATGACCAAGGGTGGAACAAAAGCCCAATATTGAGAAGTCACTCAAGAAAATGATTCAACAAGGGAGTAAGAAAGGAAATTTCCAAAAAGTAGGCACTATAGAGCCATCCAAGAGTCTTTGAAGGAAGTTCTCCAAACGAGAAAGGAGGACTTGGCCATGACAATGTAGAGATTATCCAAAAAGAACATGAGGAGGAAGGAAGTTTCCAACTCGTAGAGAGTTGAGGAAGAAATTATTAGGGGAGCGTCATTATTCCTTTAAAAAAGCTGTAGTGAGAGGGGGGGGAGAAAAAAGCATGTTGTGTGAGAGAGCAGTTAGAGAAAAAACCGTCATGATAAGGGAGGGGTGTGACACGACGTGGAGAGAGAGAGAGATCGCGCTGTGTGCCATCAAGCGCTGAGCAGAGGAGTTTAGAGGATGAGAATAGAGAGAGAGAGAGAGAGAGAGAGAGAGAGAGAGAGAGAAGGCAACAAGTTGATGCCTCAAGGGGGCACCATGTTGCCGTGGAGGGGAGAGAGATCATTCATTGACCGAGGAATGGCAATCCTCATAGTCATCTCTACCATCATCATTGCCTTCTCTTCCTCCCCATCATCGCTTGACCTCAATCGATCAGTGCTTGTCATTCTAGTGATCATCGCCTGCAATGGACTCGCGTAGATTATCATTCCTGGATCAAGGCGACAACAAACTCCATCGTTTTTCATCATTCTTGGAAGATAAGAAGAGAATAGTTTATTACCTCTTCTACACCTTTGATTAAAAGGCTTAATTAGAAGAACTATAATATATTGCCAATCCATACGCGAGGGAGTAAGATCATTCTAACATGAAAAATGGTAATTCAAGCTAATGCATTGGGATTTTTGGTAAGCTGATATCCCTTGTTGGACTGGGAAGACGACCTCTTGGAGACAGCGACTATGAACATGATGAGCTACACTTTATGAGAATGATTTTTAAAATCGTGTACACCATTGCTTATCACTTGAATGCATTGGAATTCCAAGAGAGTGTGATGGTTATTGTATAAAAGACATGGTTTTAGATATGTCTAAGTTGGCAAAGAGGCTATAATTGGAGCCCAGTTTGGGGATGGGTTGATCCATATTTTTACTTAGATTTGAGTTTATACGAAGGTGTGAAAGCCCATCTCTAGTCATTGAAGTGGCTTGAGGATCTCAAGCTAAGAGGACTCCACTTGTATGACACACTTTAAATAGACAATGTGAAATTTGGGAGTCATAGGCAGAAGATCATATAGAGACTAGAGAGAGAGAAAAAGAAATAGTCGTGAGGAAGAGGGTGCCATCTTTTTGAACAAATTGGAGAGAGGGAGAGATAGGAGGGCTTCGAGAGCACAATCAAAACAAAAAGATTGCAAAAGAATGTGATTGGAGAGCAAAAGTGGAGAATTGAAATCAATGCTTTGTCATTGAAGATCATCGCCATGTCCTTCTCTTGATGCTAAACTGGAGCTTCAATATACCTATCTAATCTAAAGTGATAAGATCTCTCAGGAGACGAGAAATGATGAGCTTGCGGTGCATAATGACTAGATAGTGGCCAGACGGAAAGAGGACACGGCTTCCAAAGACCCTACGACAACCCGCGGATTTTACAAGTATGCACCTAAACCGTTTAACAAAAATAGAGGTTATAACATGAGTAAATCTTCAGTTTATTATTTTTAGAAAATATTTTGAAATTTGTTTTCCTACGCTAAATGGGTATTTTATTTATGTGGACCTGTTTCTATTTTCTAAAAATAGAAAATAGTCAAAAATACTTGAAAAAGGTTTATAAATGTTACAAATAATTTTTTATAAAATTGCTGATTGAAAAAATATAAGTTATGATATTTTTCCCATAAATCCAGTAATTGTGAAAATTTACTGAATTTTTTTCATAATGTTTAAAGACTATTAAATATATTTAAAAATTCAAAAATATTTATTTTTAAGAGAAAAGTAACAGTTTCTATATTAAAAAATGGATTTTCTATCAATAAAAAATTTATGTTATTCATGGAGAACTTAAAATATAATTTCTAATGTGTCAATGGGATTTTTGTAAATTTAAGAAAAAGGGAAACAATGTAATTATATTGTCTTTAAAAGATGTTTACATTGAAAAACATTATGTTTTTATTTTATGAAAATTAAAAGATATGTGATGTGCTGTTTAATAACATAAGGGGGGGTAAAAATAAGAAATGTAATAGTCTTTTATAATAATCACTTATGTCAAGGAAAAACTATAGTCCTAAATTAACAAAACAATTATTTGATGGCATGAGGAGAAGCTTCAGTATCTAAGTGAAAATTCTATATTTTATTTTTCTATAAATATTATTTGAGCGATCAAAAGAGTTAAGAGTGGAGGGCCATTAGGATAATTGATAACTGAGGGGATACATTGGGGTTTTAAAATGAGCTGTGTATGTGGACGTATAAAATTGTGGAAAGAACGTGTTTTTGTCATGATTGATGTTTAGTTAGAGAAGAAGAAAGAAAAGACATTACTATTGGAAAATAAAAACCAATTAATTGTCTAAACATTAATAGCAAAGGACAAATTGTGCAAAACAAAGAAGGGAAACGTTTTAAAAGGGGAATCAAAGTTTATGAGTTTATCGCACGTTAGTTGATTTGTTTTGAAGGTTTTTTTCATTAAAACAATACAAGGAAATAATTTTATAAAAGGTGGAGAATGAAACATTTAAGAAGGAACTGAAACGGATATATATTTATAGATTCTATTGAATTTATGTTGTGAAACAATATTTCTAAAGTCAAATATAAATTTCATGGGAAAATATAATAATTAAGCCACTTGTTTAAGAGAGTACTAGTTGGACTACCTATAGTGAAGGGTTATCATAAATATTTGGAAGGTTAGGCAAAGTTATTGCAGTTAGTAGTAACAATCACCTAGCTACTGCAACAACTCTTAGGAGTTAGCTTGACAACTCGGTTAAAAGTAGCTTGGTCATTGGCCGGGTCATTGGCCGGTCAACAATGAAGGACTTAGGGTTGCAAGGAATTCAACCTACATAGTGGCTTATCAGATTGGCAGGCCAAAGTAGAATTAAACTGTTGGGCATCCTCCCATATGTAAAAACAACCCTTGTAGGAAAAGATTATTTGGTGGTAAAGCCAAATTCTTATAGGACCTCATACCCTCTACTATTAGGAAGACCTTGGCTTTTTGAAGCGAGAGCCACGATGGACTGGTTCAAAGGAACCCTAACCCTAGGCAGAGGACCCAACAAAGTGGTGTTGAAATTGTATGGATCGCAAAAAGGCAATGGATCCACATCCATCAAAGTCATAACTGACTCCTCCAACAAGGTAACAGATGGTACATCAGGAGATGAAGAGGCTGTTAAGAACATCTTTCCCAAGTAAACAGAGGCACAATCCCTAACAGTGGGCACTGTAAGCCAACTATCAAGGGAAGCAATGTCCTTGTCTATGGGAGAATACCTCCTGCCTAAACTAGAATTGACTTCTGAAATCACCTCTGACAGTGAAATAGAAGCATGGATATACTATTCTCCCTGTTACATGTCAGTTGTTGGTGCACAGATCGGTCGCAGTATGCTCACGTAGTGAATCCCGGAAGGTCCCCAAGAACAATGAACTCTACCTTTTTGCACAAATTACAATGTAAAAAGCATGAACGACAAGAGCAAGAGACCAATTGGGTTCAATCTCCCCCCATGCCTTGTGTGAGTGCTTCACAAAGCATGTATTTTATGTCTATTTAATCTTCATGCTCAATAATAGCCCAACTTACAAAAATATATCAAGCTTTTAGCTTTTGAGTTTGCTTTTACAAAAATAGAAATAATGAACGATGCCCAAAGAGTCTGGCACGCCCAATACAATGTTCCAAATAGAAATAACATATCCGTGCACATAGGCACATACAAAATAATAATAAATAATCGATGCCTCAATAGACATGACAAAATATAGGCGTGGCGCCTATCAAAATATAATCCATAGGTCGAATACTCCCTAGACTCCAATGCTTTCCTCCGCCACTGCTGCTATCTCTACACATCAACTGAAGCATTCACAATCGTTAGTAAAATAATACAATTAAATTGACAAAAGTGAATACCTATTTATCTTCAGCTACATAAATAGATCAACTAGTTAGAAATAAATCCTAACCTTAATTTATTAGGAGTGCACACTCTAAACTCATAAACGTTTATTAATTTAATATGTATTTTGCGGAATCACCCGCTATGGAATCACCCATGTACACACTAAATTAATGAAACGCCCGAAAAGGACAGGCGTCCCCATCAACTTCTCGCACAAAGAATCCACTTTGTGTATGAGCCCCGGTCATCAAAGTTTACAGAATCCACCGTAAAACCTCACGGAATCCACCGTGGCACGGAATCCACTGTGAAATATGCCTCCTGGCATCATACCCCCGGGGTGGGATAGCAATTGACCTCAATTGCTATTAGCTCAATGTGGAGCTAACAGAGTGGGGAAAGCATTTAAATCTCTAGCGTGCATCCATTGTGCTTCCTCTACAGGATGGTTCTTAAATTTTACTAGATATCTAGAATACCTTCGGCCAGTTCTAGTAGTCATAAAGTCAGTGTCTATGATAGCTTCTGGTTCAAGTATTTCAGTCTCTTCCTCTAATAAAGGTGGGTTTTCATAAACAGGATGTACAGGTAATTGGCCTCTAAATGGTCTCAATAAACTAATGTGAAATGTATTGGGAATTTTCCAATGAGATGGTAATTCTAATTTGAATGTATTATCATTAATTTTATGAATGATTCTAAATGGTCCATAAAATCTGGGAGCTAATTTGACAACTGGATGTCTATCTACACTTTGCAGTCTACGTTTTTTTATTCTCAGCCAAATATAATCATCAACTTTGAAATTCATGGCTTGTCTTTTCTTATTGGCTTGTTTGGTATATGATTGCTGGGCTTTAGCAATCATATCCTTAACCTCATCAAAAATACTATTATGCATACTAGCAATATCATCAGCACTCTGAATTCTATTAGACAAAGATGCAACAGGTGTAGATAATCTATATCCATAAATTACTTCAAACGGTGCTTTCTTTGTAGATGTGTCCGGTGTATTGTTATATGCAAACTGTAATAAATGCAAATGAGTGTCCCATGTCTCAGGTTTAGAGATAGTATATGCACGTAAAAGATCTAGAATTGTGCTATTTGTGGCTTCTGTTTGTCCATTAGTTTCTGGATGAAATGCAGATGAGAAATCAATCTTTGTGCCTAGATTAGCAAACAGGGTAATCCAAAAATTGTTACAAAATCTAGAATCACGATCTGAAATAATAACTTTTGGCAATCCATGGTTAGTAAAAACAGTTTTAAAAAACAATTGTGCTGCATGTGATGCTGTTAAAGTTTTCTTACATGGAATGAAATATGCTTGTTTACTAAATCTATCTACAACTGTCCAAATCATGTCATGGTTAGATTTAGTATTTGGTAAACCAGTAATGAAATCCATAGAAATTTATTCCCAAGGTTTAGATGGAATAGAAAAAGGCATAAGTAATCCATACCGTTTACCATGATGTCTCTTAATTCTTTGACAAATCAAACATTTAGAAACAAAGTTAGATACATCAGCATCCATATGCGGCCAATAAAAATCTTCAGTTAACATACGTAAGGTAGATATGATACCTCTATGACCTTGATATGGGGGACAATGAATTTCATTCAAAACAAAAGATCGGAATGGAATGGTAACACACAGTCTCTTTTCATAAAACATAAATCCATCATTATATGACAATGAATCAACAGGAATGAAATTATTTTGAACTAATTTATTCCAATCAGAATGAAAAGTAATATCGTGGTGATATGTATCTTTCATAGCAATTAAAGAATCAAAAGATATGACAGAAATATTATGAATGGCAGGTCTTCTACTCAATGCATCAGCCCACTACATTTTCTTTTCCAGGTTGGTATTGAATGATAGGATGAAAACTTTGAATAAAGGAAGCCCGTTTGATATGACGGTCAGAGATTTGGGGTTGGCTAAGTAAATGTCTAATACTTTGTTGATCGGTCTTTATCATAAATTCTGAACCCATTAAGTAGTGTTTCCAAAGTCTTAATTCTTGTACAACTGCTAATAGTTCTTTGTCATATGTGGAATATTTCAGCTCAGAGGGTTTCATCTTACAACTAGAATATGCTATAGGATGATTGTCTTGCATAAGTACGGCTCCTATTCCTGATCCACTAGCATCGGTCACTACTAGAAAGAATGGTCTATTAAAGTCAGGCAACTGTAGTATAGGGGCATTGGTTAATGCATGTTTCAGTAAGTCAAAGGATTTCTGTTGATTTTCGGTCCATTGATAAACAATTCCTTTCTTGAGAAGTTTGGTTAATGGTAAAGCAAGTAATGAAAAATTACGTACAAACTTCCTATAGAAACTAGCAAGACCAAGGAATGAGCGTAACTCATGCACGTTTTTAGGAACAGGCCAATTCAATATTGCATCAATTTTCTTAGGATCAACTTTAATTCCATCAGATGATACAATATGACCTAAATACTCAATTTCTGTCTTAAAGAATTCACTCTTTTCAGGATTTGCATACAGTTGATTTTCTGGTAGCCATTGTGAAATATGCACTAGCGCCTTAGACACCAACCAACCTTCGGCCATGCTACCTTCTGGCTGAGCTCGTTGTCGCACAAAGCCTTTCAGGGTGTTCATGAAGCGCTCTAAGAAGAACATCCATCGCGTATGGATAGGTCTAGCAATCTCCACTTCATCCACAAGATGCACAAGAAGGTGGATTTGTATCATGAGCATGCTGGTGGGCAGGTATTTCTCAAAGAGGCAGATCGTCTCCACTGCTCCCTGCCTTGCAGATTCAATAGAGGATGTCTTAATCTCCTTTTGTGAGATCCATTGCACCAAAGTCGACAACTTGTAAATAGCTCCACGAATTTCTAGAGTAAGACATCTTGCGATCGTGATCGGTAGTACAAACTGCCACAAATGAGAAAGCATTATGAATAATGTCTACATTCCAAATAGCAAAATGTCCACGCTAATTACAATCCATTCGTAGTACAAACCTGACATATCTTATGCCAGTCACGGGATTTTAGCCCTGATAATTGGTCGTCTTTAGAAAATGCGGACCTGAGAGAACGCATCATACCCGTCAGAGTGTAGATAGACTTGATTGCTTGCTTCACAATGTGCTCTTCTTTAGTGGACAAAACCCAAGGAGCGCGAGGAAGCTGCACCGACCATTAGCACTCGACTGCGGCCAAAGCGCCTCCATCTTACCTACCTCCTTCAAATCCATTCGTGCCCCTATAGTGTCTCTCTTTCCTGTGATGTGGTCCCATAATAAGCTGCCCACATTCTTGAAAATATGCATGGGATCCAACAAGTGGTTGACCTGTAAGTGGGTCCAATATGGCAACTCGTAGAAAACTAAGAACCGCTGCATTCCATTTGGATGTGATTCCGCGTGGACCATTTTCAACTTGTACCAGCTTGCGGCATTCATATGTGTTGGAGGTCATCCAAGGAAACCTTCCCTGAGTTCATGATCCTCCGGAAAGAAAGCAGCGTGTCCTTGATATACCATCTTCTTCATGGTTCGTGACCTTCGGGAGTCTAACTGTGGCCCGCACAATGGACATGCATGATAACCTGAGGTAACGAGACCTGTTCCAATACCATGACCTAGTGAATACTTGATTGAATGAGATAAAATATAGATATTACCAGTGAGAATGGAGGCCTGCTCATGTGAGCACTCTCCCAATCCCGAAAAGTCATGCATCGTCCACATGAGAATGGCTCGAATATTTGCTGACCGCCGACCATCGTGCCTGCTCATATCTTGCACTGTGATCCCCTCCTCCCACAAAATCTTAAGCTCATCGACTAATGGACGAAGATACACGTCCATATTTTTTACTTTGTAGCGGCCTAGGATGAGCAAACTAAGGATGAGATGTCCTTTCTTCGTAGAAAGCCATGGAGGGATGTTGTAGTTGACAAGGACTATAGGCCACACACTGTAAGAAGTTGAGCGCAGACCGAATGGGTTCACGCCATCCATTGTGAGACCGGGACAAAGATTCCTTGGCTCTCAAGCAAAGCCTGGAAAGGTAGAGTCAATGTGGCTCCATGCGCACGAATCCGCTGATATTCATTGAACTCCATCCGTTGACCTATTCTGTGCATGCCACGTTGTCAAGCTCACCATGCCGGATGTACGAAACATGTGGTTTATGTGGGGGATGAGCGGAAAGTGTCTGAGAACTTTTTGAGGGATGGTTTGCTCTTGCAAGTCCTGTCGATACCTGTGAGCACCACACTTTGGACATGTCTCCATAGTCTCGTATTCTCCTTGAAACAGACAGCAATCATTGATACATGATGGATGTTATTGTAGTCCATGCCAAGCTTCCGTAAAACATGTCGTGCATCATCACGAGACTCAAGCATGGTGTTTGCAGGTGGCAATATATGATATTTCAATAACCTGAAAAAAATCATAAAACACCTTGAAAAAACACAAATGTTTGCAATAATACTGTTTATAAAAAAAAACAATGAAGTCTGTGTGCAAGGTACCTGAATAACTCAGTCACACTCGTATCGCTCCACCCGTATTTTGCTTGCACACTTAAGAGTGCAAGCAGTGTCTTCAGTCGAGATACTCGGCACCCATCACATAATGGTATGGATACTTCCTCTCTAAGCGGATCAGAAGTCTCGACATCCATGGGAATCAATGCATTGATCATTGCCTCCATCTCAGGCTCCAAGATTGTAGGTAGATCTGGAAGGTTTCCTGTCTCCTCTGGCATTGATGGTAAAGATTGGCCTTGCGAGTGGTGGATTGGCTCCTGCACTCCATCCATCGCACGCCCACGTACTCTTTTAATTGGCCGCAAAGGGTGCACTCCCCCTTGGGACGAGACATCACCTCCCTGGATAGAAAATTTGCCAGCAAGACCCAATCTTATTGTATATGGTATTCAATTAGCTTGCGAGTACAATGCATGATTGATATTAACTTCAAATTACCGTTTGCTGAAAATCCGCAATCGCCTGATCAATTACCTCAGATTGAAACTCGCCAAATCATTGTACTTGTTCTATAGACAATCGGCGTTTTCGTCTAATTGCCAACTTGCATTGAGAGCAAGGACATGGGACACGCTGATTAAGATACACCTCGCGATCTTGAACAATAGGACCTTCTTCGTTTTCCATCTTGTCTAGTTACAACAAACAATTTAATGACTTGTAATAAAATTTGGGAAAACCCTTCGCTCATTGTTTATTGGAGGTCCTAGAATGCACTTCGATTGAGATTGAAGCTTAGTCTCATTGAGTTTGACTGTCACTTCTCACATCAAGCATTAATTTAAGACACTTCATGCCTCTTATCATTGGATGATACATGAGCCATTTGTTAGATATATTATAGTGACACAATAGGACAAATTGTGACATGTACATGCTCTCTTGATACTCATTGGATGCAGTACCCCTATCGTAGGATGGTTTGATGTTTTGTCTTGGATCTATTAGCACCTTCCCCATCAAGTAGAAAAAAATGCAATAGTGCATAAAGCTTCCATTGACATAGAATGCTTGCTTTAGATTACCTAAAAATTTTATGTCTTTCTTCTTGGTTCCTATCAAAGAAGAGGGCCTTAAAAATAGTTTTGACGTCAATACTCTTTTCCTTTACCTATGTGGCATATGACTATGCTTCGATTTCCCACCATCCTAAGTGACTTGGAATTTGAAGTGTTGAGGAAGGTCACCTCCTACCCTTTTCCCCTACATGCATCCATAAGGAGAGGACAAATGCAGCGATTGAGGAGTAGTCTTTCTTGTCAACACTCATCTAATGCCATTTTTTGTGGACAAACTCAAAAACTCATTCAATGCCCTTGAAATTTTTAGTGAAAAAGGCACTTGCCATTATATAAACATAAGAATGGATATACGTATACGACACAAACACACTAGATGATCTCCTAGTAGCACTTGTTGGGGCTACTTGTATTATTGTGAAGTTGTGAGTCTACATCTTGCTCATGCATTATCATGCATCTACTTCTCTTTGTTCATAAAAGAAGAACATACAATAATTTTTGTTTGGTACAAATGATGCACTAAGTAATTATGTGCAAAACCCCAACATTTTCAAGAGGTAGAATGTTATACTTTTACCAAATTAAAAATATTATTACAAAGAAAATACATTGATAGAAGAGCAAAACTTCCTTTTCACAAGAATTATATATAGAATAACATAATTGAATTGTAATTAGTTATAGTAAAATGTCAAAAGTAAATCATTACAATCGGTTAGTGTGCCTAAGTAGAAATATGAGCTTGGAACATGGGCAAAGAGAGATGAGAATAGAGCATGGGGCATGTAGGCTCGGGGGGTCCACTAGGGTTTACCATATGGTACCACATGAGTGTAAGGGATGGGGTTATTTAAGGGAAGAAAGGTAGATTTTATAAGGTAAGGTCCCATAAATAGGGGGTAGATAAGGGGTATTTTCATATATTTCTTGCACACATGTGATGTATCCTTATTACTACTAGTGAATCCCCTGTGCATGTAGACTTTGGGAGAGGGTTCACTATGCTTGATCATGTATTGATCGTCAAAGCTATTATATAAGAGGGTAGGACACATCGGAAGAGGATTTATTGCTATTTTCTAGATTTTTGCAATGCATTTGACATGTGTCTTGTGCTAGGCTCAAGTTGCAACCATAGGATAATGGCACACTAGAAGATCTATAGTGGGGATTCATGCCTTGTATGATTAAGTGATTGGGAGGATACATGAACTAGGAGGGATTTTTGATATGGTGGATAGTTGCATCCAAATGAAGGAGTGGTGCACACTTTCACCTACTCTATTTTGAGTTTATGATGATGAGCTCTCAGATTATGTGTATAGTTTGAGGGGACCAATTAGCAGGCATATTGATATCCATTTTATTGTATGCAAATGATGTGGTATTGATTGCAAACTCTCTTGAGGGCTTTTAAAGACACATGGATGCATTGCAAACATCTTATATGCATAGAGAATCAATAGTGAACCTTTGGAAGACAAAGATGATGGTGGTTAATAGTACATTCAAGTCATAAAAATAGACCTTGCTCAATTAGATGCCAAGACATGGATAGCACTGATATAGAAAGTAGAGACAAAGATGGCCTTTTATTGAGAGCATCTCCTTCATGCCACAAAGGTTTTGCCCACAACCTCTTCCATTTCCTCCCTCTCCCTCCCTCTCCCTCTCTCTCCCTCCCCCTCTCCCTCCCTCCCCCTCCCTCTCCCTCTCCATCTCTTTCTCTCGCATTTCCTCTCCCTCTCACAATATATCCTAACACTCTCCAAAAGCAAAAGGGAGAGGGAGAGAGAGAATGCACTCTTCCCCCCTCTCCCTCTCCCTCTCCCTCTCCCTCTCCCTCTCCCTCTCTTTCTCCCCCTCTCTCATTTCCTCCACCTCCCCCTCCCTCTCCCTCTCCCTCTCTTTCTCTCTCATTTCCTCTCCCTCTCACAATATATCCTAACACTCTCTAAAAGCAAAAGGGAGAGGGAGAGAGAGAATGCACTCTCCCTCCCTCTCCCTCTCCCTCCCCCGCTCTTTCTCTTTCTCTCCCTCTCTCTTTCTCTTTCTCTCCCTCCCTCTCCCTCTCCCTCTCTTTCTCTCTCATTTCCTCTCCTAAACAAGCAAAAGAGAAAGTGATTTAAACCCTAAACAAGCAAAACAAGGAGAGAATAGACTCACTGATGAGATATGGCGACTGTGGGGTGGCTCCTCTTCGCGATGAAGGTTCCTCCTCTCCTTCGCGAACAACAGCGACGGCGACAAGCCTTCTTCCTCTCCCTCTCTCACGACGGTCGCTCTCTCTCTCGCTCTCGCTCTCAAAACATAAGACGCAAAAACGCGAATCGGTTTCGGCCTGTTTTTTTCCCTGTGGAGTGTCGCTATTTGCGTTGCTTTTGCGACGCAAATAGCGACGCTGGTACTTGCGTCACTACCCGCCGTCGCTATAGGCTTAAATCCTTGTAGTGACCTGCGCTTGGATGTTTCTCCCCTAACTAGAAAGTTTATCATAATATTTTCTCAATGTAGATCATAATATAAGTTTTTTAACAAATGTACCACCGCCATGATGGCATCAATCGATGTGCATATGATGAGTATTAAATAAATATGATATAATAACTCATGTAGCATGTCTGTATTTATGTATTTGAGGTTTGTATCCTCATTGAGCTTCTATTAGTAATGTTTGTTGTTGGTCCTCTAATCATATTATATACTTCTTAAATCCAAATAGGTTATATAATCAATTACTCATTGATGTGCTAAAGGATCACATTTTGCTCCCTTGTAATTGCATTGTTTAACACCTAAATGTACTTGTATATTCATGTGCTTATAAATGCGATATAGGTGCACAAAAATATTTGATCCAGCCATTACTTCATTTTGATTTTTAACATTTTCTTAAACTATTCATGGAAAAATAAGGGATGAGAGCTTCAAGTAAGTAACTAACAAGACAGAAGACAAGAGCAAGAGCTCCTAGGGTGAAAAAAGGGATGAGAGCTTCAACTAAGTGACTAACAAGACACAAGATAGGAGAGCAAGGAGAGCCACAACGAAAAGAGCACATTTTTTGAGTCAGCCACTCTTCTCATCCAAACACAAAAATGAGTGTGTTTTGCTCTTCTCTCTCGTAGTCTTCATATCTCATTATCTTCTTGTTCTTATTCTTATCATTTTCCTTCATGCATTGGATGAGAGCCAGTCATTCATGACTGTGCTGTGGGCGAGAGTCAATCATTCATAATCAGCTCTCACCCAGCACTCAAACAAGCACAAAACCATGGTACTGCATAGAAAAATATATGTTTGGAGATTTGCTCCTCACTGTGAAACCTGCAAGCACACCTCCCTTGCACTAAAATTACAAATACACAAAAGAATCAAGACAACCCCACACTGGCCAAGACATAAGATCATGTGGCTCCTCCTCTTCCTCTACACACTCAAGATCCATAGTTTCCTGCACAAAGGTAGAACAAGAGGAAGGATACACAAAGAGAGTTTGGAAAAAAGGGAAGAGGGAAGTTAAAGAGACACCACAATCTGTCGTGATCCAACCTCCTTAACCACTTTTTCCCAAGAACCCCAATTGCACCCTTTTTAACCTTTATTAAATCAAATATATTTGAGCACACATAAAGACTAAGGTAGAAGCCTTATGTGTTGCATGTATTCTAGGCAAGATTCCTAAGGTTTTAAAATAAAGTAACATATGCAACGGCTTTTATAGCTCCAAGCCAAGAATTTACAATGGTAAAAATATATATCAATGAAGTACAACTTAGATGCAATAGCACAAAGATTTTGGATAAAGTGAATGATTTGTCAATGTAGAGCCCCAAATCTTTTAGCCTTTTTTATGACAAAATTGGAGGCTATCACTTAGAATTGATTCATTTTGCATGCAAGCCAAACTTTGGCTTCTAAGTTTATGTAAACTTGTTTCAAGTTGTAATGCAGATAATAGTTCTATTTCATTATTCTCATTTTAAAAAGTATTTTCTTTCAACAATTTGTTGTACCAAGATATGTTATTAGTGTAAATTTTCACACCATGTTGGCTTCATTCATATAAATAATGTCCAAGGAGCATGCAAGAAATGGCCTTTTTAAAGAACTAGGAAGTTGTTGGTTGTAGATTTGTGACTTTAAGCATAGTTCTGCAATTAGCAATTGCCTTGTCTTTTTTCCTAATAGTGTGCAATTATAATTACATGAGAATGCACATGAAAATTACAACCAAATCATGTATATGTTGACATTTAAAAGATTGTAAATATTTGCAAAAGGTATTTCATTTAGACACATGGTCAAAGTAGCACTTGTCTCATGTATACATGCATAATGAGACACAAGTCTCTTGATATGAGATTATGCATGATCTTAGATGCACCTGTAATTTTCTCTTAGTTAAAAAAATACATGTATTAGGCTATCGCTATCTAATCCCTTCTAAAGGTTGTGTAATAAGCATGATGATAATATAAATTTCTAGTGTGGCATGGATATGGATATGGTTATATTTAGATGTCATTTTTCTTGAATATTATGTTCCTTTTCTATTAGATTTTTCTCCATTTTGGTAGGCATTAGAGATAGTGCTCCTTTTAATAGAAAGATCCACATCAGAGAATGTATAAATGGTCCACACATGTGGATGCTACAAATCTATGTTTGATAGGGCTTTTACAATTAACCATGACTTTTTAGAATCATTTAAGCGATATGAGAGTAAGAAATCTGGAGGTTTAATGGTCATCACTAAATTTCAAACAAATTTTAAGACTATTTTAACAAAATAAAGGCTGTAAAAGCTACATATAGTTAAACCATTTTTAATTTTTGAAGAGCGTGAGAAGAGTGTATAGTTAAAACCATTTCAACATTTTGAAGAGCATGCTCTCTTTCTTTCTTCTTTAAGCCCTATCACCAAAGAATGGAGGACAACGTACTCAAAACTAATATAGGTGAACATTGATATCAATCTCTCAATAGTCAGAATCTGGGTTGCAAAGCGATGCATAATATCACAACAAAGAGATCAAATACCAAGTGTACTCAAAGACCAACCTAAAACATATTGTTGAAGTAAGAACAGTACATTTAATTGAGATAGAAAATGGTAACAATATAGGACTTTGGGAACAACTAGTGCTAGATCATGAATACAAGACATCTACAAGATACAAGACCATGATAGTACTACAGAAAGATTGGAGCCGTATGAGGAACACCAAGAAAACAAGGAAACTAATATAAGAAAATCTATCTTGTCACATCAACAAGCATAATCTTCATACTTTAATTAAGCAGAAGAAGAAAAATAATGCCAAGAATCACAAATCTTCACACATCATATAGAGAATATCCCACGGATTTATCACAACAAATCTTCAACTTATTCTTGATACAAATAATCAAATAATTAAAATAACACAAATAAATTATCAAATTTAAATGTAATTCATCACATAGTATTCATATTTCATCATCTTAATAGCCTTCATAGTCTTTCTCTCAATCTCTCTCATATAGATACAATATTTTTTCATAGAAATTCACTATCTCTCATACACACACTCTCTCACATATGCTCTTCCTCAATAGTACATGAGAATAACAAAGAATAACTATGCATAATCCTCTCTTGGTTGTGGATACCCCTCCCAAGAGGTATGCTTGAAGGGGCATGAGAGCCACCATAATGTCCCTTGTGAGCTCATCAATGTCACTCTCACTTCAATCTTCAATTCAAGCCCTCACCATCTACTTCTTCAAGCTATTAAAAGCTTCCATTCTTCTCTTACAAAAGCACACAGAAGATAGCAAAAGGCATACAAAAGCTCAACAATACACTACATAAGGTTTACAGATGACATAAAAACCATAGAACTCAAACCAAAGCCAATTAAAATCATCCAACACACTCTCAATCATTCCTCAAAATATTCATCTACAATCATAACCTCTTGAATAGAAAGAAAATAGATTAAAATAGAAGCAAAATAGACCCATCAAAACTAAATAGAAACACCATAGAATTTATCAAAACATAATAATTGAACTAAAAACTATCATGAGCTTCTCAAATCTACTCAATCCATTCCAAAACACTTCAAAAAACTTCCAAACAATCCTAAAACCAATCAATCAACCAAAAATCAAACAAATCCTACCGATAAATCCAACAAAAACCAACTAAAATATATAATCATTTTAGCACTTAGTATATCCCCATACTTGATTAGGGAGCATCCTCATGACCTTGAAAAATGAGAATAGAATAAAAGCTCTAAAATAATAATCTTCAATTAGCAACTCTAGCTCATCAAATCCCTCGACCCCTTATAAGAACATATATCTACAAACAAGTCGAAGACACCTTTTATCCATGAGCTTATCCTAAAAAGATAAAATCGTAACAAACTTGTAAAGGATATGATGAGTTTCTTTTCTCCATTGAAATCACCAAAAACTACCATCTTAATGAGCTTCATTAAACCTTGACCCCTTCATACACAACTCACACACCACATACACACTAGACAAAAAATACTCACTTGAATAGAACCTCTAAAAATAATAGAATATATCATTATGGTTTAACAAATATATATCAAGAATCAATGGAGTGTATCATGCTTAAAAGATTGATGGTTTCTAAATCTATATATATGGAGAGGGATTCACCCATAAATTTTTTGGGATTTTCACATTCTCTCCACAAGTACAAGATATCTTCTTAGAAGGCATAGAGTATGGAAATACAATATGTCCAACTGATGCGGATCAACATCCACATTAGTATTAAGGCACAACTTGGGTAGGGGCTTCTGGTCATTATGAGAATGAGGATGCATGTATGCTAGGTACCAAGCAAAATGGGCAACCATTCTAACTAAAGGATTAGTAGATTGATTATATATATGGGCAAACTTCAAATAACTTTGATAAAATTATATAGGAGTCTTCCATTACCCATCAATAAATCTATTTGACTCCATCCTCTCTGTCTAGGTATCTACAAATTAGAACCTGAGTGGCTACTAATCAATTGAGGTGGATCAAAAATAAAAGATGTAGAAGAAGGAAGGGGAACAAGCATTAAAGGATAAAGTGACTAATATGAAAAATTATTCAAAAAAGAAAGGCTTAGACATGGAGATTCAGGTAACTTGACCTAATCGAATAAGAATAAAGTTAAGAAATATACTAGAAAAATAAAAATGTGTGTAGTAGACGATCGAGGACAAGGAGGAGGGGGTAAAAAAATACGATCCATGATGAACACATGATGAGTAAAAATAAAAAATTTGGGATCTGATTGAGGTTGAAAAAGAAGAGGAGGAGTGATATTTGGAATCGATTGAAGGATAGATTAATAAGAATTAGATCTACATGCTAGTTGTTGATAATAAATAAGTGAAGGTACTGATGGATCTAAAACAGATCAATGATTGTAAGCTTCAAAGAAGGATGTGTCAAAGGGAGTTTGTATAGAAATATGGGCTAAAATATCCTCTGTTAGTTGGTTAGCATTTTTTAGTTGTGCAAAGGCTTTCAATTGTTGAGAATTCAAGGCAACAAAACCTATCATTGGATGCCAAGAAAGTTTAGTGCAGTAAGCTAGTTTGGATGGATAATCTTGAAAAATCTCATGTATCCATATCTTCATATGTCAAACATAAAGAACAACTTGCAAAATAATATCCTGTACATACCAAGACAAATCCTCTTTCTCCACAATTTCTAGATCACCTTGAATATATATGTAAGCCATCAAGATGGTGTTAGGTGTAATAGAGGCTTCAATTACCATCCTAACCACTTCCATAAGGAGATCAAATCACCAAGCACCACTGCATCCATCCTTTAAAGGTTGCTCATTCCTGGGTGTAATAAAATCAAAAACATGGATGTCTTTCTTCATCCATTAGTTGATGAGCTCAAGATGTTGTTGAAGGAGGGGATTGATGCGAAAGACATGAGCAAGCATGATGGTCGGTAGTCCGCTAATATATTAGTCATTTTCATGTGAATCATGCATGAATTTTTGGGATTCAGGGAGTCCTCATGTAAATGGGGAGCTTGTTCTCCCTATTTATATGTAACATGGCTCCTTCAAGTTTGTGTTGACTAGATAGGGATATTTTGATAGGTCTACTCACCTCACTTTATCATGCATGTTCATTTTGTGGGCCACAGTTAGACTCCCGAAGGTCACAGACCATGAAGAGAATGATGCATCACGGACACACACCACTTTCTTACCAGAGGGTCATGAACTGAGGGAAGGATTTCTTGGATGACTTTCAACATGAATAAATTCCCAAAGCTTGTATGAGTTGAAAATGCTCCATGAGGAGTCACATCCAAGAAGCTGAATGCGACATATCCTCAGTTTTCTATGAGTTGGTGTATTTGACCCACATATAGATCAACCATTTATTGGATCCCATGCATATTTTCAAGAATGTGGGCGGCTTATTGTGGGACCATATCATATGAAAGAGAGACTCTACAGAGGCACAAGTGGATTTTAGGGAGGTAGGCAAGATGGAGGTGCTTTGGCCACAATCAAGCTCTCATAGTTGCTTGCAACTATCTCATTCTCCTTAGGTCTTGTCAACTAAAGAAGAGTGTATGGTGAAGAAAATTATCAGTTCTATCCGCACCTCGATGAGTATGATGCATTCCCTCAGGTTTACTTTTTTAAAGATGACTTACTATTAGATTGAAATCCCATGATCAGCAGAAGATATGCCAAGTTTTTCCCAATCTTGATAGCAAGTAGCCTTAGTATTTCACTATTTTGTGTGTTGATTCAATGTTTGTAATGCTTTAAATTTTTGGCAGTTTGCACTACTGATTGTAATTTGTAGGGTGTCTCACTCTAGAAATATGGTCAATGATTTATAAGTTGTCAAATTTAGTACAATGGATCTCATAAAAAAGAAGATCAAGACATCCTCTATTGAATTTGCAAGATGGGGAATGGTGGAGATAGTTTGTGTCTTTGAGTAGTATCTGCCCCCAAGCATGCTCAAGATACAAAATCACCTCCTAGTACATCTTATGGATGAAGTGGAGATTGCAAGACCCATCTATTATATGAAATGGATGTTCTTCTTAGAGTGCTTTATGAAAACCCTAAAGGACTTTGTGCAATAACAAGCTCGGCCAAAAGGTAGCATGGGTGAAGGTTGGCTAGTGTTAGAGGCATTAGTGTCTATTTTGGAGTGCCTACCGATGGTGGATTTAGACAACAATATGCTATGTACGTTCAAGGACAATGATAGATTGACCAAAGATATGGTAGTTGGAAATGGGATAGAAAAGAGAATGGATGGTACCATGGAAGAGAAAGTAAATCGTTTTTGTATGTTGCATCATGCATCCATGGATAATGGTTTAATAGGTACGAGCATGCTAGAAGAGAGTGGGAGGAAGCACAATGAGAATTTTCAATGCAGTACATGCTATTGATCAGTTTGATATCCTGAGGACATGGAGGAGATTTTTTTATTTATGTCTATGCAGTGGTTGCATGAAGCTTTGACCACATCTTCATGTGAAGGGATAGAGGTCTCTACAGAGGAGTGAGAATTCTCGAGGAGATGTAGTCCGAAGGTGATGCTTTATTTGTTGTCATGTCTAGATTTTTTGTGCAACAACTAATCTGACCATTTCTGTGTACAATACAAAATCTATAGCATGGCATGGTCATGCAGATGACATTTTCGAGTTGAATGCATCAACAAAATGTGCTCCACAATTGATTGTGGTGTCATGGCAAAGTTTAAGCAAGAGAGCTGACGGCGGGCCATGGATCTAAATACTATAGTACATGAGATTAAGTAATTTGGCAACTTGCAAAGTATTATTTTAGTGGATTACCATACCTTATTCACGATCATATTAGATGTACAATGGTTTAACGTGTATTGGAGGGAGCTAGGGCAATCAACAAGTGGCAAAGTTTTCTAAGTGAAAGTAGGTGGCCTGGAATGCGTTGGAAGCATCAGTTTGTCAATTAGACTTTGTTAAATGGCCCATTTAAAGAGTCACAATTTTCGGCTTATAAAGCTACTACCTGATTTGAAAGCTAAAAATAAAAGTCAAGAGGCCAACTCAATAGAAAACGACGCTGAAAACATGGCCATGTTTTCATATCTCAAATTTGAGTTCATTTAGGCCTCCGATTTTAGCTTAATCACTTATCATTAGTGTGAACATAAAGGACTGAACTAGTTTTTTGAGTAATTAATCTTAAGGGGGTTAAAACCTACAAAATCTTCATGAGAGGGTGGAGGCACATTTTCTGGTGCACCTATTCAATCCCTATAAATTTTGATTTTTCAACCAATAAACATACAGGAAGCAGCCATGGCCAAGTGATACTCAACGTTTTTACTTTATTGGTGATAGAAATTGTGCAAAATGATTCATTCTATTGAAAGTTCAATTTTTAGTCTTTTTCTCTCATCGCTTCTCTCGCCATAATTACTATTCATGTGGGCTAAGAGGACGAGGGGAAATGGGTACCGGAACGTGGTACAATGCACGAAATGGAGGGAAGGACTGTGAAGGTGGCTATTAACGGCTCTATAGAGCATTATTGGGCTTCCTACATGTCTTCGAAATAATAGAAAATTAAGTAGTTTTCATGTAGCAAGTCTCAATTTTATAGGAAATTTGATTCTATTATTGTTTTTGTTAAGAAATTGAGAAGCATATGGGCTGAAATTCAATATGAAAGAGATATGTATTGTCTTTAAGGGCTACAAGCTCAAAATTTTAGAATTTTTGGTTATTATAATGAAAATTTTAATTATCTCATAATTTTGAGAAATATGATGGTGATTGATAAAATTGGTCAAAGAAATGGTGCATATGGGACAAAATGATGCATGCCATTTGCCATATAATTTCCTTTCTATGTTTCATAATAAAAAAGTATAGAATACTCAATAATTATGATACAAATAAGTAATAATTTTTTTAATTCTAAAAATTAGGGAAAAATATATTTTGAGCCTAGAAAAATAAAAAAAGAGAAACATCCATGAATATGTAGTGAGTAGTAGTAGGGCATGGGGTTTAGCCTCAACCTACACTCGCTTTTGTATTAAAGTGGTGGGATAAAAGCATGAAATGAATGCTAAAATTTTACATCTTTTCAATGAAGAACTAAATGTTTGTGCATCATAGTAAGGCATTTAGGATTTTATCAAATGTTTAAAGGAATGGAAGCATAGGCTAGCTTAGCTCCATCTCTTCAACAATACACTATATCAGAAAAAAATCATGGAAAGAATGGTTTTGCAAGTCATGTGGTTGTTTTATTAGTTAGACTTGTTTAAGCACCATGTGGCATGACATGTTGCATATGCATAAAATCATGGTATACCTTCTAGATGAACAGCACTTGTTTACAAAACTATTGATCCACGCTGAGAGAAAGAGAATCCCTAACCATAGGTTAGAAAATTCTTTGGGAAGGGATTATGCGAGGACCAAAAAAACCACTCTTGGAATGATAAACACTAAGAGATGACTTTGTTTTGATGTTTACATGTCTAAGATGGCACATCCTGGGCCAGTCCCTAGGGTGTATGAGAGCTATAGGGGCCACAACAATTAGTTGGAGGATTTCTTTTGTGTGTGTGAATTGGGATAAATTAGTCACCTATGTATGGAAAGCTTCCTTTGCTTGGAGTCAAGAAGGGTGATTTTTTGGACTACAATTTGAAAAGAAAATCTACAAACACAATGTTTAAAAGAGTCATGTATAGTATCCTGATGCTCATGGCCCACAAGGCCATGTGGGTTGCCTAGTGTGTCTAGGACTCATCATGGCTAAAGCCAATAGAGATAGTATCAAGCCCATTTTCTAATCCCAATAGGTGGTGCATTTGTTGGGAGAGCTACTAAAAAGTAGCACTTTTCAAACCTTCGCTAATAGGGATCTAGTTGGTTACTGTATGCCAAAGAGTGTTGAGATAGATCTAATATATTCAAATAGAAATTGTCAAGCCAAGATTCAATGTTAAGAAAGAGCCAAAAGGGCTAGATGGAGAGTAGAGATCCTTATGAGATATTCTCCTAAGCATAATAGTCCAATATCCTTGATAGGGAGAGGTCTTGTTGACCCTACTACCCCGCTTAGTTCATTAGGAAGAGGAGAAAGCTCTAGTGCCCCACTTTTCTGAAACGTTAGGCTACCTCAGGAACACTGGATTCGCTAGCCCTTGGTTTTCCTCTATCAATTTTTAATGGATTAGGAGAAAAGAATGCGAAGCTTCATATTCTTGAGTTCCAAAAGTATCCTTATGAGAAATTCTCCTAAGCGTAATAGTCCAATATCCCTGATAGGGAGAGGTCTTGTTGACCCTACTACCCCACTCAGTTCATTAGGAAGAGGAGGAAGCTCTAGTACCCCACTTTTCTAAAAATTTAGCCTACCTGCAGAAACACCGGATTTGCTAGCCCTTGGTTTTCCTCTATCAATTTTTAATGGATTAGTAGAAGAGAATGCGAAGCTTCATATTAGTGAGTTCCAAAAGTTAATGTTTAATTACAGAATTCAGGATGAAGGAAGCCTTATGATATTCTTTAATATGACTTTGAAATGAAGAGTAGTGGTAAGGTATCATGGCTTGGAAGCAAGAATCATAACCACAATAGATCTATTTTATGCAGCCTTTCAAAGAGAGTTTACCCATGAGAGAGGTGGTCAATATTGGATATGTATTTTGAATGTAACACATCAAGAGCCTTGTGAGAATGCTTAATCTTATGCCAAGAAATTAAAAGATGTGTTCCATAAATTGCATGTTGTTATTCCCATTCCATTTGTTAGCCAACTACAGTAGCTCCTACATGGATTAGATTTTAACATTCAAGTGGAGTCGAGTAGTGTTATTCTCGCAGATATAGATATTTCCATTGCACAAGTAGAGGAGATATAGTTGCAATTACAACTGACCTTTGCATCTAGGGAAAATTTTTACTCAAGTCTAGGTCCTAGCAATACTTTGGCATTAACTATAGCTAGTGGAGGTGATGGTGTGGTAAGTAAACCCATGACCCACCCTAATGTAAGAAGAGGCATGATGAAAAATGTACCTACGGTGTCGGATCCTCCACCAGCCAAATAGCTCCATTAAATAGTGAAAGCCAAATGACAAATCCCAATGTGATGCCAACTAATCAACAACTAATATCTAACTAAGTGGTTAGGCCATTGAAACACCAAGTAGATGATTATAGTTATGAATCTAGTGCGTGGAATGTTCTCGAGAAAGTTAAGGATATGATGAAGCATTATACTTACATGATAATTGAATAAAATAAACAAATAGCCATAGATGTAAGGAATATTTTCCTCTTTATTTTCTTATTTTAGGAGTTAGAACCCTTTTTTACACACCTCTATATTTTATATATATTAAATATATTCATTATTTTTTCTCTCTTTTATTTGATAGACTTCTCTAGCTACCTCACAACTAATAGGAATTCTTGGAAACATCTACCTACTAGTAGGCTAGCAAAATAAGGTCACTAGGACTACTCTCAAAAATAGCTCTTAGAATGTCTAACAATATCTTACAGGAGGTGGGAAATTACTTAAGCCTCCCTAGATATACCTAACCCAATCTCAGGACTTCATGCCATAAATTTCAGTCCCCAACAAAGAAAATTACCCCATATACATATATAAATATAGCATAAAGGAAATGAACTTGTAAAGGAAGGACATCAGCTAAAGTTGGCCACAAGAAGCTTTTGCATAGCAAAAGGATTTTTGTAGCTACTCCATGGAATCTATTTATTGTATCACTAAAACAAAAACCATTAATTGCACTCGCACCAAAGAAACAAATCGCCCTCTTGACCTAATGAAATAAACCATTTTACTACAAAATAAACGACCAACTTGGCCTAATGAAATAAAAAAACTCTCTACAAGAATAAAGGTCCTCTTGGCCTGATGAAATTAATCAATAAAGCAAACCATTCAGTAACCTACTACGGAAAATAAACCCTTGGTCCCCCACAAAACTATACTGTAGCACAAAACTAGACCAAGGGGATAGGTTGCTCAGGCCCTATACTAAATGTGTCAAATTATTAGCTAATCCCCCTACATAAATGCCAAAGGGTTTCTGATGAATATTCTATTGAATGATCCAATGTAACCATGAAACAAGGAGCTTTTTAACAATTCCTACATAGGAAAACTAATGAAAGGTAGGAAATTCTCTAGTTTTTCCTTGGTATGTATATATGGATTCCCTATGTATAACTTGGGAATTACATTCCCCACGTCTCATGGTAGGGAATCCTAGGCATGCATATATGATTTCCTTATATATAACCAAGGGTTTTTATTTTCCACATCTTAAACTAGGGATTTGTAAGTCATATAACTAGGGAATCCCATTTCCCACCTAGCATACTAGGGAATTGTAGGCTATACAGCTAGGAAATTCGATTCTCCACATTTCATACTAGAGAATTACAAATAACCATATCAAGAATTTATAGTTTATGGGATAGGCATGCTAATATATAATTTGTGGAAGGTGGTCACCAAAAAAATTAGGCTTAACCTTAGTGGTCACTCAATAATATGACATTTCTTCTCATCCATTTTTACAAAATTTGGTTAAAAATTTTCTACTTACTCCTCTAAAGATGATATGGTGGTGCACCAAGCTGTGTTAAGGTAACTATATTAATCACGAATTTAATTGTGTGACCTAGCTTAATACTTATGGAAATTAGGAACCTATTCTATGTGCCATTTGTGCATCTTCTTTCGAACATTTCTAGTGCATGTGCATTTCAAAAATAGATGAAAAGAGTCCTCTTTTCCATAAGGATAATGTACTAAAGTAATCATCAACATACTTATCTACCTCTATGGAAAACTTCAACATAAGTGGCCTCCAAAGAAACATATAAAAGTTACAACAAATGATGTTGCATTCCATCTTGGTAAGGTTAAACTTTATTAGTTTACTCATATACATTAGTTTGTTATAATCACTCTGATTATCCCAAATAATGTTAGAGTTTAAGGACACATTGCTCATCTTACCTATGATCAAGCGTAATTGAGGTTAGAAGTATTGTAATAGAAAATGTGATAGATATAAAGGCCCCAAGGCAAATGGGTTGCTTTCTAAAGGCACACGTATTAAGGAGTACCAATAAATAATTAGCTATAAAGGTACCTAGATTGTACAAGTTTCATTAATTGTACAAGTTTCATCAATAAGAAATACATCCTCTTTGAAGCCCAAAGCATTCAATCAAATAGATAATTTAGGTGATGAATCAATTCTCACAGAGACACCTAGCCAATCTTGAGTATTTCAAATCCTCCTATAAGGATTCTCTCCTATCTAATCTACACTTTCTATTTGGTTGTGGCTTTTCTATGGTGACTCTTGGTATGATATAATGCAATATTCATTTATCTCAACCCTTTTGTAGCTAAAGCAAGTAGCTTGCAACAACGTTTGCTACCCTTTCAATAGGTATCACTATGTAGGTTTCATGCATAATAAAACCTTGAGAAATTATGTGAGGATTTGTATTTTATGTATCACACTTGATGATAACATAGGACAATATTTCAATGTTAATGACAAAAATCTAGCAATATTCTCTCTCTCTCTCTCTCTCTCTCTCTCTCTCTCTCTCTCTCTCTCTCTCTCTCTCTAAGGGTCAAGCAATCAACATATAAGAGTAAGGCCTTTGATTCCTTGTAAGTTTCTATGGCAACATAGGAGCCACCTATGGACCTTTGGGGGGGACCACTGATGGAGGAGCTTCCATAGGTTTCATTCACTCCTCATGTGTTCCATGCTAGAGAGGGATAGTGAGTGGATGCAATAGAGCTAAATATTTCACCTACATATACTATGGCATGAAAAGAAACTTTGGAGCTTATTATCTCTAGGTCCATGATGAGATGTTTTGGATAAAGAGTTATGTTTCTCCTAGTTGATCTCACATGGTGGCACACCTCAGTAGTAGGTGGTTGAAGGTACAAAAGGGCATGTTGTACTTCATTTGGACCAGGTTGCGTGCAAGATAGAGATGGTGTTATGTTCCTTTTCTATGTTGAGGGTATATATCAGTATACAACCCAGAAGATAAAATGGTTGAGGCTATATATACTAGAAACTATATATCAAGAATGTAATTACTTTTAAATATATTAAAGCACACTCAAAAGGGATAACAATTGTGAAGGACTATTAAGTCCCAAGGACATGTCCTTCCTATTTGCATTTGGATTAGTATCTCTAATTATTCAAAGAACTTGCATTCATGTAGATCTTGAACTACTATAGCTAGCTCCTAAACTATAAGTTGGTTTCATGAATGTCATGGGATAGGATTTGTCTCTTATCAAATGATGTGTCTTTTGTGCTAAAACACTAAAAATATCCCTATTATAACACTAAAATAAAACACACACACACACCCTCTCTCTCTCTCTCTCCCTTAAGCAAATACAATGATCCATCAACAACCTCACTCTTACTTAATGATGCATGTGTATGGGCATGGTATTGTATATGACAATTAGATCTAGTCTTTTGGGTTTTTGCATGCGCATCTTGCTTATGGCCCTTATTTAATGTTTATTTGAAAAATGGAGTTTTAATTAGGAGAATGTGTTCAACTTCAAAGCTTTTATTTGTTTTTCACATGCCTAAATACAAAGAAATCTAGACATCTCAACACGCACACACACAATGTCCACCCTATTGATGGTGCACAATTTATTTAGAAAATCTTTCTACCATTAATGTTTTTCTAAGTTGGCATGAATTAATATGCTAGGACACATCTTTTGTTGGTATTCTCCTAATGGGTTGCAAATAGTTGGTCGAATGTAGTTAGATATACATATGCATGTAAATTACATGTATACATATAAAATATTTAGATAACATGGTTATATAAAGTGATGCCTTAAGACCTTTAGAAAGTACACAAATTTAAATGCAACCATATTGGTTTTGCCATCATCCACCTCATTGTTTCATGTAGCCATTTTCATCTATAAACTATAGACAAAAAACATAATAGTATACAATACAACAAACTTACAAACTTATAAACTTACAATACTTTCATAAAAACATCTAGATGGGCCATCTTGTGAAAACCATAGTAGGCCAAAGAAACTTTATGGAGACTATGCATGTTTAAAGTAGGATAGAGTCTATACAATGGTGAACACCATCAGTAGCTCAGATTGAGAACATGAAGGATGTGATGCGCCACAAGGAACCTAGATCCCAATGCACTACAAATTTCATAGTACTTCAATGACACAGCATGAAGGAGAAGTCAAGGACCATATTAGTTCTAAACAATTCATAAACAATTTATTTGGATAGGATAACTATGTTGATGCATTAAGATAATATAATGAGCCCATCATCCAATGTGTTTGAGGTATTGAATGGAAGTGGAAGGGATAGTAAGATGTCAACACCTATTGTAATCACGAGATGTAGTGCAAGCACCTAGCATAATAATAAGATGTGGTGCAAGAATAATTTGTGTCAAGCTCCAAAGTTTAATGAGGAGTATACCTAGTATTGCACTAGAAAGGAATCCCCTTTGCCCAATAAAAAGAGGGGTATGGTGCTAAACTCCTTATCAAATGGTCCCAACCATATGTAAGCGTGAAGAAAATTGATGTACTATTTAGGTTGATTGTTTTGAGTTAAATAATGCTCTAATGATTACCTTTAAGACTGATGTGTAAAACTAAGGTTACACCTTAGTGCTCCATTTCATAAGGCAATTGAAGTTTGGGAATTTGGAACCTTAGATGAGAATTGAGAATGACCTACGAACTAGGAGATCCATTTTGTGACAAAAACATAAACGCGTGGTTAAGGGGAGGGTGTGTGGGGAGAGCAAGCGAGGGAGAGGGCATTGAGGTATGGAAGCTTGCAAGATCGCAGTAGTCGTATTCAGCAAATACTATTGAGAGATTTTGCAGATCAATATGTTTGCATCCTGAAATCTTGTGGCAGTCTCCTGCAACTAAGGGAGTTCAAGTCAATTGGATTCATCGTTTCTCTTCTTAATGAAGATTCCCCACCATGTCCCAACTATAACTTGATTGCTTCATTTAGATTTATAAATCCAAAATATTGATATGAATTCAAAAACTTTTCCATTTTGGTTATATCCACTTACAAGTGTGCATCCTAATCATGGGACAATCTTTCAACTATTGTCTTGATAGATGCTATAATGTTGAGAAGAGTCAGTGCAACACTCATGCTGAATTGTAGGGGTGAGAACAAAGATTCTATTTTATGCTTATGACTTATTGTTCTTGTGTGTGGTACATATACAATGTAATGTTTTATGTTTTTATGATGCATTTATGAGGCCGGATATGGGCAAGCTGTGCTTTAGGGAGGGTCAAGAATGGGGTCCACAAAGAACAAATTAAGCACTATAGGTTGCCATGATTTGGCCCTTTGCATTCACGAGTTTTACCATGTGATGCCATGATCATTGCTCATTGATGCATATTATTACCATGTCAGTGTGAGAAATCACAAAGCACAAGTTGATCCACTCCTAGGCCTAATATTTCATGCTTACTTTTGAGTTGCTCTAGTAGTACTCGCAAGCTACATAAACTATGGCAACCATTTTATAAGCTTGTCTCTCTCAACAATTGACAAGGAGTCATCATCAAGCATGACTACATGCATTAACCTCTACTAATCTATCATGCATGGTATGACAATATACAATAAGCATTTGGATACCAACCCAATTGGGAGAGAAGCATAGATCTTCTAGGGTAGATAGGGACTCTATTTATGAGAGCTTACAAGATGCATCATCTATAAATAAGGAGGCAACAGAAGAAAAGAAAGATATCCAATTGAAGCGAAAATTGGGGGTTCTCAAAAGTCTTGTTGTCTCAAAATTTCTCATAAACAATAGGTTCAAAATTTTGAATCGACTGTAGCTAAGATCTTGTGTACAACAATGAATCTATGTACTGCAACAAGTTTGTATAGTATCTGGATGCTTTAGGGAGTTATCTAGATGCACTAAGACCACTGAAGTGTGTGTGGTATCTCAATGTTGATGTGCATGGTACATAAATTATGCAAAGACTAGGTCTAGAAGGTTATAAAATGTACTTTCAACCTCGAATAGTCTCTCCTCTTGCAACTATTCATCCCAGTAAGTTTGGAGCAAGGTGAAGATTCACAATTGAGTGTAGTGGGACATCAGTCAAGGATCATCATACACCAGAGAGCTCTGTGGACTCCCAGGCTAGTGGGACTTCTTGTCTAAGTCCAAAAGCTTTGGAGAGGTATGTTGTTTCATTGGGCCTTTTTGTTTTCCTTAACATTTAAGTTTAAATAGTGTTTTAAAAGAAATTAAGATGTTTGGTTACTTTGATAGAAAATATAATTTTTGGAAAGCTGTGCATACATTATTCTTTGACGAAGAGGACTGTCTGGAGGACGATGCCACTTGATAGAGTTACCAGCTTTCTTAGGCCTATAACATGCATTGGAGATGAGTCTGATCAAAGAGATGCCTGGCATCAATCAATAGTGATTGAATCTCATGGAGCCCCAAGAGAGACACCAAGGAAAAAGGGATTCTACTACAATAAAATCTATCTTGTAAAATAAACAAGCTTTTATTTCATTCTTCTGATTACCAAAACAAAGAAAACAGCAATTCTTCACGCAGCATTATAGTAGATATCTCCCACGGATTTGATAGAATCAACCATAATCTTCATCACCTTCATAGAATCCATCAATAGAACAAGGAACACAAAAGAATACACCATTTTTGAATGGAAATCAATCACATAGTATTCATCCTCAATGTCTTCATAGTTCTCTCTCTCAATCTCTCATATACAGTTACACTGTTTTGATAGAATTGGCTATCTTTGGCTCTCTTTCTCTCTCTCTTTCACAATAGTACGTCATCTCCTCACTAAAATACTCTTATAATAACTCTCAATAATCCTTCTTAGGTCATTGATGCACCTCCCAAGAGATATGTCTGATGTGAAGAGGTACTAGATCCACTACAGTGTCTCTTCATAGCTCACTACTGTCACTGTCACTCCATCTTCTTTTCAGTCTTCACAGTTGCTTCTTCCATTTGTTTTAGCTCTTTTGAACTTAGATTCATCCTTTCCAAAAGTTAGAAAACTTTCCCAAAGTCACACATACATTCTACAGAACACTTACAGAAGATCTACAGAACAATATAGTACAGGACTAGAGCAGATACAGAACAGATACAGAGCAGAGATAGAGGCTCTACAAAAGGTTTACAGAGGGTTACAAAAGGTCATCAAAGAACATTACATCCTCATAACTCATACTAAAGCCATTCCAAACTATAAAAAAAAATCAATAAGCTTTCAACCTTCATCAATCATCAATCCATGCTTCATACAGAAGAAAATCAGAACAAAACAGAAGCTATACAGAAGGTATACATAACCAATCAGAACCTCAACAGAACCTATCAGAACATCACAGAGCTTCATATCTCCACTAAAAATCATCACGAACTTCTAAAACATAATCAATATCATCCAAAATACTCTCAAACACTTCCATTAACAACCATACATCACTCTAAATCCATTAAAAATCCATCATTCAGACTTCAAAAACAACAAAAATCAGTCAAAAATTCAATCTTTTTCCACTCTCAACATATCCCCACACTTAGAAAGGAAGCATCCTCGTGACCTAAGAAAAATGTAACAAGCGGGATACACACCGACTAGGGTTTTGACACCCCGTCACACTGACCGGGCTTTTTAAGGTGTAAGAGCCCCAAATTAGGGCAACTAGTTATTATCAAGATCACACTCTTCACCTTCATCTCCAGCTTCCATGGCTTCCTTCTCCTTTCTCTCCTCTTTTCTCTCTTTCTCTCTCCTCTTCTAGTCTTCTTCCTTCTTCTTCTTGTTATCTTTCTCTCTCCTCAGCTCTCTTTCTCTTTGCGCTTAGCTTCTTTCATTACAAGTGGTATCAGAGCTTCAGGCTTTGGTCCTTTTCCTCTTTCCCTTTTCAAATCCCTAAAACCCTAGTTACTCAGCTTACAGGTACAAGTACAACAAGAAGGACTGTAGTTAACTTCAGCTTTTTGAAGCAAGCAAGAGCTATGGCTGGAAACTCAGACATATCTTGAGGTAAAATGGTTAAAATAGCAGGTCGTCACTTATTTTCATGCAAATTTTAAGGGTTCCAAGCCAAGATTAGAGTCCCAAGAGTTCGAAGAGGGAAAAACCTCAGTTACTTTTTGCCTGAACCCTCTTTTTCTCTCTTCTCCTGCAAGCTGCGATGGCTGCCAGCCCCAAAAAAACCCAAGAAATCTGACCTGAAGGGGGATTTGCTGTCCAGGAGGCCTACAAGACAACCCCGCAATTTGTGGCGCATTTTGCACTGGCTATTCTGCTCCCCCCCAGTCCTCCTGCCACTTCCCCTCTTGCTTTCCTCCCCTCCCTACCACTCTAAGGCACTACTCCAGCTCCTTGGTCTTCCCCCTTTGGCATCTTTGCTCTCGAGAATCAACTCCCATGTTGGACAACAGCTGGGACTGTTTGAAACAGTTTGGGGCAGTCATGGATTCTCCTAACTGAAGCTTCCTCTAACCTGGAGAGCTGAACCCCACAACCCTTCAACCCGTGAAGAATTCCTCTTGCCCGGAGTAAGTCATTGAGCTCCGCATGCATGGGAGCTTTGCGGGCAGCCATGAAAGCTTCACTTGAAGCTTCCCGTCCTTGAAGTTCAAGCTCGAGGATAAGCTTGGGAACCTTCTTCATCAGCAAGAGCACTCGAAGGCTGAAGCACTCTTCCATGGATGCCCAACCAACAACCGGACTTGATCAATGGAGCAAGCGGCATCATGACGATTCGGGCTTCCATGGTCATCACAAGCATTAAAGAGGTATGCCACTCTGATCTTAATCTCTCAATTTAGCCAGTTGCTGAGCTTAATCCATTGTTGGAGAGATTCAAGATTGCATACAAGCATCATACCTCTTCCCGGATTTCATTGTAATGGCTGACATTAACCCCTACTTTGTCTTATGATCTTGGACGAATATTAGCCATTGTAAATTAGGTAAGTAGCAGCCAGTGAGTCATTGGACTGCCAAGGTAACCCCTACCCCAACCCTCATCATTCCTTGCATCTCATGAAAAGGCCCAATGTCTTCTTTCCAATGCATTTCATGCTGATTGCTAATTAAAAATGTCTGCCATGTATACTCCGATTGAGGAAAAAGGCTGATGCCAAGTGAGGTGGTAAGACAAAAGAGAGGTGACCCTCCCTTACCACTTAAGACCCTGAAGGGGTGCACAACTCGGCCCGGGGGGACTTTGCCCACCTCCCGGTGATTCGGAGTCCAATACTTGTTTGCAGGTGCAGGTACTTCCATAAGCCCCACTTCCCTACCCCAATGATCCCTCTTAAATACCTCACAATGATAATGGCACCCATGTATGCCACTTGAGATACATGCAGTTAATGGATATGTATGGCAGTGAATGTACTTATGCATGAATGGCAAAGTTTATGGGTATGCAATGATGCTCGGGATTATGCTCAATATGCTCAAGATGCTATTAAGGTGTCAGATTAGGCCCCATGATCTATGCTCTATCCATGTCAGACATTGGCACTAAGGGATAGACATTGTTTTTAGTCATAGTCGTCCTACAGGACTGTCACAAAGATCCAATTGCATAAAATTCTGTCCTGAATCTAGAGCCCCAAGAGGAACACCAAGGAAAAGGAAATTCTCTTGCAAGAAAATCTATCTTGTAACATCAACAAGCTTTTATTTCATTCTTTTGATCATCAAAACAAAGAAAACAGCAATTCTTCACGCAGCATCATAGTAGATTTCTCCCACAGATTTGATAAAATCAACCATAATCTTCAACATCTTCATAGAGTCCACCAATAGAACAAATAATATAAAAGAATACACCATCTTTGAATGAAAATCAATCACATAATATTCATCTTCAATATCTTCATAGTTCTCTCTCTCAATCTCTCATATACAGTTACACTGTTTTGATAGAATTAACTATCTCTGACTCTCTCTCTCTCTCTCTCTCTCTCTCTCTCTCTCTCTATCAATAGTACATCATCTCCTCACTAAAATACTCTCATAATAACCCTCAATAATCCTTCTTAGGTCGTGGATGCACCTCCCAAGAGGTATGTCTGATATGAAGAGTCACCAGAGCCACTACAACGTCTTTTCATAGCTCACTACTGTCACTATCACTTAGTCTTCTCTTCAATCTTCAGCAGTTGCTTCTTCCACTTGTTTTAGCTCTTTTGAACTTAGATTCATCCTTTCCAAAGGTTAGATAACTTTCCCAAAGTCACACATACATTCTACAAAACACTTACAGAAGGTCTATAGAACAGTTACAATATAGTATCAGAGCAGCTACAATACAGTTACAATACAGAAACAAAGCAAAGATAGAGTAGAGACAAAGGTTCTACAGAAGGTCTACAAAGGGTTACAGAAGGTCATCAGAACCTCATAACTCATACTCAAACCATTCCAAACTATCAAAAACTATTCAATAGGCTTCCAAAAGATCTCAATATTCATCAATCATCAATCCATGCTTCATATAGAAGAAAATCAGAACAAAACAGAAGCTATACAGAAGGTATACAGAACCAATCGGAACCTCAATAGAACATCATAGAGCTTCATATCTCTATTGATAATCATCATGAACTTCCAAAACATAATCAATATCATCCAAAACACTCTCAAATACTTCCATTAACAACCATACATCACTCTAAATCCATCAAAAATCAATTATTCAGTCTTAAAAAACAACAAAAATCAATAAAAAATTCAGTCTTTTTCCACTCTCAACATATCCCCACACTTAGAAAGGAAGCGTCCTCGCAACCTAAGGAAAATAAGAATATAAGTTCACTAAAGAGCTCGATTTTTTTTTTCTGTAGGATCTTCAATAATCTTTCCAAACCACGACCCCAACTGATCACATGTATTTGATAGAAAAATACTACTAAAGGAAAACTTCGTTATTCATTAACTCATCTGATAATCATTTAAAAAGTCATAAAATTTTTGTAAAGGATATAATAGTTTTTCTTCAGCTTTCCACCATAGGCTTTCCATCCACCATCAATAGCTTGAAAAGAGCTCTCAAACAAATTATGCTCAATCAGCACGAACTCGTCACATACAATTATTACAACACACACACACCACAACATAGACAATCACAAAGAATGCTTGCAAAACAACCAAAGGGCTATCAAAAAGAAATCAATCAAAAGAATGATACACATACACATACGTAGCTAACCCATTTACCACCCCAAACAATCCACATCCTAGAAAAAATTTTGGCATGACCTCTACACATATACGATCAAAAACTTCATGTGATGCAAGAAACAGGCACCCAAATCCCCGTATCAGGCAAGAAATAAAGAAAACTACAAACCGTACCCGTAATCGTAGCACATAGACAAACCATAATACCATAAAAATGGACATCAAGACTGGACCATAACCTTGACCAACAATTTCAACTAAGAAGACTTTACGCACCCATCCCACGAAGCGGGTTTATTAAAAAGGGAAAAAAAGTGCAGTGAGGAGAAATTATTTTAATGAAGGGTTTATTTTAAGAAATGATTAACAATGGGGGACATTTTATTAGATTATAAACCTTAATAAGAAAACAACGGTTCCTTCTTAAAATTCTAATTACAAAAGGGTGAAACGGTGCTTTATCGAAACCTGGACTATGATTCCCAGACTGGGTCTGTAAATGCAAATTCATTAATTAAAAATCAATAGTGATGTGAAGCACTTTTTTGCCAACGCGTGCTTTTTGTGACAGCTGGTTCATTTTTCTTAACAAATTAAGGTGCCTCTTAAGCGCACGTAGCGCGTGCAAAGTGAACGGCTAGTTGATTTTTATTTATTAAATTGTGTGTTTAGCGCGAATGTGAGTGGAAAAAGTGAATAAATAAAGTTTCTTTTAGCAATTAATTGTGGTTAAGGGGGTAATGAAAATGAATAAAGCTCACAAAATAAATACCTGGTAGGGGTGTGTATGCAATGGACTGAAGGCGCACACAGTAGTCCCCCAAAAGCAATGAATCCAGTCAAACAAAAACCAAGACCACTGGACTGAAAAAAAAAGCACCTTAGTGTTTTTTTATTTTTATCTCTTTTTTATTTTTTATTTTTTATTTTTTTGTTTATGGTTTTTTTAATTGTATTTTAGGTGTATTTGTTTTGTATATATTGTTTGGTTTGATTTATTTGTTATTATCATTTTTTTAATTTTTTTATGTTGTGTTTTGTTTTTAAGAATTAAATCAAGATATATAACATATGGATATGTTATAAAGTATAAGAATAAATTTTCAGCCATCCAGCAAGCGTAAACAATGTATGTTAATTCATCCATGATTTTCAGCTGATTTTTAGGATTTAAAATGAACTTTTATGAAGTGTAGTATTAAAATTAGGATTTTTTGGCTTCAAAGATTATTTTTTTCTTTTAAGGAAATATTTTTAATTGAAAAATTAGTGAAAAAAGAACACGGGATTTGTGGAAATTTTTTGGAATTTCTTTTAATTTATTTTTGTATTTTTACTAATTTTTAATGAAATTTACTCATTTTTCATGTAGTTTTGAATGAATTTTCATATTTTAAATTTTTGGCAATTTATTTGTTTTAATTTCCACTTACAAATATTTCAAATAATTTCAACAATATTGGTAAATTTTTAGATATTTTTTTGCAATTTTTCTTGACTTTAAATTATTTTTTGGAATTTTTATGTTTTTTCTGTTTATTTTTATATATGTGCGGGTTGGAAAATACAAGGTGGTACCCGGGCTGCGTGTGAACAGCGAAGGATGGTTGCATGTTAACGGCGGGTCTGCAGTACTCCACCGCACGGACAAGACGGAAGCGCGTCCTCGCGCGTGAACGCTTGCTCTAGCACACCCGTACTCAGCAAGAAAAAGAATGGAAGAGAAAGGATAGGAAAGGGGGCTAACTGAGTAGATTAGGTGAATTAGGTTAGCTTAGTCTGATAAAGTCGATTAAGTTAATTTAAATGAGTAAATCAATGAAGTTAGTTAAATGAGGTTAGTTGGTTAAGTGAGGTCAAGTCAGGTCAATTAAGTTTGGTCAGTCTAGGTAGGTCAGTTTAGTCAGGTAAGTCAGGTAAGTCTAGTCTAGTTAGTTTAGTCAGGTCTGGTTAGTCAGGTCTGGTTAGGGTAGGTAAATCAGGGTAGTTAGGGTCTAGTTAGTCTAGTCTAGTTAGATCGAGTCTAACCAGGCTTGGTTAGTTAGTGCTGGTTAGTTAGGTCAAAGCTAACTAGGTTAACTAGGTTAGGGGATTAAACTAACTAGGGTTAGTGGAGGGGGTTAACTAAGTGTAGTTAAGCTAGGGGGATTAACTAACTGTAGTTAAGTTAGGGGGGTTAACTAACTGTAGTTAAGTTAGGGGGTTAACTAACTAGGGTTAGTTAGGGGGTCAACTAATTGTAGTTAAGTTAGGACTAACCAAAATGAAGTTAAAACTAACTAGGAGGTGGTGGGGGAGGAGGAGGGGGAGGAGGAGGACGGTTGGTGGGGGTGGTGGAGGAGGAGGAAGAGGAGGAGGAGGACGACTGGTGGGGGTGGTGGAGGAGGAGTAATGAGGTGGAGGTGGAGGAGGAGGGGGAGGCGGGGGAGGAGCACGAGGTACTGGAGGTGGAGGGGGAGGCTTTGGCGGCCGCCACTGGAGGAAGGAGGAGGAGGCAGCGCTGATGCGGGGGGCGCTCAGTGGCGTCGCACGCGGCGGTCGCGGGCAGCGTCAGGGCGGGAGGGCATCGTCAACAGGAGCAGGGCCGTCGAGCAAGGCGGCGAACGGCAGGAGTAACGACGTCGAGGAGCAGCAGCGGCGTGGAGTTCGTCAGTAGAGCAGGGCTGGAGTGGCCGAGGAGGAAAGAGAAGAAGGAGGAGAAGGAAGAAGAGGAGGGGGAGGAGGAAGAAGAAGAGGAGGAGAAATAAGAGAAAGGGGAAGAAGAAGGGGAGAAGGAGAAGAAGAAGCACGAAGGAAGAAGAAGGGGAGGGAGAAGGAGGGAGAAAGAAGGAGGGAAGAAGGAGGAAAGGACGCAGCTCGCAACGGCACAGGTAAGTGTTTTTTTTTGCTTTTTAAAAAAATAATTCTTTTCTTTACTTATTGCTTCTTTCTTTTCTTCCTCCTTTGTTGTTTATTTTTTTCTTCTTCTTCTTGCTGCCTTCTGTTTTTTTTTCTCTTTGTTTTTTTTCTTCTTCGTGCTTGGTTTTTTCAAAATTATTTTGTTTTAGTTATTTATTTATTTATTTTTGTTTGTTTAGTTTTGTTTTGTGAATTTATGTATTATAATGATTATGTATGAGGTTGTGTTTTTTTGTTTTTTTTTCTTCTTCTTCTTCTTTTTCTTTGTGGGCTTGTGGTTTGTGTTTTTTTTAAAGGGAAAAAGAAAAAGAAAATAAATAATGAAATGGAAAATGGAGGGGCAAGAAACACACCACCGGCCCGTGCGCATGCGCGGGCAGGGATAAAAAAATTTTGCAATGATGGGGTCAAACGGGCATGGATGGTGACGCGCAAGCCACAGACGCCATGAGGTGTCCCAAGGCCCATAAAACCAAAAACAGGCACGTTCACGCGGGATACGAGAAACGCGGCCACACGAGAAAAATGAAGAAAATTTAATAAAATCCAAACTGTTCGTCGAATCAAAAATTCGTAAAAAGGAAAAATGTGTCGGGAGACGAGGGAAAATGATGGAAACATGTAACACTAGGTCTGGGGCAAAATCAAGGTGTTCACATGGGAAAAACACAAAAAACAAACCCGAAAACACATATGGATATTAATATCGGAAGATATGCAAATCGAAACGAAGTGCGGAAACAAGGAAAATTGTGGAGAACAAGGTGTCCAATAAGTCTATCATGATAAAACACAGTTTCGATCAAGATAGGATGCATTCACATGGGCAAAACCCCAAAAATGGGTCTGAAAATGGACTCAGAAATTAATACGAGAAGAATCGTGCACCGGAATAGAGGACATTAAAAAGGAAAAATGTCCGAAAGAAAGGGATTCACAGGGCTGGCACATCAAAACTTAGTTTGAGGGAAACTAGGAGGGGTTCACGTGGAAAAAACACAAAAATCACTCCCGAAAACACTCGGAAAAATAAATGACTAGAAAGAGGGGGGAGGAAAAAGGAAAAAGTGGGGGAAAGGCTGGAAGGACACGGTTGTCAAATTAAAATGGAATTTCGGTGAAAATAGGGTAGGTTCACATGGAAAAATGTGAAAAATAAACATGAAAAAGATCGAAAAATCTGAAAAATTTAAAAACGGATGAACCGTGTATCGGAATGGCACGGAGTAAAAAGAAAAAATGTCAGGGGGAATGGGTAGGACAGGTATAACACATCAGATCAGGGTTTCGAAGCAATAAAGATGCATTCACATAAAAAACCATTCAATTTACGGGAATTTTTTTCAAAAATTAATAACTTTAGAACCGTCTGTCAGAACAGGGGTTGGTAAAAAGGAAAAATAGACGGTTCGAAGGGATGAACAAGGTTGTATGATCGGATTGAGTTTTCGGTGAACGTAAGATCCGTTCACACTCAGCCCACCCTCTGTCTCACGCTCGGTTGATAGATACAGAGGGCAGCCCGTTCCTGAAACCCATTGATGTAATCCTCACTGTCACTTGTGAAAAGGTTGTATGCCTTGTGCGCATTTGATGGTGCAACTATGCATCCCACCCTGTGCTGGCATACATTGCAAGAAGGAAGGCCAGGGAGCCTTATAGTGCAGTGCACAGGAATAGATCGTGCATTGTGCACTGAGAGGCCAATCCTGTGCGTGCAACACTCCGTTCACACACCTCACCTCTCATTTGATTTAAAGGGAAAAAATTGGTCACTCACCCCACCCTCTGTCTCACTCTCGAATAGATATAGATGGTAGCCCATACTCACGTCCCCATCCTGTTAGGATGAAAGCTCACATCACTCAAGGGGTTGGTGATGAAGATCATGGCAACTATTATTATCGTCAGGATCTTGAGACGGAGGCATACCTAGGGAGGCAATCAACAAGTCTCATACTTCAATGACTTGTAAGAAGAGTCGTCTGGCAAGAAGTGCAGACGGACTGATATTGTAGAGACATCGCACCAAGGGAGGTGGCTTCAAATTACTCGCTGAAGAGGTTCTTGTTGGTGAGTCAGCTATTCTGAAATGCAGGGTGTTACCACCTTTTCCATAGTCAGCTTCTCGCCCAAGTGTGTTTCCACCTTTTCTTGGAACGAGGCCTGTTATGACAAGGAATTTCTTCCTTTTCTCCCATAACAGTTTTGTTTGTTTTCTTTTCTTTTCTTTTCTTTTTCTTTTCTTTTCTCTTTTTTTTTCTTTTTTTTTTGGTTTTTTTCATTAAGAAAGAGAATGGTAGAAATACCATATGTTAGGACCAACCTCGCCACCGTTGTTGGATCAAACATGAAGAGAACAAGGTCGGGTTGAGATGTTTTTGCGAGGGGGTAGCAAAATGAGACCGTCTCATGAGGAGAATCATAAAGGCTATCAAAAACACGACGAGAAGGACAGTACGATGCCCAAAAGGGAAATGGTAGGTTGAGTGTGATTGTCAAGATCCCCAGGGAGGGAAGTACATCTTCAGGCAATAGCCATTGATGAGAAAAGGATCATCAGAGGCATCAACAGTTTGTACTTGAACAGAGCCGTTAAGATTGATAGCAAGTATCTTGTACGGGCCCTTCCAGCGTTGTTGAAGCTTGCCAGGAAACTTACCAAACCTCGAATCATAGGCCAGAACAAGATCACCTTCTTTGAACTCCTTGCGCTTGATGAAACTATCATGATAGGCCTTACGTCGCGCTTGAGTAGTTTCCATGCACTATAGGGCCATCCGCTGTATCTCATCCAAGCATTCCAAGTGTAGGAGATGGCGTTGCAGTGACTCATTATCTCCCAAGCGTTCTTTAACTGCCACTCGCAAAGAGGGCAATTCCAGCTCAACAGGGGAGACGGCTTCTATACTATACACTAGCTAGAAAGGGGTCTGTCCTGTAGCTGCCTTATGAGAGGTTATGTACGCCTAGAGGGCTAGTGTAAGTCGATCATCCAGTCGCGACGATGTGTGGTAATCGTTCTTGTCAGGATTGAGCAGAGGATGCGATTGGTGACTTCAACTTGGCCATTGGCTCTGGGGTAATAAGTAGTGGACTTGTGATGGCGGATCTTATACAATTCCATCAGCTCCTCCATGATTTTGTTAAGGAAATGAGTACCTGTGTCACTTACCATCTTGAGGGGACTGCCAAAATGGGTGATAATATTCTCGTACATGAACACTGCTACACTGTTACCATCATCCCGCTTGAGAGCTTTAGCTTCACACCACTTTGTGACATAATCCGTACATACTAGGATGTATCTATTCTACTTCCGTCTGGTAGGTGGATCAATGGGACCCACGAAATCAATTCGCCACTTCTTGAACGGCTTTAGGGGAAGAATGGGTTGCAGTGGCATGGCACTTGTTTTGGTGGGCTTCCCCATTCGCTGACAAGCATCATATCTCATACAGTAATCATACGCATCCTTGTGGAGGGTCGGCCACCAATATCCCACCAATATCCCACCAACATAGCCTTCCTGGCTATCGCTTCTCTCGCAAAGTGTCCGCCAAAGGGTTCATCATGGCATGCTTTCAATACTGTGCCGGTTTCACCCCCTACAACACATCTTTGCAGCACTTCATCTTTGCCTCTCTTGTACAATGCACCGCCTAGCAAAGTGTAGGGAGCTGATTCTAACAAAATTTTCTTCTTTTCATGGCTTGAGATGCCAGGAGGATACTGTTGAGTTGCCAAGAGGTTGGCTGTGTTTGCATACCAGGGAGTAACTGTTTCTACTAGAAACAAGGAAGCATCAGGAAGGTCTGGATCATCCTGTTCCTCTGCTTTTGTTTGAGGGATCCGTGATAGATAATCGGCTAGGACATGGGAACGGCCAGGCTTAGTTACCACTTCGAAGTCGAACTCTTGGAATAGGAGCAACCATCTCATAAGTCGTCCTTTAACATCTGCTTTGTTTATCAGGAAGGAGAGGGCTTCATGATCCACGTAGAACTTGAAATGCATTGACAATAGATAGTGTCGAAACTTCTCCAGTGCAAACACCATTGCCAAGCATTCAAGCTCTGTCATTGTGTAGTTGTGTTCCCTATTAGTGACCTTTTGGCTTGCATAATATATCAGTTGATCTAATTTAGAGGGGCCCTTTTGACATAGGACAACACCTAGCCCTTCAACTAATGCATCTGTGTGCACATGAAACTTCTTCATTCAATCAGGAGGCTGTAAAATAGGTGCTTGGACAAGGCACTGTTTTAGGGTATTAAAGGCCTCTTCACAATCCTCAGTCCAAAGGAAGTCATCTTCTTTCCATAGGAGCTTGTGCAGAGGGGTTGCCTTGGTTGCAAAATGTGCAATAAATCTTATATAGTAGCCCACATGGCCAAGAAATCCTCTCAATTGCTTGAGGTTTGTCAGTGATGTTAAGGCAGCAATCTTCTCAATCTTTGCAGGGTCTGCTGCAATCCCTTGTGCAAAGACAATATGGCCCAGAAGAACTCCTAATGAGACACCAAAGACACATTTTTCGGGGTAGAGAGAAATCCCATACTCTTGGCATCTGTCAAAACATTGGTCTAGGTATCCCCAATGCTCTCGGATCAAACTATAGACACATAAGTCATCAAGATACACCTCAATGAAATCATGCAAATGATTCTGGAAGGTAGCCATCATTACTCATTGGAAGGTGGCAAGAGCATTACAAAGCCCAAATGGCATCACTCTATAGGCATAGGTCCCCCATTCTATGGTGAAGGTTGTTTTGGATTGGTCCTCTTCCGCGATTTGGACTTGGTTATATCCGCTGAATCCATCCAAGAGGGAATAAAGCTCATGGCCTGCCACTGTGTCCAACAATTGGTCTGTAAAAGGGATAGGGAAATGATCCTTCTTCATCTTCAAATTGAGCTTTCCAAAATCGACACATATTCGAAGTTTCCCATTCTTCTTGGATACTACCACAATGGGCGAAACCCATTCACTATTAGCCATGGGATAAATGAACTCTGCTTCAAGAAATTTCAATAATTCAGCCTTCACCAGAGTAGAGTAATTAGGATTCATATGCCTTTGTCTTTGCCTTACAGGTTTGGCATCGGGCTCTAGGTCAATGTGATGTTGACATATTGTGGGATCAATTCCGTTTAGGTCTTTATATGACCAAGAAAACATATCTAAGTTCTCTTTGAGTAGGTCTCGCAGGACCACTAATTCTTCTTCTGGAAGATTGAGACCCACTTTCAGGTGATGTTCAGTACCGTCAGTATCCAAGAACGTTACTTGTCTTTCCCCTTCCACTTCGCAGATAAATGTCCCATGGATTACTTCTGGATAGAGGTCTGACTCTTTCAACAGAGTAGTATCCTCGTTTGATGTCCCGTTAGAACAAGTGTCCTCCTTCTGAACAAATGATTCATTTGTCTCTGCTGAGGTTGCCGAAAGGCTATCAGAGCTTTTTTTACTTCTGTGTGAGTGGTGATTTCTTGTGGACTTAGGGATTCATCTTCAGAGGATATGTGTCTAGGAATGTCACATAGAATAGACCTTCTAGGGGTCGGGGCTTTGATAGTTCTAGCTTCTATTGGCAAGGGGCATCATCATCATCTTTTCTATGTACTGAACGGTCGGGACAACATGAACCACTAGTGAACTTAATTTTTATGCTTTTAATCCATTGCTTATACAGATTCTGCATACTTTGTAGTCCATTAGCCAACCCAAATGGAACCATGGTTATTCCATCCAATACCCTGAGATCTTCGGCCTCTAAGGTCTCTATAGGGTTATCAACAAGATCATCCACTATCAGACGGAATTCTTCATTTGCACTTTCATAATCCGTTTCATGTTCTTCCTCATCATTTTCATACTCTTCCTCTAGAGGCTCTATCTCTGTTTCTGTAGAGGCTCTGTAGGAGAAGAACAGATCTTCTACCTCTGCATCTACTTCTGCTTTTGTCACGGCTTCTGATTCTGCTTCTGCCTCTGGCTCTTGCTCTGTATCTGTTACTGTCTCTGTGACTGTCTCTATATCCACTCTGTCCCTGTTCTATATCTGCTCTGAATCTACTCTGTCTCTGTACTGTCTCTACTTTGTAACTGTACTGTCTCTTTATTGTCTCTGCTCTGTCTCTGCGACTATCAGGTAACAAGGAGAACAGTACATCCATGCTTCTATTTCACTGTCAGAGGTGATTTTAGAAGTTAATTCTAGTTGAGGCAGGAGGTATTCACCCATGGACAAGGATTTTACTTCCCTCGGTAATTGGCTTACAATGCCCACTGCTAGGGATTGTGCCTCTGTTTTCTTAGGAAAGATCTGCTTAACAGCCTCTTCGTCTCCTGATGTACCATCTATTACCTCATTGGAGGATCAGTTATGACTTCAATGGATGTGGATCCATTGCCTTTTTAGGATCCATACAGCTTTAACACCACTTTGTTGGGTCCTCTGCCTAGGGTTAGGGTTCCTTTGAACCAGTTCATCATGGCTCTTGCTTCAAAGAGCCAAGGTCTTCCCAACGGCAAAGGGTATGAGATCCCATAAGAATTTGGTTTGACCACCAGGTATGTCAGTCAATAGTATCTTCCTACAAGGGTTGTTTTTACGTATGGGAGGATGCCCAACGGTTCTGGTCTGCTAATTTGATAAGCCACTATGTAGGTTGAATTCCTTGAAACCCTAAGTCCTTCGTTGTCACATCTGTAATTATGTTTACTGATGATCCTCCATCAACCAATGCATCTGAAATGAAGCATCCTTCTATCCATACACTTATCTCTGGGGTTCTAGGATCTAGGAAGGCATTAGCCACATCTACTTCCTTTACACGATCTGGGGCCTTATTGGTCTTGGTCGATGTTGAAGGAGTGATCCTTAGTCCACATCTTCTTGTCAAGATGCTTTTGAATCTCTTTCGGCAGCTAGGAGACAACATCAACACAAGTGTCGGAATGTTAAGTTTGGTTTAAAAGTGTCTAGGTCTTTGACCAAGTCATAATCTTTGATAGGATCCACAGGCTTCTCCAGCCGGCTGGGGAATGGGGCTACACCCATTTTCATCTTTCCTTTTTCTTCTAATAATTGCAGCATCGGCACTTCCTCTGTTTCCGGAAGTGCTTGTGTCTCATCTATCTCCTAGGCCTCTAGTCCTATCTTTGGGACCGTCTCTATAACTCTCTCTGGCACTACAGTGCTCTGTACTGCACTGTTCTATTCTATACTACTCTGTCCCTCTGTGGGGGTAGGTTGAACTTCACAGTCTTGGTAAGAGAGTTATTTTCATTTTGAACCACTGGTTCCTTCTTCTTGGTGTGCGTAACAGCAGCAACTTCCAACTCTACCAAATTGGAGGGCACGCTCTTGTACCTTCTATTGGCTATCAGTGGCATTGGCCTTTACAAGGGCTAGACTTGGACAATCCTTTGCAGTGTGGCCTTCTCCTTTGCATCGGCTACATAAGGGCTTGTAATCCAAAGATTGTCTAGGATTTGGACAATTCGGGGAGATATGTCCCTTTTCTCCACACCTATAACATTCCACCTCTGATCTCTGACCACCGCCAGACTATCGTCCTCTGTAACTTTGAGAGGGAAACCTCCTCGGACCAAAATTAGGACCAAACTCCCTAAGCTTTGGTCCAATATCCTATGTTGTCATTTTGGATTCCATCAAGTTGAATCTTGCATTTTCATCCTTCTCTCTTCATTCATACATCTGTTTCAGAGAGCAAATATCCTCTGTATGGTTCTTCCGCAAACAGTAGGAACATAAGGCTCCACGAATGGTTGGTTTTCGGGTACATTCAGTGGCTAAATGTCCCACTTGATGACACTTTCCACACCATGTATTAGAGCGCATGACATCTCTTCCAGCTCCCGCAGGAGTGGATATATTGGCAGTATTCACCTTCAGTGTTTGTAGCTGCTCTGTAATCACATCCAGAAGCTCTTTCTTGATACTTGCAATTGAGTTGGATAAGTAGTCCTTCAAATTTTCATCTCCTGAAGTACTTGTAGTGGGATTTTGGAAAGCTTCTATAATTACTGCATACACTAGTTGGGTTGACCCAAAGGGTCCTCTGTTCTGGTTCTGATTCAGAGCTCCTGTTGAGACTTGGGGTTGTTGATTCTAGTTGGTAGGGTTCCACTGTTGTTGAGTTGCCATCGGAGAAACTGTTTGAGGCCACTGTTGTTGTGGTTGAACCAACATTTGAGGCACTGTCTTCTGTGGTGACCACATTGGATTAGGTGCATTATACTATGGCACTATTTTCATCTGGGAATAGGGGTAGGGAATCGGCCCTGGGACTGAATTTGGAGGGTATACCATTCCTGGCATAGTAGGAGGTAAGACTTCTCTTCCTGGAGTCATTGACAGCCTTCCTTCAACTTCGTCATACAATCTTGCACCTTCCACTGCAGCTTGCAGATTGACTGGTCTTCTCAATTCCATGAACTTGCGAACTTCTGGTTGTAGGCCTCTGAGAAACACTCCTTTTTGAATGCCTTCGTATAGATGATGGTTAGTCCATCTCTTCAAGATGGATTCCATTTGCAAGACATAAGCTTCTACTCTTTCTCCAGAGGACTAACTTAGGTTCATGAACTCCTCTCACATCCGCCCTTCGAAACCTTCACGTCTGAATTTAGTGAGGAAGGCCAACTTTAGGTCATCCCATGTGCCAAAAGTTCTTGCTGCTTGTCTCTCATACCACTGAAACACCGCACCCTTGAAAGTGGCAAGGAATATTGCTAACCAATGCTCAGGGGTTCTGGCATTGTTAGCCACACATGTTACCATGAACTTTGCTACATGAAGATCAGAGTCTTCATTGTACTCTCCCTTAAAAACTGGCAATGGGACTACATTTGATGTCCTGTCATCAATATTTCTAGGACGAATCTGACTAGGAAGGGGACCTTGAGTCGCCATATGGACTTTTGTAAAGAGTGCTTTTAGGGCGTCAAAGGAGGCTTCTACTACAAGCTCGTTCTTAGCTTTGATTTTTGCCTTCTCTCTTCTCACGTACCTCTGGACTCATTCTAATGCTTGCCTCTTTATTGCATCATTCATCAGGGGGTTGGCTCCAACCGGTTGGTCTGCACTCACAACAGGATGGTATCAGAGAGGGCTTCAGTCTCTCTCTGAGGGATTCTCTGGCCAACATCTCTTCTACTTCCTTCTTTTCAACATCTCTGAATTCATCTTTCAAACCACTACAGAGGGGGAGATATTCCATTCTGAAAGTATCAAAACTCATTCTTCTTAGGATCGTTGTTGTGTCATTATAATAATGCCAACTTCTAAGAGTTTCAACAGTGTACGTTGTGAAAAACACTCTGTCTACCAACTTCTAGTGGGTTGCTAATTGGACAAACAAAAGGTTGTTAGTGCACCAAGCATCCCACGTATCTTGCTGTTGAGCATCCACGAACAAATTTCACCTCTTTTCCTTCTTGTTTTTGTGAACCTCTACAGACCACGACTCATGAAGCTTCTTCACGATCTCCCACTTGATGATGTCTGGAAACTTCTCAATGAATGCCGAATCTTCCATAGATGGTCATTCTCTCTATTTTCACTCTTCAGTTTGTTCCCAAACAGTTTGCCACCAAGATGCAAGTTTCTGCTGCTTTAACAAGAAGAGGAAACAGTCCACCACATAGAGCATGCATCATGATGGTGATATGTTTCTGCCATTGTGGTATGAACTTCTTGTGGAAAGTGGCTTTGATAATGAGAAATTACAACTCTTCAGTGGAAGAAGGAACTTTGCAAACATCCATTGAATTTTCCTCTTCTTGGCAGTTCCATTTCCTTCATTTTCAGCCTCTTCTGATGCTTGTTGATGGCAAGTTTCCCCAGCTGCGCGCAAAAAAAAAAATGAAGAGCACCCTGCCACGGCACCATGAGAACCACGAACCGGTCAAGAGAGGCTATAAATACATTTGCTGGCCATGAAAACCTGCAAGAAAACTCTCCTTCTTCTCACCAAGAACCATGCTCTCCAAACACATAAAAAAATGGCACATAAGAAATTGAGGGAAAGTTTTCCATCCTCACCCTCTTCCTCTTCCTCACTCTTCATTAAAGATAAGCATGAAGCACAAGAGAGGAAAGCAAGAACAAGAAAGATGAGAGTTGTGCCAAAATGGGAGAGAGGGAAATGAAGCATGAGAGGAGAAGATAAAGGAAGAGAGAATGTGTAACCATCTCAACCTCCCACCTCCTCAAGTCACGTGACAAGCCTCCTTATTTTCCTTTCTTGATATTATAAAATTGAATTGCATACATTTTGGCTAAGGTCTAAAGACCCTTCAATTTTTGGAATGAGATGAAGGTGTTTGACCTTTCCTTTCCTTTCAACATTTTTTAATGTGAGACTTTTGGACTACACATTTTACATTGCTTCATATTTAAGCTTTTGACAAAGGGATACATTTGCAATGAGTCATTTTACAAAAAATTCTTTCCATGTGAGCACATTTTGGTGCCTATATTTGCACATATTTCTTAGTCATCATTCCTCCCACGCTTAAGTGTGAAGCTTCCCCGCGAACAAATTTGAAGAAGAACCATGATCAGCTCTTGCAAAAATCTTCATCTTTATCATTAGTCTTCAATCTTCATTTTTTTTCTTCAGTCTTCTTTGAATTGTCATTGGATAGGGAAATAAAATATCACAAAAATACACACACAACTAGGTCATTGAAGCCTAGGTTTAAACACATGCCAAATAAAACTACAAGAAAATACCCGAAAGATAGGGCTCTTTAGCAATTTGAGCACAAGAGCAAAATCACACTTCAGTTAGAATGAAAGATAACTACACTATAAATCTCATGAAGAAATCCCAAAAATATAAAAATGAAAAGCATCCCTTGCAAAGGATATAATATTTAAGTTCTCCCACCCAGAAAAAGGAATTTTGGAAAAGAGAGGGTGGGTTTTATTAAAAGTAAAACTGAAAAGAAAACACTAGAGATTATTGTGCATATTAGAGGGTAATCTTGGTGGAAAAGAAGTGAATTGATCATAGAATAAGATCTACATAAGAATGACCATTAAGAAGATTAAACATGCAAACCATAGAAAAGGTTTCTTTTGTGCTATTAAAAACAAAGGTTGAAGGGTTGGTTTTGAACTATTTCTCAGGATGAAATCGATGCCCCTCCACGTGGATAGATAAGATAATGGCGACCGAATCGTTCTGTGGAGGGTGAGGAGGTAAAAATGGTCGCCCATTGATGTTGAAGAGGAATGGGCTTTGCTGCTGGAGGTTGCAGGCTCACTCACGCAATGAACTCCTCGATGCATTATCTGATGTCGACGGTGAGGCAGAGTTGGAGCTCAAAGATATGCTTGTATGTCTTCTTCTCTTTGAATGCCAGGTGTGCATGGATAACGGTGCTAACAAAAAAACTATGATGTGTTTGTTTCATCGTCATCAGCACTCCCCGATTCAGTCTCGTCATCATCATCAGAACCCATTAGCATAATATGAATTCCTCTAGCCTAATTCCCTCTTCTATTTCTCTCCCTTCCTCCATTCAATACCATCGTTTCTGAATATCATGAGGTGACTCCTTGATGACTCAATTTCATAAAGACAAGAGAGCTCATCATGGTGACATTGAGATTTTTGAGAGAATGTGGTTTTTGTTTTTAAGGCAAAGGTAAGCATTGTGGCAATAGTAGTTGAGGCCAGGGAGGACGGTCACGTCCTTCTTTTTTTTCTTTTGGTATTGGAATATAGCAAAGAAAGACAGCTCTCCATTGTCAAAATTAGCTACAAATCCTTTTCTCTTGCAAGCTCCATAGCCACCTCTTTCCTGGCCAGTGCACCAAATGAAGAGCACCCTGCCACGGCACCATGAGAACCACGAACCGGCCAAGAGAGGCTGCAAATACATTTGCTGGCCATGAAAACCTGCAAGAAAACTCTCCTTCTTCTCACCAAGAACCATGCTCTCCAAACACACAAGGAAATGGCACACAAGAAATTTAGGGAAAGTCTTCCATCCTTACCCTCTTCCTCTTCCTCACTCTTCATTAAAGATAAGCATGAAGCACAAGAAGAGAGAAAAGCAAGAACAAGAAAGATGAGAGTTGTGCCAAAATGGGAGAGAGAGAAATGAAGCGTGAGAGAAGAAGATAAAGTAATAGAGAGTGTGTAACCACCTCAACCTCCCACCTCCTCAAGTCACCCGACAAGCCTCCTCATTTTCCTTTCTTGATATTATAAAATTGAATTGCATACATTTTGGCTAAGGTCTAAAGACCCTTCAATTTTTGGAATGAGACAAAGGTGTTTGACCTTTCCTTTCCTTTCAACATTTTTTAATGTGAGCCTTTTGGACTACACATTTTACATTGCTTCATATTTGAACTTTTGACAAAGGGGTACATTTGCAATGAGTCATTTTACAAAAAATTGTTTCCATGTGAGCATATTTTGGTGCCTATATTTGCACATATTTCTTAGTCATCAGAATCTGGGGATAAACCCTATAGCTCATCTCAAAGAGGGCTGCCTCTCCTCTGGTTTGAATCAAAAATCTTCCCAATCGGAGTTATGTTGTGAAACTTATGCCCATTTTTGGGCACTAGGGTCATTGTGGTTAGGTTGCAGACCGCTCTAGGACAGCCACTGTAAAACCCCTACAGAACACTCTAATCATTTTTTGTCATAAAGATTAATAGCTCATCTCGAAGAGGCCATTGTCTCCTCCGACTTGAGCTCAAAACCTCAACAATCGGAGTTTCTTAGTAAGAGTTACGATCTTTTTACTGACAGCAGGTCCTGTGGACTGCATCCAGATGGCTGGCCAGAAAGGCAAAAGCAAGACCCAAGAGGAACTCCAAAGGGAGATTAGAGAATCTCGGACCGCCAGGAATGAGGAACCAAGCTCAGCGCAAGATTACCATGGTGATATAAAGGAGGACATGCCTCAAATGGACCCATATACCCTTCTTAATCACACCCTCTGTCAACATGAGCTCCGTCATATGGAATGCCACAATGATATGGTCACCAACCACTGCCAGATGATGTCTAAGTTTGATGAAGCGATTGAGCACATGGCCATCTCAAACTCAAAGACCCAACAAACCTTGAAAAATCTCACTGCTCTTGTTGCTCAGTTGGCGACCGCTTCATCCCAAGAGAAGACCAATGACTCTAGACATGAGTCTAGACGCCCTCCACATCAAGAACTGTCGCATGGACCACAGGGTATACTTGGCGCTAAGGGAATTTCCCCTTCTACTTATGAGATCAGGGAACCCTCTCACATGCATGACGAGCCCCTATTGAATTCCCCTGTCCACCATGCTGGCAACATTCACTTGAAGCCTTCCCCTACCTTGGGTCGAATTTCACCTGCTCTACCTAGGAGCCCCCATGCATCACATATGAATTAGCCCCATCAAGGACAATATGGTACAAATGGCCAGCCTGGCAATCATGGATAGCATGGCTATAATGGACAACATGGGCTAAATGCACCACAAGGGATGTATGGACAGTAGGGCATGTATCGCCACCACGGGATGCATGGACAACAAGGATTTCATGGGCAGCATGGCCCCTATGATTTGCGTGACAAGGTCATTCTCACAAAGTACAATGGGCAATCCCCCTCACCATCTGACCTAGAAGAATGGACGTCCAAGTTGGAGTCCTACTTCAACATCTACCCCCACACTGATGAGTAGAAAATACTCTTTGCTTCTCTCCACTTGGAAGGATTTGCCCACACTTGGTGGCACTATATCAATTGGAAGAACCAACAGTTCATTGATTGGGAAGATTTCAAAATGCATATGGTCCAAGTTTTTGTGTCCCCTGTGAAAAAAGAACGATTGGCAAGAAGACGGTACACTCTTGACCAACGTAACCTTACTGTACATGACTACACCAATCAATTCATGAACTTGACCATGTATGTGGAAAGCATCAGTGACATGCTAAATCGCACAAGTATATCTATGGGTTGTAACCGAGTCTCAGCTGATGTCATGGCCCAAAAACCCACTACACTGTTTGATGCAATCAAACTGGCTGAGAGATATGCAAGAAAGTACCGTAAGAATGAGCATTTTCAGCAAGGTATTGGACCTCCCCACATTCCTTCACGATCAGCCCCATACAGAGGTGGTTTTCGAGGCTCTTCTATGCCTAATAATAGCCCCAAAGTACCCACTTACCCCACCTCTTCGATGCTGAAAGAAAAATGGGCACTTTTGGGACAGATTGAGCTCTATGGCTGAAAATCAATATGCTGAAAATAAACAGTCCACTGCATCACCTTCGCATGGATCCAGTAGTCAACAGTTCATCTCCCCAAATGTTGTCAAGGAACGGAAAGAAAAGGGCCTATGCTTTAAATGTGGAGATAAGTACACTGTTGATCATGCCTCCAAATTCCCCTACAAGTCAGCTAAGGTCAAAGTTCATAGCATGTATGTCATGGAAGATTGGCACAATGAGGAGGATGACCTGGACAATGACCAGACTGAGCCCATGGAGGATGTTGATCATGAGCAATTCTATGACCTGGAGGATGGGTTTCCCTTTGACCTGAGCGGTGCGCCCTCACAGATACTTGATTTAACATCCCACCCACCTCCCACTTCCCTTTGCTTGATCTCCTTGGATGCTTGGACAGGCTTGCATAGCCCCAGTACCCTTTGCATTCAAGGTAGTATCAATGGGAAGCATGTTTTTATCCTTGTGGATAGCAGAAGCACGCACAGTTTTGTTAATAAATCAACCATTGATCGGTTGAAATGTATTCCTATGGCATTACACCACCCCTTGAAGGTCCAAGTAGCAAATGGAGAAGAAGAAATCAGCACACATGTATATCCCGCAATTCCCTTATGCTTGGCTGAAAATTATATGGCATTGGTTGATCTGATTGCCCTAGATATGGGCCCCATTGATGTTGTCTTGGGCTGTGATTGGCTGAAACAATTGGGGAAAATTGCTATGGACTTCTCACAACTTTACATGGAGTTTATGATGCATGGATAGCCTATCCACCTAGAGGGAGTTCGAGACCATTCTAATTTTCATCTCATTACATCAAAGCAACTCAAACGGGAGTTTAAGAAATGCTCACAGATCTTTGTTTTGCAATTAAAAAAGAAAAATTTTGATCAGCCCTCCACAGTATCATATGACTCGCCTGGTAGGCCTTGCTTGAGGAATACAATGACTTATTTCAGATGCCTACATCCCTCCCTCCCAAGAGACAAGTGGACCACCCACTTGATCTAGAGCCCCATTTCAAGCCAATGAACAAACCCCCCTATAGACTCTCCAAGTGTGAGCGTGAAGAGGTTGCCAAGCAAATCAAGGAGTTGCTAGAGATGGGTTTCATCGAGCCAAGTTCTTCCCCCTATGCATCCCATGTTCTCTTAGTCAAAAAGAAAGATGGCTCCTTCCGCATGTATATTGACTACAGAGATTTAAACAAAATTACAGTGAAGAACCGCTACCCCATCCCACAGATTGATGATTTGCTGGATGAGTTGAAAGGGGCATGCTTTTTCACTAAGATTGACTTTCAATCTAGATACCATCAGATTCGTATGTGGGTAAGAGATGAGATCAAAACGGCCTTTAGGATTGATCATGGACTTTACCATTTTCTTGTGATGCCTTTTGGGTTTACTAACACCCTTGCCACCTTTCAAAGCCTCATGAACAAAATCCTATAGCATTTTTTGTTCAAGTTCGTGCTTGTTTTCTTTGATGACATCCTCATTTAGAGCAAGTCATCTATGGAGCACTTGACACACGTTCGGAGGGTGTTTGACATACTGAGAGAGTATCGACTCTTTGCTAAGGAGAGAAAATGTATACTCATGCAGACATCTGTGGAGTACTTGGGACACATTGTGAGCAAAAATGGTATACAAGCTGACCCCAAAAATGTACAATTTGTTAAGGACTGGCCCACTCCTTCCACCACCACCTCCTTGCGTGGCTTCTTTGGTCTCTCCTCATTCTACAGATGCTTCATTAAGCACTACACCACCATTGCAGCACCTTTGACTGATCGCTTGAAAAAAGAGTCATTCTTTTGGGATGCCATTGCAAATCATAGCTTCAAACAGTTCAAGGACGTGCTTACTTCAGCCCCCATCCTTGTTTGCCCTGACTTCTCTAAGCTCTTTACCATTCATTGTGATGCCAGTGGCCGGGGTATTGGTGCAGTATTGTTGCAAGAGGATGGTGTGATTGCATTTGAAAGCCGCAAGCTTGATGAGAAGGAGATGCAAATGAATGTATACGACCAAGAGATGTTGGCCATCCTCCATGCCATCAAGAAATGGCACCACTATTTGTATGCCAGCCGCTTCCAAGTGAAAAGCGATCACCGAGTCCTCCAATACTGCTTGACTCAATCTACTTTGACTCCTAAGCAAAGGTGATGGGTGGCAACCTTACAGAACTATGACTTTGACATTTCACACATGCGGGGCAAGGATAATATTGTGGCCAATTCTCTCTCTCAAATTTGGGCATGCAGAGTGTCATTTATCTCAGAATTGCACAATGATTGGGTTGAAAAGCTCCAAGAGGCTTACTTGTTAGATGACCATTTCAGCCACATATTTCAGAAATTATAGCATGGGGTTATGGCTGAAAACTCCCAATATCAGCTAAAGCATGGCCTTATTTGGTCCCATGGCAAGATTGTCATCCCACACACTTCCCCCTTCACATAGAAGATCATGAAAAAAATGCATTCTTGCCCCATTGCCGGTCACTTGGGTGTTTTCAAAACATATGACAGGATTGCCAAGAGCTTTCATTGGAAAGGCTTATGGAGGGACGTCAAGGACTTTGTGACCAAATGTGTTCCAGCCAACAGAACAAGGATAGTATGCTCAGGCCCGCTAGCCTCTTGCAACCTCTCCCCATCCCTGAGGGGAAATGGACTCACATCACAATGGACTTTATCACCGGCCTTCCCGTGACTAAGAAAGGGTGGAATAATATCTATGTAGTAGTTGATTGCCTCACCAAAGATGCCCACTTTATCCCCACTAAGGTCCAATATACTACCTCTCAGGTGGCTACTCAGTTCATGGAAAATGTCTTCAAGTTGCATGGCTTACCACAAGTCATAGTACATGATCGGGATGCAAAGTTTATGAGCAACTTCTGGCACACAGTTTTCAGCTCCCTGGGGACCAAGCTTGCTCCCTCCACTGCATACCACCCTCAAACTGATGGCCAAACTAAGAGAGTGAACAAATGGCTTGAGACATACTTGAGGCACTTTTGCCATGATGTACAGCATAGTTGGGATACATGGCTTCACTTGGCTGAGTTTGCATATAATAACTCCACACACTCTAGCATTGGAGTCTCCCCTTTTGAGGTCTTATATGGGTATAAGGTTCCCCTTCCTACAGTCTTGTTTACTGATAAGATCAATCCTCAGAGTCAAGCTGAACTGGATCGCATGCAAGCTTTACTTCAGCAATGCAAAATAAATCTTCAGAAGGCCCAAACACACATGAAACTCTATGCAGATGAAAGATGCAGGCATTTGGAATTCCAAGAAGGGGAATTGGTCCTTTTGAAAGTGCATAAGTCCCGCTACTCCACTCTCAAAGAGGGCAGCAGTAACAAGCTAGCCCACTGCTTTTATGGCCCATATTGCATCCTGAAGAGAGTTGGCGACTTGGCCTACCGCTTAGAACTTCCCCCTACCACCAAAATCCACAATGTGTTTCATGGCAGTCATCTAAAACCCTTGTAGGCTCCTCAGTGGACTATGTGGAAGAACTTCCCCCCATCGATGAAGAGGGCATCACTCAATATGTTCCTGAAGCAATCATTGGGTAGCGAGATATGCACTTACGATCTCGATCCATCATAGAATACCTCATCAAATGGCAAGGCCTACCCTTGGAAGAAGTCTCATAGCGCCCAGCAACCATCCTCGATGAATTTCCCTACCTTGGTGAACCCCAACGGCTCGAAGACTAACCGGTCATGACCCCAATTGCCCACCTCCCACCCGCAGACTGCACACTGTTTTAGAACAGTTTTGTAGTTACCCAAATCCAATGCATGAGCGCTCTACATAGCTGAAAGTACTCTTCATAAGCTCCGTTTCAACATATAGTATGCCCCATTTGGAGCTACCTATCAAAAGTTATGACCAGTTTACTTGAGCCGACCGCTCCAGGACTGCATGTTGTCCCTAGTCTCTCCACACCTATTCTTCATTGTCAAAGGGCTCCGAGTAGTACTCTGCAACCCTCCCTTAGCCCACCCATCACTTATTATCAAGATTAGGGCAACCACTTATTATCAAGATCACACTTTTCACCTGTATCTCCAGCTTCCATGGCTTCCTTCTCCTTTCTCTCCTATTTTCTCTCTTTCTCTCTCCTCTTCTAGTCTTCTTCCTTCTTCTTGTTCTCTTTCTCTCTCCCCTCAGCTTCTTTTATTATAGAAAATAAGAATATAAGTTCACTAAAGAGCTCAATTTTGATATTCTTCAGTATCTTCAATAATCTCTCCACCACAACCCCAACTTATCACCTGTATCTCTAGAAAAAACTACTAAAGGAAAACTTCGTTATTCATTAACTCATCTGATAATCAATTGAAAGTCATAATAAATTTGTAAAGGATATAAGAGGTTTTTCTTCACCTTTCCACCATATGCTTTCCATCCACCATCAATAGTTTGAAAAGAGCTCTCGAACAAATTATTCAACCAGCATGAACTCATCACATACAAATTAACCCACAACACACACACAAACACAACCATCTGAATGACACCTCCAAAAAGAGATATATATATCATTAAGAATCATCCAAAATACATTGCAAAGGCATCAATGAAGGTGATCCCTTTTGAAGGCTTGGTGGTTTCGAAAATGATCCATGGAGAAAGACTCATCCACAAATGTCTTTGGAGGATTTTGAAAGAACTGAAGACAACATAACCTTTCTAGCAAAACAAGATATCTGCTAGGTAGACATAGGGCATGAAAATAGAGGACATCCAGCTGTTGGGAATCAATGTTCACATTGACATTCATACAAAGCTTTGGAATGGCATTTTGATCGTTATGGGAATGCCTACGCATATATGCTAGATACCAAGCAAAATGAGCTGTCAATCTCACTGAAGGATCTAGAGATTGTGAATATTGGCAAGAAAAATGGAGGTAATTCTGGTATGCTTAACTAGCAGTGGTCCAAATCCCTAGAATTAATGGCCATGTAATCTGTGGTCCCGTGAGAGAATCAATCGAGCTCCATCCTCTTCTTCTCGGAATCTGCTGATCAAATCCTTCATACCCACTAACCAACTGAGGGGGTTGAGAAATAGAAGTGGTAGGAGATGGAAGTGGAATAAGTAAAAGAGGATGAAGAGATGGGTAGGCAAAATCATAAAAGGAGGAATAAGCTAAAGATGGAGTGGCTGAAAATTTAAGTGAATCAGTTAGGAAAGGTGTCAATTGATAAGCAGGAAAAGTAGAAGGTATATGAATAGATGGAGAAGGGCATGGTGGAGAAGGGGAAAAAACTTGATCTTCGATGAAAGAACAATAGGTAAATATGGAAATTTGAGAAAAACCCTAAGGTTGGAAAAGGAGAGATAAGATAGCTTTTGAGTTGGTTTTATCAAGGGAAAAATAAGTATCTTAGCGATGAGCCATTTGTTGATAGTACAATAGGCTAGGAATAGAGGGACCTAAAACAGATCGTCTCTGATAGGCATCAAAGAAGGATGAATCAAATGGATGGTTCTTGGAAAGATAAGCTAAGAGATCCACCCTCAGTTGGTTAGTACTCTGCACATAAGTAGAAGTTGTATTCTGACGTTGATTCAGGACCACAAATCAATCATTGAATGCCATGAAGTGTCAGGGGGAGTAGCCACTTTAGAAGAATAACACTGGAACATGTCATCTATCCTCAACTCCAAATAGTTGATATATAAGACAGCTTGCAAAACCACATCCCCCACATACCAGGCCAGATCTACTTCATCTAAAATCAACAGATCACCTCGTAGATACATGTAAGACAACAACAAGGTATCCGTCGCGTCACAGAATCTTTAAAGACCATTCGGACAACTTCTGTCAGTAAATGAGAAGACCAAGCCCCACTCCAACCATCCCCTGGAAGAGGAAGATCCATCGTTGAAAGCTTCATACAGAAGGCCAACTTTTGCAACTCTGATAGTGGACAAAGAAGGAATGGTCTGAAGGAACATACTCCTGAAAATGCTCAAATGTAGACCATAACAAATCCATCCTAGACTGCAATCTTATCCACTTTATCTTGAAACCATGGACACAATGTGGCCTATCTCTAGAGAACTGCCAAGTCCTGGTGAGAGATAAAAGGAATCATAGGAACATTGGGGCTTGTAGGAATGGAAAAAATGTAAAAAACAAGTCCGAAAACACATACATGTGTTAATATCGAAAAATCCACGCATCGAAATGATGTGCAAAAACAAGGAAAAATATGTAGAATAATGTGTTCAACAACCTCATCATGTCAACACACGGATAATATGGTAAAAACTCCAAAAATAGTCCCGAAAATGGACTCGAAAATTAATACGAGAAGAACCAATTGCCGGAACGAAGTGCAAGAAACACAAAAAATGTTTGGGGAAAAGGGATTCAGAGGGCTGGTGCATCAAAACTCAGTTTGGGGGAAATTAGGAGGGGTTCACATGGGAAAAATACAAAAAAGACACCCGAAAATACTCAAAAAATTTAATAACTAAAAATCTCGTAGTCGAAAGAGGGGGGAGAAAAAAGAAAAAAGTGGGGGAAAGGCTGGCGAGACATGGTTGTTAAATTAAACTGGAATTCTGGTGAAATAGGGTAGGTTCACATGGAAAAATGTGAGAAATAGACACGAAAAGGGCCTGAAAACACGCAAAAATTAATAGCGGATGAACCATGCATCGAAATGACACGGAGTAAAAAGAAAAAATGTCAAGGGGAACGAGTAGGATAGGGCTGGTACATCAAATTAGGGTTTCGAAGCAATTAATATGCGTCCACATGGAAAACCATCCATTTTATGGGAATTGCTTAAAAAATTAATAACTCAAAAACCGTCTATCGAAATAGGGGGTGGTAAAAAGGAAAAATTGGTAGTTCAAAGGGACGAACATGGCTATAAGGTTGAATGTGATTGTTAGTGAACGTAGGATACGTTCACATAGAAAAATTGCAAAACAAAGAATAAAGGCAAACGGTGAAGGAACAGCTCCGAGGATAGGGTGAAATAGAACAGAGGAGTGGGGAAGAGACCCCATCAAGGTAAAATGAAGTCGTGGCATATATGCATGATCATAGTAGGGTATATGCATGGGAGTATGCAATATAGACACGCAAGGATGCGTCCCCACACTTAAAACCTTAACAGGAAGCGTAAACCGAACATCAAGGACCTAAGACCACACTATAGACCAACCACGAACGTCCCCACACTTAAGACATGACCGTCACTGAGATACAGAAGGTGTAGGGTTAGAAGAACTTGGCCCATATCTCCGAGGAGTAATGTCGACTATCGAGGTTGCATCTTGTGTCGTTGTCGACTGCAAAAGGTACCAAGGTGTCTTCACAGCACACGTCCAACGTCCTTTGTGACAGGGACCACGCGACAGTACCCATGGAGGTAGCTGGTGGAAGGAATCGCAAGAAATTTGTCGATGACGAGGGATATTGCACTCAACTCATGATCACTCAAATGGAATGAAAGAATAGTCTCTCGCCCCATTGCTAACATCACTCGAGGAAATAATGATGATACCCGAAGCTCACACCCTGTTTAGGAATCAACAAGAGAATGGTGCAGAGGGAGTATGCTAGGGTGCACAATTGATGGTGCATCCGTGCGTCCAACCCGTATGGCATAGGTGTAAGGAGGAAGGCCAGGGAGCCTTGTAGTGCAGTGTATATAACAGAGTGACGTGTCCTGTGCTGATGGCAAAGACCCATCCGTGGGTGCATAGGAAAACAGGAACGTACCTAACTCCAATGGTCGTAATGTCCCTCAATCCTCGCCTCTCGATAATTGATTGAAGAAACACCAGTCACACTTAGCCCACCCTTTGTCTCACGCTCTGTTGAAAGATATAGATGGTAGCCCATTCCTGAAACCCATTGATGTAATCCTCACTGTCACTTGTGCAGAGCTCGTATGCCTTGTGCGCTTTTGATGGTGAAATTGTGCATCCCACCCTGTGCCGGCATACAGTGCAAGAAGGAAGGCCAGGGAGTCTTATGGTGCAATGCACAGGAACATATCGTGCATTGTGCATTGAGAGGCCCATCCCTGCGTGCAACACTCCGTTCACACATCTCACCTCTCATTTGATTTAAAGGAAAAAACTGGTCACTCACCCCACCCTGTGTCTCATGCTCACTAATAGATACAGAGGGTAGCCCATACTTACGTCCCCATCCTGTTACAATGAAAGCTCAAATCACTCAAGGGGTTGCTGATGAAGATCGTGTCAGCTATTGTTATCATCACGATCTTGAAGACAAGGCATACCCAGAGAGGCAGCTAACAAATCTAATACTTCAATGATTTGTAAGAAAGGTTATCTATTAAGAAGGACAGACTAACTGATATTGCAAAGACAGTGCACAAGGGAGGTGGCTTCAAATGATGTGCTTGAAAGGTTTTGCTGGTGAGTCAACTATCTTGAATTCCGGGGTGTTATCGCATTTTCCACAGTCAGCTTTCCGCCCAAGGGTGTTTCCACCTTTTCCTGGGAGGAGGCCTGTTATGACAGGGAATTTCTTCCTTTTCTCCCATCACAGTTTTTTTTTCCTTTTTCTCTTTTTTTTTCGTGAAGAAAGAGAATGGTAGAAATACCATGTGTCAGGACCAACCTCACCACCGTTGTTGGATTAGATAAGAAGATAACAAGGTTGAGTTGAGATGTATCTATGAGGGGCTAGTAGAACGAGACCACCTCATGAGGAAAATCATAAGGGCTATCAGAAGCACGACGAGAAGGATAGTGCGATGCCCAAAAGGAGAAGGGTAGGTCGATTGTGATTGTCAAGATCCCCAGGGAGGGAAATACTTTTTCAGATGATAGCCGTTGATCAGAAAAAAGATCATTAGATGCATCAACAGTCTGCACCTGAATAGAGCCGTTAGGATTGACAACAAGTACCTTGTACGGGCCCATCCACCATTGTTGAAGCTCACTAGGAAACTTGCCAAATCTCGAAACATAGGCCAGGACAAGATCACCTTCTATGAACTCCTTGTGCTTGATGAAACTATCATGATAGGCCTTGCGTCGCACTTGAGTGGTTCCCATACACTGTAGGGCCATCCGCTGTATCTCATCCAAGTATTCCAAGTGTAGGAGATAGTGTTGCACTGACTCATTATCTCCCAAGCGTTCTTTAACTGCCACTCACAAAGAGGGAAATTCTAGTTCAATAGGGAAGATGGCTTCTATACCATACAGTAGCTGGAAAGGGGTCTGTCTTGTAGCTGCCTTATGGGAGGTTCTCTATGCCCATGGCCTTTGTCAATCGATCGTCCCAATCATGACGATGTGCAGCAATCATTCTTGTCAGGATCGAGCAGAGGATGCAATTGGTGACTTCAACTTGGTCATTGGCTTTGGGGTAATAGGGAGTGGACTTACGATGGCGGATCTTATACAGCTCTATTAGCTCCTCCATGATTTTGTTAAGGAAATGAGTACCTCTGTCACTTACCACCTCGAGGGGACTGCCAAAACGGGTGATAATATTCTCATACATGAACAAGGCTATGCTGTTACCATCGCCCTGCTTATTAGAGCTTTAGCTTCACACCACTTTGTGACATAATCCATACATATTAAGATGTATTTGTTCTGCTTGTGTCTAGTAGGTGGATCAATGGGACCCACAAAATCAGTCCCCCACTTCTCGAATGACTTTAGGGGAATAATGGATTGTAGTGGCATGGCACTTGTTTTGGTGGGTTTTCCCATTCGCTGACAAGCATCACATCTCTTGCAGTAGTCCTATGCATCCTTATGGAGGGTCGGCCACCAGTATCCTACTAACAGAGCCTTCCTAGCTGTCGCTTCTCTTGCGAAGTGTCCACCACATGGTTTGTCATGGCATGCTTTCAATACTATGCCCATTTCATCCCCTGCAACACATCTTCGCAGCACTTCATCTTTGCCTTTCTAGTACAGTGCACCACCTAGCAAGGTGTAGGGGGCTGATTCTAATAGAAGCTTCTTCTTCTCACGGCTTGAGATACCAGGAGGATACTCTTGAGTTGCTAGGAGATTGGCTATGTCTTCATAGCAGGGAGTAATTATTTCAACTAGAAACAAAGAAGCATCAGGAAGGTTAGGATCATCCAATTCCTCTTCTGTAGTTTGAGGGATCTGTGATAGATGATTGGTTAGGACATGGGAACGGCCAGGCTTCGTGGCCACTTCAAAATTGAACTCCTGGAATAGGAACGACCATCTCATCAGTCCTCCTTTAACATCTGCTTTATTCATCAAGAAAGGATAGGGCTTCATGATCCACGTAGAACTTAAAATGCGTTGACAGTAGATAGTGTCTAAACTTCTCCAGTGCAAACACCATTGCCAAGCACTCAAGCTCTGTCACTATATAGTTCTGCTCCCTATTAGTGACCTTCTAGCTTGCATAATATATTGGTTGATCTAATTTAGAGGGGCCATTTTGACATAGGACACCACCTAGCCTTTCAACTGATGCATCTGTGTGCACATGGAACTCCTTCGTCCAGTCATGAGGTTGTAGGATAGGTGCTTGGATAAGGCACTGTTTTAGGGTATAAAAAGCTTCTTCACAGTCATCAGTCCAAAGGAAATTTGCATCTTTCCTTAAGAGCTTGTGCAGAGGGGCTTCCTTGGTTGCAAAATGTGCAATAAATCTTCTATAGTAACCCACATGGCCAAGAAATCCTCTGAATTTCTTGAGGTTTGTTGGTGCCGTCAAGGCGGCAATCTCCTCAATCTTCATCGGGTCTATTGCAATCCCTTGTGCAGAGACAATATGGCCCAGAAGAACTCCCAAGGAGACGCCAAAGACACATTTGTTGGGATTGAGAGAAATCCCATACTCTTGGCATCTGTCAAAACATTGCTCTAGGTGTCCCGAGTCACGGATCAAACTATAAACACAAAAGTCATCAAGATACACCTTAATGAGATCATGCAAATGATTCTGGAAGGCAGCCATCATTACTTGCTAAAAGGTGGCAAGAGCATTACAGAGCCCAAATGGCATCACTCTATAGGCATAGGTCCCCCATTTGGTGGTGAAGGTTGTTTTGGATTGGTCCTCTTCTGTGATTGAGACTTGGTTATATCTGCTGAATCCATCCAAGAGGGAATATAGCTCATGGCTTGCCACTATGTCCAACAGTTGGTTTGTAAAAGAGATATGGAAATGGTCCTTCTTCGAATTGAGCTTTCGAAAGTCGACACATATTCGAAGTTTTTCATTCTTCTTGGGTACAAACACAATGGGCGAAACCCATTCACTATTAGCCATGGGATAAATGAACTCGGCTTCAAGAAGTTTCAATAATTCGGCCTTCACTAGAGCATAATAATTAGGATTCATACATCTTTGTCTTTGCCTTACAGGTTTGGCATTGGGCTCTAGGTCAATGTGATGTTGGCATACTGTGGGATCAATCCCCTTTAGGTCTTTGTACGACCAAGCAAACACATCTAAGTTCTCCTTTAATAAGTCTGTAGGACCACTAGTTCTCCTTCTGGAAAATTGAGAACCACTTTTAGGTGACGTTCAATACCATCAGTATCCAGGAACGTCACTTGTCTTTCACCTTCCACTTCATAGATAAACGTCCCATGGATCGCTTCTGGATAGAGGTCTAACTCTTTCAAGAGAGTAGTATCCTCATCTCATGTTCCACTAGAACAAGTGTCCTCCTTCTAAACAAATGACTCATTTGTCTGTTGATGTTGTGTAATGTGTCCCCCTATCCACTTCCAGGATACGTCTTAGCAGCCCATCAGGAAGAGAGTCCAGAAAGCGCCACCCGACACTCCCAAGGAATGTCACGGGGTTTGCGATCTAGGTCTTCCCGAGTCTACCACGAAGCGGAACCATTCCGGCCATTCCCACTTAGGACCGACGGGTAGCGATTGGAAGCTCTTGATCTCAGCTCCGCTCTGATACCACTAGTGCGCAGATCGGTCGCATTATGCTCACGTAGTGAATCCCGGAAGGTCCCCAAGAACAATGAACTCTACCTTTTTGCACAAAAAACAATGTAAAAGCATGAACGAGAAGAAGCAAGAGACCAATTGGGTTCAATCTCCCCCCATGCCTTGTGTGAGCGCTTCACAAAGCATGTATTTTATGTATATTTCCATCTTCATGCTCAATAATAGCCCAATTTACAAAAATATGACAAGCTTTTAGCTTTTGAGTTTGCTTTCTACAAAAATAGGAAATAAAGCTAATGGACGGTGCCCATGGAGTCTGGCACGCCCAACACAATGTCCAAATAGAAACAACATATCCGTGCGCATAGGCGCATAAAAAAAAAGTAATAAATAATCGATGCCTCAATAGACATAACAAAATATAGGCGTGGCGCCTATCAAAATATAATCCATAGATCGAATATTCGCTAGACTCCAATGCTTTCCTCCGCCACTGCTGCTATCTCTACACATCAACTGAAGCATTCACAATCGTTAGTAAAATAATACAATTAAACCGACAAAAGTGAATACCTAGCAGTCTTCAGCTACATAAATAAATCAACTGGTTAGAAATAAATCCTAACCTTAATTTATTATGAGTGCGCACTCTAAATTCATAAACGTTTATTAATTTAATATGCATTTTGCGGAATCACCCGCTATGGAATCACCCATGTACACACTAAATTAATGAAACGCCCGAAAAGGACAGGCGTCCCCATCAACTTCTCGCACAAAGAATCCTCTTTGTGTATGAGCCCCGGTCATCTAAGTTTACGGAATCCACTGTAAAACCTCACGGAATCCACCGTGGAATATGCCTCCTGGCATCATATAGTTATTCTATCCAATCACTATGCAGCTCAGTTTTGCTGAAACTTTGCAAGCCCACATAGAAGAAAGAGAATCAGCCACTATATTGTCTTTATTTCTTGTATGAGTGATATCAAAATCATAATTCTACAGTGTAGCTACCCACCTACGCTACTTAGGAGTAAGATTGGATTGAGTAATAAAATACTTAAGAACCCTATGATCACTCTGGACTTTGAATCAACTTCCATACAAATAATGGTGTCATTTCTTAATTGCATGCAAGATAGCCAACATCTCTTGCTCATAAACATTCATGGCCATTTCTTTATTTGTAAGCTTACGTCTTTGAAAGGCAATCACTCCATGCTCTTGTAACAAAACAACCCCAATGCCTCTACCACTGGCATCGCACTGTATGGTAAATTCTTTCGAGAAATCTGGGCATACTAGAATCGGAGCGGCAGTAAGGAGTTCCTTTAACTGGTTGAAGCTCATATCTGCAATAGTATCCTAAAAGAAAGATTTTTTCTTCAGCCTGTTATTCAAAGGAGCTGCAATAGCCATGTAATGCTTGATGAATCGGTGATAGAATGAAGACAGACCAAGAAATCCTCTAAGAGTAGTAGTAGTAGTAGGTGTTGGCCAATCTTTCATACATTGCACCTTCTTAGGGTTAGCTTGTATCCCTTTTTCACTAACAATCTGTCCCAAGTATTCCACTTCAGTCTGCATGAAAGAATATTTCTTCTCCTTAGCAAAAAGCATGTGATGTCTCAATACATCAAAGACCTTCCTCATGTGTGATAATAAGTTATCGTGAAGGGTCTTACTGTAAATTAGAATGTCATCAAAGAAGACTAGGATAAACTAAAAGAGGAAAGGTTGCAAAATATTATTTATCAGGATCTGGAAGGTATTTGGAGCATTTATAAGCCCAAATGGCATCACTAAGAAATGATAGTCTTTGATCAGTCCTAAAAGTAATCTTGATTTCAACACCCTCTCGCATGCAAATCTGATGATACCTTGACCTCAAATCAATCTTCGTGAAGAATTGAGCCCCCTTGAGCTCATCACGAAAAATCATCAATCCTGGGTATTGGATACTTTTTCTTCAATGTGATCTTATTAAGATCCATGTAGTCAATGCACATCCTAAAAGATCCATCTTTCTTTTTAACTAACAAAACATGAGATGCATAAGGTGAAAAACTAGGTTCAATGAATCCCATCTCAAGAAGTTTCTTGATTTGCTTGGCTAATTCCTCCCGCTCACACTTAGACAATCTCTAATGTGGCTTATTGATCGGCTTTGAGTTAGGCTCCAAATCAATAGGGTGATCTACTACTCTCTTGGGAGGTAATGAAGTAGGCACCTCAAACAAATCCCTATACTCCCCAAGAAGAGCTGTCAAGGCTGGATGACTTGCTAAATTATTGGGTTGAACTTCCATCTCTTTATTCAAATGCAAAACAAATATATGTGAACACCTCTTTTACTCCCTTTTGAGTTATTGAATGGGATAAGCTAAAAATATGATTTACTAGAAACTCCTTGTAAATGGATGAGCTGTCCATTAAAGATAAACTCCATATACAGATGTGAGAAATCCATAGTGATTTTGCCTAATGTAATTGACCAACCTAAACCAAGCATAATATCTATAGGCCCTGTTTTCAAGGTAATCAGATTTACTTTTGTTTCAAAATTTTCAGCCAGTTGATGTAAAGAAACCTGTGGGCATATATGTGTGCTAAGTTCTTTTTCACCATTGGCCACTTGAACTCATATGGGATGTTGTAAATCAATGGGAAGATGATTCAGCTTGTCCATAATGGACTTATTCACAAAACTATGGATAACTGCCACTATCTATCAGAATGAACACATCCTTGCCATGAATGTTACCCTTCATATGGAGTGTATTAGGGCTTTTAGAAATTGTCCAAGCATCCATGGAAATAGAGCAACTAGTGGCAGCAAGTGGCTCATGGTAAGTCCCACCTGGATCAAAAGGAACACTCTCACCAATGATTAAAAGGAAAAGTGTCGACTAGATCATAAAAATACCCTTGCCCAACTTCTTCCTCAAGATCATCATTTTCAGCATTAGGTGCAATTGCATTAGCTTCATCAATCTCATCTTTAGGATCCTCCAAGGCTAACATACTTTAAAGTTTGGCTTTGGTATTTTTGTATACACACTTTGTGCATGATCAGGTGTATACTTTTCCCCGCACTTGAAACATAAGCCTTTTTCCTTTCTTTCCTTATAGAGGTCCATAGGGATAGACTTAGGATTCATGTTGGCTGAAATGGATTTAGGCTTGATGTCCCCTTGTTTAAAGTGAACTCTAGGACTGCTTGCTGTCCTGAAATTACTTTGAGGACTTGAAGCATTAAACGCTGGATAAGTTGGAAATCTTAAGCCTCCACTTGGCCCATGATACTGCCATAAATATTACCAAATTGTTCGTGCTTTAAAACAGTCCTTGGTTGTCCAAAACCAAGTTGAAATGAGGACTCCCTTTTATATTTCATTCCATAGCGCTCTACAAGCTCAGTAGCTTTAAAAAGAGAAGTAGAGTTTTGTGCCATGGCATGAGCTGATAAGGATGGCTCCAAGCCATACATGTACTTGTGGAGCTTAGCCTCATCACTGATGATCTCTACATACATGGTTAGATTGAGAAATTGGTTGGTGTACTCTTTTACACATAGGCCTATTTTCTATAAACCAAATTCCATTTTGGAGGTCCACTCCTCTAAATCAGATGATGAAGATGACTGACCATTGAACTTGGGCAAAATGATCTTATATTTCAACTCTCTTTCATGGAAGGGTTATTGTCCCAAAATAGACTGATCACGAGTACTAGGTGTTGAACCCCCAAAATGAGATGAAAATCTCCCAATATGTGGCTGAGAAACACTATGAAACCTTCCCGTGGGTAGAGGACCTCTAGGGAGTTGGGTATTCATCCCAAAATCTTGGGAGTTGGCACCATTCAAATTGCCCAAATAGTCATCATGCCTGTAGAGGGAGCTCACGCTCAACTGCCAAGACCCACGGACCGCTTATTATTTCAAGCGTTTCAAGCAAGCTCTAATGGCTATCTCTCACCTAGCCGATGCGCCGTCGATCCTATGAGTGTAGTGAGATTACCTTGATGTCGATATGAATTGCCTCCTCTCTCGCACACACCGATAGCTCCACGATCCTAAATGCTAGCTCAAGCATCCTCAAGCCTCCTCCATCTCCAAGCTCCATCCACCATAGCCACGCACGCGAGAAAAGAGAAGAGAAGAGAAGAGAAGAAGAGAAGAGGAGATGGTGAATAGCATCACCCTCTTGATCCCTCACTCCCACACACTCTCTCACACACTCTCACACTCCCTCTCTCAAGAGCGCACAAAAGCAAGGAGAAGAGAAGAAGAGAATAAGAAGAGAACTCTTGTTAGCCACACACCAAAGAATGAGCTTCCATTCACTTTTTAAACTTTATATACAAGCCCTCAAATCCCATGGGCACCCATCCCTTTTTTACATGACGAGCCATTGTGGCAAGGTCCTTTCTCTATTTCCTCTTCTAGCCTTATACCTCTAGTCTACAGCCATCTAATATTTTACACTTGGCATAGGAGGGAGACGACACTCTTTTACACGAGTTTTTGGAGTTTTTTGAGGCGCCTTTCATTTAAAATTATGCTTTTGGCCCGAGCTTAGCTGTAGAGGACAACTGCATGTCTTTGCTCTTTTGCCATCCTTTTTTTACTTTTTCATTCATTTTTCCACCTTCTTGACTTGGGGTTAACATTACCCCCTCCGAGACGGGTGCCAGTCCCATGGCACTTCTGACTACTGTTGGGGTTTAATAGGCAGTTGGCAAAGTAGTTGTGTGAGTGTAGGGCCACATGTAAACTCGGGTGCTTGTGGAAGCTTGGTAATGATGTTTTTTGGAGAAGCCAAATGGATAGCAAGTGGATGACGGGGGCCTCCAAAGTCGGTGGTTTGTCACCTTTGTGATGCCTAAAAGGAAAAGGTGCGGTGCTCTACCTAAGGGGAGTGTCTACCTTATTGTGTAGTGCATTGTGCTCATGCTGCTGGAATGGGGAGTTGGGTCTAACCACACAATAGCCTGGGTGAGGTCCCACACTTGAGAATCCCATTTGTGCAAAGGGAGGTGCGGTGCAAGTAGCTTAGGGTGACAGGTCTGGAGTGTTACCCCCCTAGATATGTCCTGCCCTTAATGGGCCCTAAGCGTGAAGTGGGGGAGCAAAAAGGGCTAGGGGGTTAGGAGCGGAGCCAGCCGACCGAAGCCACTAGGCATGCCAAACTTGAGGATCCCTAGGTGCAGTGATCGTGCTTTATGTGGTGCTAAGTGCTTCTATAAGTGAGTTGTTTTGTCCATTCTATGTGAATGTTCTTCTTGCTATTCCTTTCATGCTTTTCTTTTTTTTATTGTTTTTTTTATAAAAATAGTATTACACTAGTAGAATATCAGCTAGTGCCTAATTCTCATCGTCTGAATTAGGCGGAGAAGGGGGTCAAATGGATTTTCTCAAAAATTGATAGCTTTGCATGTATCCTTTCAAATTCATGCAAATGAGGAGGGAGGTGGTGGAGAGGAAAGGATAATTGCATCTAGTGAACTGGTTGTCGTTCATGGATTCCAAGAGAGCTAGGCAAAAAGAGGGGAGGAGGCTAGCCCTCATCATCAAACGCGCCATGGCAGAGCTATCGATGGCGTTAGAGTCAAGGAAGAGGGGAGGCAGGCCACGTTCTTGTGGAGTCAGGTCCTGCTTAAGTAATAATTTAAGTAACCTAAGATAATTACATGTAGTTACAAAATTTGGATTGGGGCATGAAGAGAAATCCGTGAGGAAACGCGTCATGGATTCATCCAAGCTTTTCGAGTTGAAGAGGAGGGCATGTTTGAAGGAGACAACATTAGAGTTGTAGATGATAGGAAAATCATAACGCCCATGGAGGGTGGCATCAAAATCCACATGTACCCTATGAGGGTACACCATGAAAGTGGGGTTGTTCCTTTCGTAGGGCAAGGAATTGCAAAAAGCCATCCAGGCGAGCATGCTGATGTCGCACACCTGCCTCCTCCATAGGGGTTGGCAGTTATATCCCTGTATGGTATATGGTACTTCAAACACTTTGTTTTGCCAAAACTCAGCTTTTTCATTTTCCCAAAGAGTGGGGGTCTTCTCCCTTTTCTCCAGCCACTCATGTCCTAGTCAGCTCTACCAATTGCGATCACCTCCTCCATCACTATGAGCGGTAAGTCCCTCCGCAGGCTATTGGGCATGAGGAAGCTGAAGGTGAATGGGTCTTTTTCTCTTTCCTGCTGCTCCCAAACTACCAGCTTAGCCTGGAATCCAGCTCATAAGGGCACGGTGGGAGGGGTACGGATGGTTGCACAACTGGCTTGGCCCTTAGTTGCATCCTGGTTTCTTCGATTAACTTTCTCCATCTTTTCCTAAGTGCGGCTTGTCTCTCACAAATGGATCAACCTGTTGTTGCTCTTGGGAATGCGGTGAGGGGGTTGTGGGATCACCTCTTCTCTAAATCTCCCCATATCGAATTCAAGCTCAACATCCTCCCCTGCTGGTCTCCTTGTTGTGCTCCTTCTTCAAAGCCTATTGCATCAATTTCTTGGAGGGTTAGGCCGGCCAGTAGTAGGTACTTTTGTTGCTCTTCTAGGCTCGACCTAACCTCCACAGGTTGGGGTGGCATCTACAGCCCTGTGTGTAGAGCTCTGCATGCAATATTGAGTTTTTTTCTGTACCATCTCCAATGACTCTCCTTCTTCTAGGTGGGTGGTGTTCGTTAGTGTATTAATGAAGGCCTTTTGATGGGCACTGAAGGCTGTTTGGGCGGCTTTTGCTTTGCTCTCTGGGAGGATCTTTTCTTTCTCTACCAGAGCGAGACGCTATGCCATTGTATTCACCCTTTTTTCGTTCTGTACTGCCCATTACTCTGCTCTCTTGTTCATCTCTTCCATGCTCTCTTCTTGCTTCTGTACCAGGGTTACAAGCTTCTACTCTTGGTCTTTCAGTTCCCTGCTCATGTTCTCTTGCTCTTTCTTTCCCAAGTGTAGCTGATTGGTCATAGACTCAATCTCCTTTTGCTACTACTCCATCTTCTGCTTTCTCTCTTCTTCTTTGGCATTCAATTCCTCCATCATTTGCTTGATTTTGACAGTTTTCGCCTTCAATTTCTATGTTGCTTCAGAAGGAGCTTATACTCTCTCTGCATCTGCACCAATTCCTGATTTTCATCCTCCAGCCGCTGCTTATAGCTCTCCTCCATGTCCTCCTTGGCCTTGAATTCCTCTTTGAGATCAGAGATCTCTCTTTGCTGCATGGCTACTATGCGGGTCTTTTTGAGTTGGAATGTAGCTACTGACTCCTTTTCCGCCACCAACTCAGCCACAACTATCTTCTTTTCCTCCTTAGCCTTCCCGAGTTGGGAGAGTAGCTCGGCGATATACTCGTCGTAATTGGTTGGTGGCGTCACTATTGTGTGGATTGGAGTGGTTGAGGCCTCTACTTTCTGACGTTTCTGGTCCTGTCTCGACTCAGCATCTATGGCTGGTCTCTTTCGCCCCATGGCCATGCTCTCCGTGCTCTTTCCTTGGGCCATTTATTTATTAATAAAATACTGCATCCATGCCACAAAGTTGGAGATATCTGCACTAGTGGGGATGCTAGGGGTGAGGGTGGTTGGTTTGGTGGGAGGCGCCATGAGGGTAGGGATAGGGTGGATAAGGGCCTTGCCTTTGCCTTCAAGGATAGCGGGCGGTGTGATTTCTGGTACCTGCGTGCTAGAACCAGGCCCTTCTTCCCTCAGCGGGCTCAAGGCTCCCAGATTATCAGCCCTGCTTTGCTGCTCGATTGACTGGCGTGTAGCTTTGGCCAAGTCCTCCTTCTCCTTCCTTCTTAGTTCCTCTTCTTCCTCAATAGCTCTTCTTTGCCTTTCTTCTTCAGTTTTCCTGCACTCCCTCCAATTTCTCTTTTTCTTCATTTTCTTTCCTTTTCCTCTCCTCGGTCTCCTATTTTGACACCTTCTTAGCCTTGTTGACTTCTTCCTTTTCCTTTTCTTCTTCATATTTCTTCTTCTTCTCCCTCTTCTCAGCCTCCTTGAGGGATTCTCTTTTTGCCATCTCCAAATCCTCTTTTTCCTCCTTGCGGTCTTCATCCTGCTTCTTTTTCTTTTGTGCCGTCTTCTTCTTGGGTTTCTTGGCCTGATTTTTGCTTGATTGTTCTTCTTGTTCTTGCCCTTCCTCATCATTCCCGGTCCTGTCACTCGACCTCTCTTGGTCCTGGTGAGGGGGTGACCTGTCAAGCGTTTCTCCTTCTCCTTCTTTTGCACCTTGTGTCTCCTTCACTGCCTCTTGGATGAGCGCAGTCAAAATGCTTCCATAGCCAATGAATCAGGCTTTGGAGGAGGCATTCTTTCTTTCTGTGGCCTTGGAAGCTGGGGACTCCCCATTTGGTGTACTTCCTAAAACTAGTGCTTTAGCCGCCTATTCAATGGTTTTGCATACATATTCGTTCCAGTAGACTTCATCCAAGGTGTGAGTTGCTACATTCTCCAGCACAGGCATGCTGATTCGATGCATTAAGGAGTTATAGCATTGGCTGGAGAAGAGCGTGTGCACTAGCTTTGCTTGTAGTCTAGCTTCCGCATCAGGAATGACTTGGACACTGCCGTCATTAGTTAGCACATCCTCCCTTTTCATTTTCAGCATGGCATACACATCCATCTTATGATTTTTCTCTATCTTCGGCTCTAATCCCAATGCCTTCTCCACCAAGGTTGGGTTTAAGTGAATCTGCACCTGTTTAACATTTTTTTTCCCTTCCCACCGTCATGGTGCCGCACTCCTAGTCAGGGTCGTATGTCCTGAGAAACTCTCCACACTTCATGTGGTCAGGCTCTTGCACAAATTTCCTAAGGTACTTGGTGAGGTTGCACTGCTCGATAACTCTCTTGGCTACTTCCTCCTTGGCCACCACACCCTCTATGTTATGAATGGTTTGGAACTTGAGCTGGTTGTAGGTGCGGTTTTCAAGGGTGATGCGTTATTGCATTCTTTCCTCCTCTTGAACGGAAGTCAGTGGGTGCGGTCTTGCTGTGACATCTTTTGTTCTTGTCATGATCCCAAGTTTCCATTAGTGCTTTCAAAATAATAATTTGATAGAAAAGTCATAATTTGCTGGAAAAGAAAGACTCTATATGTTTATTGAATGAAAGCATTAAAATCCAATCCAATGTAGAATCTTCCCTTCAAACTTTAACTTTTTGCCCTTTATTTCAAAGTTCTCGTGCCATTTTTTCTACCTTGCTCATTGTTTACGTATTTATATGTTTTGCTTGATTTTCATTGGTTTTAATTTGATTCACCTCACCCCCTCCCCTTCCAACTCGAGAAGAATCCTTCCTAGTGTTGGGGGTAAAGACGCCTCTGCCTAGCCGCCCGTGTATTACTTCACTGACAGTCACCGCCAGTGCACACTGCAAGTGGCGGGCGCCCGTCACCATCACTTTATTCTTTATTCTTTTAGTAACAGTTTGAATAAAGGAAGGCTCGGTCACACATTGTGACTCTTGGAGTTCCCATTTCTAGTCTCTCCCTTTCTTGCTCTTGCTCTCCCGCCATAGCTCTCGAGCCCAACCTTCGATCCGTCACTCCCTTTCAACCGGTATCAGAGCTTTTCTTTCCGACTCTTGAGCTTGGCTTGTGGCATTCTCAACATCCCATCGACTCCCTACTTGCATTGGGTCTCCTTTTCGATAGCCATATCCGACTCCTTCGAGCTCGGGTCAGTCCCCTGGCTTCCCGATCACCTTCCCGGCATTGTTGGGCACCTTCAAGGAATTACATCAGAGTTATTTGATCATTTTCTTTAGGTTTTACTTTAGTTCTTAGGTCTCATAGGATGTAAACAAGTTGTGGGCAGCCATAGCTCACACCTCTTGGAGCTTCCTTCACCTGGATCTTGCTTCCAGCCTATCAAGGCTTGCTGAGGCTTGGTGTAGGCCTTCTTTGGCCCTCATTTGTGCCCCCTTTGGGCCCCATTGTTGACACGTGGGACAACAGGTCCCCTCCCCCAGCCAGCTCACGTTTTTTTTGTGTATGTTTCAAAATCTAGCCCAAAAATCACTCTTTTTGTCATATCTCGGGCATTCGGAACCCGATTTAGGCAAGGTAAGAGTCTAAGTTGGGGTTTTGGCACGCTCCACACACGATGGTGATGTTGGATTTTCCAAATTTTGATGACAGAATATTTTGCAACAGATTTCAGGTTTGAGACAGCATGTATTTATATGTTTATGCTTGTTTAGACATGAGTACATAACCGGTTTGATGCCCATTGCATCCCGATTGATTGGGGGATTGAAGCTACATGTAATGCTATGATTTTGGCCTGATTTTGGGGCTGGAAATACACATTTTATAATAGTAAATGCATGCTGAATACTCTTGGGCTGAAGCTATCTTTCATGCTTTGACATATGCCTATTGGTTCTGGATGTATGTTTTGGGTTATGCTATGATGTATTGATCATCGAGGGACGACTTTGAGCTTGTAATTGAATCCATATGCTTTTGAAAGCTTGATCTTATTTCAGCCCGCACTTATTGACATTGATATATGCTTTGACAGTGATGCTTCTTGGGTTTATGCATACCCGTTGCCTACGGCTTGATGCTTATGTCACGGTTGATTACCCTATGCATACGTTGAGCTTTAGTGCTCATTGAAGCTCCACCTTGGATGCATTTTGGATTATCTGGATTAGTCTTGATGTTACTTGGCTTCTCAGAGTTTGGATTGGGATGTATTTGATGTCTTACATGCTTACGGATGCTACATACAGATGCTCTACCGCCTATATGTTCTCGGGATGTACTATTGATGTATTGTCTTGGAATTATGTCATTGGCACCGTGTCTTGCCTTGGCTTGAGCTCTTGAGCTTGTACATACGACTTTTGTGCCAATGGGAGCATTCTTGAATGCTTATTAGACATTGAGCATGCGATACTTTTATGCATTGAGCCGTTACATGCCATTGAGCAGTTATAGACACTTGAGACTTTGGAACTTCTTACCCTTTGGGATGATACATCATATGTCTTGGTTCATTGTATGCTTATGAGCTAAGTCTCAGTTTTTGGATCCATATCTTTGTGAACTAACACCTACTTGTGTCAAGTTTTGGTAGTGGCAGTAACACTTTGCCCCGTTGACTGGGGGTGTGTGCCTACTCACTAGCAGATGTTTGTATGTCATACTTGGGTGTTGGATTTATGCTTATCGACCATCATATGCTTATGCTATGTCCGCATGATGCCGGCTTTGGTCTTGGCAATATCTGATTGCCTTGGGATCCGATTTTGGCACTGTTAGCTCTTTTTTTACTGAAATTGTTAGCTCTTTTTTAACACTGAAATCTGAAATTTATTACAGCAAACATATATGTACAGACTGACATGGATTTTTCATGCTGAAACACTCTGAAGTGATGTACTTTCACTAGTACTTGGTGGGAAGTAGCTTTGGTTCCACTTTTCTCGCCATTTTTCCTCGATTTTGGTGATTATTTGGTCATTTTCTACAGTAAACAGCAAGCAGTTTTGAATTGTCTACAGTCTTCCAGCCTGCATTATGGCGAGTTCGTCCACTGATCATGCTATTTTCAACATCATTAAGCTTGATGGTACGAGTTACTCTTATTGGAAGAGCCAGATTTGACAGGTGTTGGTGCAAAAATCGCAAATCAAGCCTTTGAGGTTAAGCGGACATCTGCCTACAACTATGCCAGATGAGAAATGGCTTGAGCTTGATGAGTTATGCAAATCCACCATTGTATTGTCTCTCAAAGAACAGGTTGTGGGATAAAATCAAGAATCTCTATCACAAGTCCACCATTGTATTGCATGGCAGTTGTGGGATAAAATCAAGAATCTCTATGACAAGTCCACCATTGTATTGCATGGCAATTGTGGGATAAAATCAAGACTCACTATGACAAGAAAAGCCTAGCGAGTCAAACGTATTGGCTGAAGCAGCTTATGGATTTGCGCCGCATGAAGGAGAATGTAACTATGTCTGCTCACTTGAGCCAGTTCCATGCTATACTCAAGAACTTGACTTCGCAGGACATCACTTTTGCAAACGATGTCACTTCTCTTTTCTTGCTTGGTACTCTTAATGAGTCATGGGATGTATTCCGCATTGCATTATGTGCCTCTACTGCTACCTTGAAATTATCTGATGTTGAGAGTGCTCTTCTACAGGAAGAGGTTAACTGTAAGAATTTGGATGCCTCTCATGTGTCTCATGCTATGACAGTTAGAGGCAAGAATGATGGATATGGAAAGCATGGCAGTGGTAGTGGTCATGGACGGGATTCTTAGAAATCTCGGTCCAAGTCTCGTGGGAAGTCACGTAGCAAATCCCATGGTAGGAATGCAGATGTTACTTGTCACCATTGTGGGAAAAAGGGCCATATTAGGCCACAATGCCATGAATTGCACAATGAAAGGCGCAAAGATAATGTAACATCCCGAAGGCATACGTGAATTGCCTCAATAGAAGATAATGGAATTGGATAACTCTTTAGATAAAAGTAAAATTTTTTAATTATTTTCCCTCTCCTCGAGCCGACTGTCGACTTGGAGGAAGAGGGGAATAGTATGGTAGGCAAGCTCCTTGCTGGAACTTGCCTAGGCTAGTATCCATGCCCATTGACGAGCGTGAGGGAGGGAGAATCTTATCCCCTCCCCTATATATATTGAGGGGATGACGCTGTACACCGTGAGACTGTAGAGTGGGAGAGAGAAGGCCCTGTGGTAGGAATCGTGAAGGGGAAGGCGCTGCAAAAAGCCCAAAATTGGATGCCATTCTGAATGCGTGAGAGAGAGAAGAGAGGAGACGCTCTGAATCCGTGAGGTAGAGAGAGAAGAGTGGACGCGACGCTGCATCTGCCATCGAGCTAGAGAGGTCCCGCTGCTGTGAAAGGCAGAGGTGGAGTGGAGGTGCTGATCACCGCCGCCTAAAGCCCAGCACCAACGCCATCCCGAGATGCCGTCTGACTGATGACTGTCTACCCCCTCCCCCTCCACGTGTAGAAGCTCTCTGAAGCTTCTAAGGGGGCTTCATAAGCCCCCTTCCCCCCCGCCCCCCCATAAAAGAGTTTTAACCTAAAGGCCTTTTTCTCTCCGTGTCTTTAAAATCCCTCTAAGGGCTCCCTTAACCCCTTTTTCCTTCCCTCCCCCCCCTCGAATTTCCCCCTTGGACCCCTTAGGCCCTTTCCCACCCCCTCAAAAACTTTTACCTTATAGCCCTTTTATTTTTCCCGTATCTTAAATCCCCCCTAAGGGGCCCCATTAGGCCCCTTTTTCCCGTGTAAAAATTCCCTTTTTTAAAACCTTTCATACCACGGATTCCCTCATAAGGACTCTACAAGCCCCTTTCCCCCCCCAACATTTGACTTGAAGGGTTTTTCATGAGTTCTTTTAACCCCTTTCTTTTCCCCCATACGCAATCCCCTATATCCAAAGGGGTCTTCTATACCTTTTATTCCCCTTCCTTTTGAGTCTTTAAAAAGGCCACTAAGCCCTTTCCCGTGGCTTTAATGAGCCTTACTCATGGGGGGTTTTCAAAATACCCCCTTTCCGGATTTTAAACCCTTTCCGTGGTTTCTCCCTCCTCCACACACCCATCCCTTCAAAGAGTTTCTATGAAGGGAAGCAAAAGAAACTCGTAAAGGACGGTGGAATTTAAGAAGGAAGTTTGCAAAGCCGCATCTACAATGGAAAGGCTGCATTCGCGATGCTTCCTAAGAAAACCCAAGGCGCAACCGCAGGAGGGTCGTCTCCTAGCATCCACGTGGACATCTCACCCCAAGTCCAGGTTTTCCTTCCTAATTTTTATTTGGTATTGTCATAATTCAATCGTGCAAGGTTAATTGTTGGAAATAGGATGCATTTTCGTCTTAAATGCTTTAGAAAAAAAAAATAACTCACGACGGAGGAATTCACTCGTTAGTATTTCTAATAAAATGAACAAAATAAAGTAGGCAGAAAAGATTGATATGTATTTCTAGCAAATAGCTTTATGCATTGCAATGAATTAAAATTAGATTAATGTCCATTGTTATAAAACCGAATTAAAATAGTATACTTCGTTTAAACATGGGAGTATAAACTTCATATCACATTATTAAGCCATATCTTCTTCGCAATGAATCATCATGGGAAGTGCTAGGAATCTTTAGGAAAGTGCAAGGCATGAAATGATTCTTACGACGCATAACTCTAGGCAATTATCATTTGTCAACTGCATAACTACTAGTAAAGGGTTGCTTGTTAGCGTGAATCTTGTTCGCAAGTTATAGGATGATTAGTTGGAATTAGGTTATAACCTAACCTATCCTTGATCTTAAATCGATAAGTTAGGGTTGAAAAACAATTTACGCATAGACAATGAGTCATGTGTTTATGGAAATGATAGCGTAATTATCGTCAAAAATTAAAGAAATTGGCATAAACCTAAATACCTTAACCCACGGAGTACTCGAATTAGAAAGAGTTAATTCATTTCCAAAGAACTCAATAGGATTTAACACATGACCTAGTCGCACGTATTGCTAAAACCGAAACTCCTATACCCTAAATACTTGCCCACATTCACCGAATGTAGGGACAACGGAACATACTTGAAAAGTGATCTAGGGTTTGTCCCTAAGAATCTTACGCTAAAAAGATGGAACTTGGAACCCTAGGATTGATGACGTCAGCCTAATGTAATCAGGAACAGATTGTTTCGTGATTCCATTTGATGAGTAGAATAGTCTCATAGTAGATGCGAAAATGCGGAGTCGTATGATCTTGTGTTTGAATCACAAAGGGAATGGCCAATTCTCGCAATGAGGTTGGTAGGTGCTTACGGAAGATATCTTGCAGGAGGATGAATAATCATCCTAATATAGTATCTTTCTTGAGTAAAGATAATTGTTTGGAAGCAAAAGACCAGCTGATAAATTGAAATAATCTATGAACTTAAGGTTTGACCAAGTAGGGTTAGTAGGGTACGCCCTAACCCAGGATATAGGGGATCTTGCCAAGTCGCAAGTCATCCCGGATCGAGTGTTGAACACATTAGAGAGGAAGGATTCATTCCTTAGCAATTTGCCAACAAAAATGAACAATGAATATGTTTGTGCTTGTTACAGATTTAAGAGCACTGTTTGGCTTTGTTTGTTCAAGGAATTAAAAGCTAAATGGATATCTAATACTTCAGGTTGAAGGCGTGAAGGGAGAGGCAGCTTCAGTTACCCCCGACTGCTTGCCTGACCCTAACCAAGGGGGTTGTTAACCGCGCCAGGAAAGTGGACCGAACCCACCATGAGAGGTCTCTCGATTGAGTGCTACTTGGAGTACGAGGATGCTTGGGTGCTAGAGGGGGCTCTGGTCGTAATTCCCTCGCCTTCCAAGCCCTGCACAAGAGGCTAGCGTGACTCAGGATTGGATCTCGAGGTCCACATACTAGTCTATGGGTGGAACCTTTGATTGGTGATCCCTGTGGATTGTTGGATAGCCTTCAGGCGGATTGTGGATAAGCCTACGGGCTGGAATTTATGTATTTCAAAGATAAATATAATAACCTATTAATAAGGAACTTGTTTGACATTGTTTTTCTATGTCAAGTGATATAATTACGTGAAAGAACCAGTGCCTAACGGGCTAATTAAAGAAGCTGATTGATACATGTCCAACTAAATGTGTTAGGTAATTAAATAACTAAAACAACCGAGGAAAGTGCGGTGGATGTGGCCATAGGTCCATCCTACGGATGGGTGGTCTCGATTGGCCGAGAACTTTTCTCAAATCACGATGGACAGCCAAAAGATCATCAAAGAACATAAACAACAAAAGCGTTGACCTAGAGTTATAATTGATCCCGATTTACGTTGTTTTAGGGGAATGGAATGGGTCTATGCCTTATGGCAAAGAGGTTGAGCTTCACATCCCTCTCGTTTCCCATTCTCCTTGAATCAAGTGCAGCGTGAATCCACTTTGGACCTGGCATTTCTGCGTAAAGTAGTTCACTTGGGTTCGACGCTAGTTGCCCTCAAGAAATGACCAATAAGCAAAAACCTTAATTCAGGTTGGTCCTAAGTGGGAACCGTCGGAATACTTCCGCTACGAGGCAGACGCGGAAAGTCCTAGATCGCCAACCCCGTGCATTCCATAGAAGTGCCGGGCGAAGCTTTCTAGACATCCTTTCCGATGGACTGCTAAGACGTGTCTTGAAGATAACAGGTGGACACGTTACAGTTGGTATCCGAGCCAACCAACAACAGAATTGTTTTTATAAAAGTTTAATAAGATAAAGTAAAGCAAATGTTGCTGTCCAAACATTTCCTTACTTCCAATGCTGTCTTATAGAATTACGAAGCGTGGAACAAGTTCTTAGTGTTCCGAGTCATGTTTATGACTACGATGCATTCCCCTGATTATCAACAAATGGTTGAGATGATGAACATCCTAGAGCAAATCTATAATCCATCGCCTTTGTACATGGAACGAAGATGGGTGACTCAGGAATCTCCTATATAGCTGCCTACTGGTTTGCTTACCTACAAACCAACCTAAAGAGGATCAAGTGGTTGGAGGACCTGAAAGTCATGAAGCTGTTCATTTTTGTGGAAGCTCACGTAAACTCAACTTTACATATTCGAGGTCGGAGGGTTGAGATGAACTCATATGTATATGAGGAAGTAACCCGTGTGATCCCTACTGACAGGATTAAAGTGTTGGGGCACCATGAGAAGAATGGGTTCCAAAGGAAAGGATACCCTGAACTTCCAATGAGTTACCGATTCTTGAAGATCCATGACCTGAAACCATACTATTATACAGTTCGTGTAGATAAATGTAATACAATGTTGTTCTCCCCAAAATAAATGTTAGAGTTGGCTTAACATCACAAGAAATGTTGTATTCCAAAAAGGGCTATACCCATATAAATACAAATAAGACTTCTTTTTATCAATGTCTGATTGTGCATGAGAATTGATAAAAAGTTAAGTAGTTACACTGCTTGCGTGATAACAAAAATGGAGATGTAGTATAAATCAATAACGATTATCGTGTAACGTTAAGAAAGCTTTATCCAGGCACAACCCCAGGTAAAGGTTCCTAGTTTGCCTCCTACATCAAGTACTGCTGTAATCCAAGAGAAGAAGTTTCTTCTCAAGCAGATTAAGCCACCCGAGTTTGACAGGAGAGGCAGGTCCATCCAAGCAAAAGCTAAAATTTGGATTGAATCCATGGAGGATTACTTCGAAGCAGCCGGTACTGCACTCGCCAATCAGGCTATGCTCGCCAAGCTAAAGCTCACCGGCGAAGCTAGGCTTTGGTGGAAGCAATGGTGTAGGGATCAAGGGATCGCAGAAGGATCCGTTACTTGGGAGAAGCTGAAGAAAGTCGTGTAGGGAAGATACTTACCACCTGCATATCGCACTCAGAAAATGAATAAGTTCTACGAGCTAAAACAACTGGGGCTCACTCTTGATGCATACTACTCTAAATTCATCTCACTTTTAAAGTATGCACTGCAGATGGACATGACACAGCAAGTGTCTAAATTTTGTGCTGGTTTAAACCCACCAGTAAATACCCGTCTCAAATCTATGCGTCCATTAGATCTTCAGGACGCACACATTTGAGTTGCGCCTATAATTCAGGAGGTGCAATCTAGACCAAGGGGTAACAAAACTTGGTCTTATAATGACCCGAACAGAGGAGCATTCAGACCTCACATGAAAAGAGTTCAAGGTCAGAATTAGGGACAAAGAAAGAAAGCAAGGACTAATAACGTCAACAACTTTGTTCCTACTCAAAGCAATGGCCAAAACCTCCATTGTTTCCATTGCAACGAGCTTGGTCACTTCAAGAGGCAATGTCCCAAACTTGGAGGAGGACATTGCCAAGCACCTTTCCAAGGAACGAGCCGTGGTTAAGGAGCCGCTACTCGAAGGAGAGGAAGAACCGCCTGCGTTGCCAATAGGAAAATGTGTGAAGAAGAAGAAGATCCGACTATGGAAGCAGAGTTTGAAAGGGCGACAGTCCATGCCGCTCTACACAAGAAAGGCCCAAATCGCCAGTTCTCGGTGATTCAGACACCGTCGAACTATCAAGGTAAAGGTTTCAAGACCTTGATTGATTGTGGTAGTACATATTCCTTTATCTCACCAGCTTGTGCAAAAAGACTAGGAATATCCACAGTAGAAGCACCTATTTTGCTTGTGGAATTGGCAAATGGTCATGAGGTTACTTGTACCAGGCAAACTGCTAAGGTGGAACTCTTCCTGGGAGGAAAAACCACTTCGGTCAAATTCAGAGTCATGAGTTTAGGTATCCATGAGTGCCTACTTGGAATGGATTGGCTTAAGTCTAATGATGCCCATATTCATTGTGGAAAGGGCCAAGTTTCCTTTCGGAACTCTAAAAGGGAATTAGTCACAACTCAAGGTGAGGCTGGAGTGCCAAAAACCCAATTGGCCAAAGCATCTCGGATTATAAAAGGAGTCACAAAAGGACTACCTGTCTACTTAATTAAGCTCAATAAGTTAGATTAGAAGAAAGAGTCTAGTGAAGGATCTTCTTGGCTAAAGGAATACGCGGACGTATTCCCTGAAGAGTTGACAGAACTCCCGCTTCAAAGAGAGTGGATCATGAGATTAAGCTAGTACCAGGAGCTGCACCAATTGCAAAGAGACCTTATAAAATTTCCATACCAGAAGCAATTGAGCTGAAGGAACAACTCAAGCAACTGCTAGATCAGGGCTACATTCGTCCTAGCAATTCACCATGGGGAGCTCCAGTACTGTTCCAGAAAAAGAAAGATGGAACACTTCGACTATGTATTTATTACAGAGGACTGAATCAATCAACGGTCAAGAACAAGTACCCTATTCCTGGAATAGATGAGCTTTTTGATCGTCTTCAGGGTGTAAAGATCTTCTCCAAGATTTACCTCAGGTCAGGTTACTATCAGAGAAGGATCAAGGAAGAAGATATCCCCAAGACAGCCTTCAATACCAGATATGGGCACTTTGAGTTTCTAGTTATGTCATTCGGGCTTACGAATGCCCCTGCCACATTCAATAGGTTAATGCAGGATAACTTTAGGCCATATCTTGATGATTTCATGCTTGTCTTCTTTGAGGACACTTTAGTCTATTCTAAACAAGAAGAAGATCATGAACCCCAACTTTGGATTGTCCTTGAGACGATGAGGTCACATAAGCTGTATGCTAAGATGAAGAAGTGTGCATTCTTCAAGCGTCAGATTGAATATCTAGGGTTCATCGTATCAGCAAAAGGAATCTCAGTGGATCCAACCAAGGTCAGAGATGTGCTCGAATGGCCAATACCAACATCTATCAAAGAAATACGCAGCTTTCTTGGATTGACAGGATGGTATATGGTCTTCATAAAAAACTATGCTTTGATTGCAACACCTTTGATGGACTTACTGAAGAAGCAAATAGCCATTGCATGGTCAACTCCTAAACAAAATAGCTTCGATATATTGAAGCAAATTTTAGTATCAACACCTATCCTAAAACTTCTAGACCTCAATAAGGAGTTCAAGGTAGTAACTAATGCTAGCACACTTGCCTTGGGATGTGTGCTCATGCAAGAAGGTCATCCTGTAGCATACTCTTCAAGGAAATTGAAAAGTCATGAGAAGAATTATCCTACGTATGATCTGGAATTGCTAGCTGTCATCCATGCTCTAAAGCTTTGGAGACACTACCTATTGGGTAACAAGTTTACACTAGTAATTGACCATAAGAGTCTCAAGTGGATCTTTACCCAGAATGAGCTCAACATGAGGCAACGTCGGTGGATTGAAGTACTGGAGGAGTATGACTTTGAAATCAAGTACCGACCAGGAAAAGAAAATGTAGTTGCCGATGCACTTAGTCGCAAGGCATTCCTTAATTCCCTAATCTTGCAAAATCCATCAACAGCTAGATCCCTAGCTACAAAAGTATCTATGCCAAACAATGCAATACTTGAGTTAGCTAGAGAGGAAGCATGCCATGATCCAGCCTATCAAACAATGCTAAGGGAGATCTCTATCAAGGATCAGAACCAAAAGCTGCAGGCTAAGTATCATGAATTCTCTATTAATAGTGGACTCGTCTACTATAGAACAAGGCTGTGTATAGTAGCAAGCCAGTCACTTAAGCAAAAGATATTGTGGGAAGCTCATGATTCCCCTTTCTCACGACATCCTGGCTATGCCAAGACCTTCAATACAGTTAGGAAGAGCTACCATTGGGAGAGACTTAAAGGTGACGTTCTCAAATATGTCACCGAGTGTTTGTCTTGTCAACGTATCAAAGCCAAACATCTCAAGATGCGAGGGAAGTTGCAACCACTTGACATTCCCCAATGAAATGGGAATTCATCAGTATGGATTTTGTTGTTGGCCTGCCTCAAGTTCAGGGAGGATACAACTCCATCATGGTTGTGGTTGACATGCTTACTAAGGTTGCACACCTTATTCCAGTGAAGACAAACTATAAAGCCTCAGACATTGCAAGATTATTTATCAAGGAGATATTCAAGATATATGGGCTACCAAGAAGAATCGTTAGTGATCCTGATTCTCTCTTCACATCACACTTCTGGAGAGCCATCTTTGAAGCCATAGGAACTCAACTTTGTTTTAGCGTAGCTTACCATCCCCAAACGGATGGCCAAACAGAGCGAGTAAATTAAGTCATCGAGGATATGCTTAGGGCATACTGCTGTCGTGAGCCGAAGAGGTGGATTCAATACTTGCCTTTGGCTGAATTTGCCTACAATGCTTCTTACCAACAAAGCATTCAGATGACCCCTTTCCAAGCATTGTATGGTCATGACTGTCGAAGTCCCCTAAACTTCTCAGATCCAACCTTGAGGGTTGAAGCTTCAAGGCAGATGTTGGAAGAGATGGATGACCAAATAAAGTCAATAAGACAGGATATCCAAGCTGCCAAGGATAGATAGAAGGCCTATGCGGATTTGAAGCGTCAAGATAGAGTCTTCGACGAAGGAGACATGGTCTTCATTCGCGTACACCCAAAGAAGAGTTCCCTATCCTTAGGAGATTGCAAGAAGCTAAGTCAAGGTATTGTGGACCGTACAAGATCCTCAAATGCCTAGGACCTAATGCTTATAAACTGCAACTCCCTAAGACCCTAAAGGTTCACAATGTATTCCATATCAGCCTATTGAAGAAGTATGTATCTAGTCCTAACCATGTACTTGACGACCAACAAGTTGTAATGCCTAGTCAAGGAGTCCTTGAACTAAGGCCTGACAGGATCTTAGATGATAGGGAGAGACAACTGAGATCCAGAACCTTGAGAGAATGCCTCGTCCACTAGAAATATTATCCCGAAGAGGATGCCACTTGGATAGATGAAGGCACTCTCAACCATCAATATCCCCAGTTTATCTGGAGATGAGGACCTCTCGATTCCTCTAAGGGGGAGAGAATGTAATATCCCAAAGGCACGCATGAACTGCGTCAATAGAAGATAATGGAATTCGATAATTCTTTAGATATAAGAAGCTGTCGAGCTGGAGGAAGAGGGGAATAGTATGGTAGGCAAGCTCCTTGCTGGAGCTTTCCTAGGCTAGTAGCCATGCCCATCAACGCGTGTGAGGGAGGGAGAATCTTATCCCCTCCCCTATAAATATTGAGGGAACGATGCTGTACGCCATGAGACCATAGAGTGGGAGAGAGAAGGCCCTGTGGTAGGAATCGTGAAGGGGAAGGCACTGCAAAAAGCCCAAAATTGGACGCCGTTCTAAATGCATGAGGGAGAGAAGAGAGGAGATGCTCTAAATCTGTGAGGTAGAGAGAGAAGAGTGGACGCGACGCTGCATCTGCCGTTGAGCCAGAGAGGTCCCGCTATCGTGAAAGAGAGAGGTGGAGTGGAGGTGCTGATCAGCGCCGCCTGAAGCCCTATGCCAGCGCCATCCCGAGACGTCGTCCGACTATCTACCCCTCCCCCCCACGTGTAGAAGCTCTCTGAAGCTTCTAGAAGCTTCTAAGGGGGCTTCATAAGCCCCCTTCCCCCCCCATAAAAGGGTTTTAACCTAAAGGCCTTCTTCTCCCCGTGTCTTTAAAATCTCTCTAATTTTCCTTCCCCCCCTCGAATTTTCCCCTTGCACCACCTAGACAAAGGGAGGATGGGCTAGGACATCCCTTTTCTCAAAGAGAATCAAGAGAACCAATACACAAATTTACAAGAGAGAATATATGTACTAGACACCATATTGGAATATAAGAGAGAGAGATGAGAGGAGAGGGAGACAAGAGGAGAAGAGGTAAAAGAATATTGCCATTATGCTACATGGAATGAGAAGATGAGAAGAGAGGGAGATAAGAGGGGAAGAGGTAGAAGAAGCTTGCCATTATACTACATAAGAAAAGAACTTACTCATAGCTTACCTCAAAGAGATGAGGATATTCTAGAATGCTCTCATGGACTTGTCATTGTCCTTCCTCCCCCCTTCTTAATTCTCCATGGGCTCTTTATATAGCCTCCATGAGGGATTAGATTAAGCTAATCTTCTTGATTAACATAATCTTAGATGATGTATGGCATCTTTGAAAATATGGAGAATAGTGGATGGGAAAAGTCTCCACCTTGGTCATCATGCAAGAAGCCAAGGGTGGTGGTAGACAAAATAGAGAAATGGAGCTAGATTATAAGAGGTGGGTGCCCAAAGCACATTATTATAATATATCTACAAGAAGGATAGAGTGGAAAGTTGGTGTGGTGAAAGAGAGAAGAAAATTGCATGTAGCTAGCAGTCTGCGCCTTCGTAACTTCAAATCTGTGAGGAATTTGAAAAAAGTTTCTTCTGCAACTTTGTAGACCAGGTCGAAACCGATCGGGCATCGCAGGAATTTTCTTGAAATTCGCTTTTCCTTGGGAGTTATTGAGATTATAAAAAATGGCTTCCAAAAGCTGCTTTGACTTTAGTCCCCCATATGTATATAAATACATATAAGCATGTGACAAAAGGGGTCCATGCTTGTAAGCTTTTGTGCAAGATCCAAATGACACCATGATGTGGATATTGAATTGTGTGCTAGGGTGAGGTGTCCTCTAATGATGGTGATAGATTCCAAATCTTAGTGATGCAGACGGGGCCCATGTGTAGTTGGAGGCTAGTCCTTTGAAAAATCTATGAACTCACTCAACTCCTAGGTGTAATCCATTTTCATCTTCACTAAGATAGCTATCCCTGGTCATAAGGAGATATCCAAATGGCAGCTATAAGCTAGGTGACATGGATGGGAAGGTTCACAAGACAAGGGTAAATGGATGGCGGCTGAAGCCTTATTTTCAAAGAAATATGAACACTTTGGAGCAGTCATTCAATGAAGAGCCACCAATGAGGGGGTGTAGTCCTCCTTGCTCTATTGTACCATCATTATCAAGCTAGAGACATGAATACCTCTAGCCTAAGGGGAGGGCTAATGATCCCGGTTTTTTACAACCCGGATTATTACCACAAAATTTGGCCAAAGCCCCTATCAAGAGCTTACTGTATCACTTTGGGTTTACTCTTCAAGCACTAGGTATGCTACATTGCTTCTCGATTATGATAACTCTAGCAAATGGGGGGAATAAGTGAATGGCCCTTCCCACTTGAACATAAGTTTAGCATCCTTTCTGTTATCAAAGCGGTTATCATAGCGTAGCACAAGTGATCCTTCCCTTATGTGTTTGCTGGCCAGCTTCTTATTAAATGTCTTCCTTCTCTCTTCAGCCTGCATGGAATAGTGTTGGACTACTGCTTCTCTATCTAACTCCAACCTCTCTAGATCCAAGATCCTTTCCTCTAACTTCTTCTCTTGATTCTTCTCTTGACTGGCTACTAAAACACGCAAACTGGCCAGTTCCACCTCTATAGGAAGCAAAGCCTCTTGGCCATAGACGAGGTGAAATGGAGTATAGCCAAGTGAGGTTCTGAACAAAGTCCTGTAGGCCCAAAGAGCTGCATTCAATTTTTTATCCCAGTGCTTGGGGTGCATATGTACCTGCTTGGTAATTATCTTACAAATCAGCCCATTCACTTTTTCGACCAAACCATTACACTGTGGATAGTAGGGAGTAGAATGCCTGTGCTTGATTTTTAGCCTTTCCATTAGCTCCCCTACTAGGTTCGCCCTAAAACCAGGACCCCGATCAGAGATAATTTCCAAAGGTGTGCCAAACCTGCAACAAATATTTTCAAACACAAATTTTCCCACTTCTTGGGCTGTGATCCTACTAGTTTGCTGAAGCCTCTGCCCACCTCGTCATGTAGTCCACACCCATTATGATGTATTCCTTGCCAGATTGAGTTCGTGGGAGTGGCCCTATTGTATCAATTCCCCATTTCTCAAATGGGCCATATGTAGTTATGGGATTTTGTTCCTCATGCACTAGCTTCCTTGGTCCGGCCTTTTGGCAATCGTCACAAGTACGGCACCAATGTTGCACATCTCGATGTAGACTAGGTCACACAAAACTGGCTTGGAGAATCTTCCTGCTGGTTATTTCTTGAGCAAAATGTCCACCACAAACCCCCTCATGGCAACTCTTAATCACATCCATAATCTCCTTTGCTATTGGAACCCTTCTAAGCACTGCATCCTTTCCTTTGCAATACAACACATCATTTATCAAGCAGTATTTAGTGGCCTTAGTAGCTAGCCACCTTTTCTCACTCTTACTCATATGTGTAGGTGCCTCACCATGCTCAAGAAAATTAAACACATCTTGTAGTTGAAACTTACCTTGAAACAAGGGAAGCTTTACTGCAATGATGCCCACCATTACCTCTTTCCATTTCTTAGCTGCTAAAGCATCTGTGTCGCCATTTGTGCGCCTTGGCACAAAATAGATTTGGGCTTTGTGTAGCTTTCTCATGAGAGTTTTAGCTTCCCTCATTTTCACTGCTAAGTTATCATTTTTACAAGCCCAGATTCCTTTCATTTGCTTAACAATTAGCATAGAATCCCCAAAAACATTAAGTCGAGTGACACCATGTGAAAGACACCACCTCAAACCTAAAAGCAAGGCTTGATATTCTGCCTCATTATTAGAATGGACATCCTCCAAGCTAATACATTCTCCATAAAGTTTGTCACCTTTGGGACTGAACACCACTATTCCTACTGCTGCTTTGTCTTTAATACGCTTGTAGGCTCCATCAAAGTAGAGGGCATGGGCAATCTCCACCCGCGGCAGCTCCTCAAAAGGAGGTGTCTCCTCTTTTACCTTTTCCTTCTCTTTTTCCTTCTTTTGATGACATCTATGGGTCAATAAATCAGCTAGGCAAGCTCGAGTAGAATCCTCCACCTTGAAGGTGTAGTCAAACTCTTGGAGTTGTATCACCCACTTAGTGATTCTAGCTGAAACATCCATGTGCTGTAAGGCATAGGGAAAATGCTCTTCTGTCATGATCACTGTGAATGGCCTAGGGAGAAGATAAGGACGAAACTTTCTTACAGCAAACATTAGAGACAAAACCATCACCTCGACCATCTTGTACCCTCGTTCTGATGCTGTCATTACTCTGCTAGAAAAGTAAACCGGTCTCATTAGGCCAGTTTTAGCATCTTTTTGTATTAGTGCTGCCCCTAGAGCATCTTCCCCAAAACTCGGATTGACAAAAAACTCCTGATCCCAACAAGGCTGTAAAACTATAGGAAGGGTGCTAAGAGCCTTCTTCACCTCGTGAAAGTACCTTTCGCTTTCGTCACTCCACAGGAGCTCCTCAGAGTGGGTTAACTGTTGCAGTGGAAATATTAATTGGGAGAGGAGATGAATGAACCGCCCCATATATCGCACATTTTGAATGAAAGAGGTTAGTTGCTTCACAGAAGATGGTGATGGCACCGCCAATAGGGCCTTAACTTTGTTTGGATCTGCTTCAATGCTCCTCTGACTTACGACATGCCCTAACAAAGTTACACTGCTTTCGCCAATGCGACACTTCTCATGGTTTAATTGCCCCCCCATTTGTGCAAGGCAGTTGAAAGCTTCATTCACCTTTCCTAGATGTAAAGCCTTAGAACTATAAATACAAAAATCATCAATAAAGACCCTGATGGATTTCCCAAAATATGGCTGGAAGACATAATTCATGAATCACTGGAAGGTAGCTGGGGCATTTGTTAACCCAAATGGCATTACTTTGTAAGCGAAACAACCCCCAGGTGTAATGAAGGTGGTCTTCTGTTGATCCTCCTCAGCTATCCGAATCTGGAAATAACCTGAATACCCATTACAAACAGTGTATCTCTCATGCCCGGCCACCTCGTTGAGTATTTCATCCTGAAAGGGAAGAGGAAAGTGATCTCTCTTTGTTGCAGCATTTAGCGGCTTGTAATCCACACAAATCCTCCATTTTCCATTCTTCTTGGGTATCACCACCACAGGTGAAACCCACTCTGAGTCCCCTATTGGATAGATGAAGCTTGCCTTTAAAAGTCGTTGCACCTCAGTGAGTAGAGCATTTTGTTGAACTACTCCCAATCGTCATAGTTGCTGCACCACTGGCAGTGCTCCCTCTTTTAGATTAATGTGATGTTGTATTGCTGTCACACCTGTGATGTGTTCATAATCAGAAATAAAAAGTGCAGAGTGTTTTATCACCACTTCCATGTAGGCTGCCTTCTCCTCAACTGATAGATCCTTAGCCAACATTTTTTCTAACCCCTCCTTCTCGACCTTTGGAAGCTACTGCGGAATTTCACTACTAGAAGGCCCTTTTAATGTAATCCCCGTCACTTCTAGAGAGCTTTCTTCCTCCTCATTAGAAGACTCTCCCTCTGTCATAGATGACCATCCCTCGCTAGAACTCCATTCATCAGCGGTGGTCTCTAACACAAGATCCTCCTGTCGGCCCTCCTTCATGTTGTAGATAGTGCTCTTCCATTTTTTATGCAGCCCCTTTTGTGGCCTTAGCTCTAAAGCCCCTATCTCCCAATCTTGTATGGCTTTCATTCCCATTAGCCATGGTCGCCTAAGAATAAGCGGATAGCCGTCCCCCTTCACTGGCATCACATACATGTCAAGCTCCAATTGCATTCCACACACCTTCTCTGCCCATTGATTTCATCTTCCACTAGAGGCACAATATCTTTCATCTTTCTAGCCTGGATTGCATTCACATGTCTATTCTTCATGGGTCTAATGCTTACCATCTTTGACCATTGTCATCGCACTGTTGGAGATAGATGTAGTAATTGTGGCCATGAAATTTTTGGCCCTTGATTCTTCACATCAGCAAGCAAATCATAAGCTTTAGTACCTTTACCCAGGGAAAAATCATCTGGCTCAATGTGTTGGCGTGAGCGAGCCCTCCTCTTTTTACTATTGCGTGTCTTTGCAGCCATTGATGACTCTGCCTCCTCTTCCATGTTTTCAACCTCCTTTGGTGGTGTAGGCTCCATTCTCTCAATTCTCCGGGCTTTCTTCACCGGCATTGCTTCAACCTCTACTACTTTGGCTTTCCCTTTGACATCACTCTCATCTAAACTAATTATCCTAACATCATGATTCTCTGGCGGTTGGACAGGCAAGGGCGGCACCGTATTGGAATATAAGAGAGAGAGATGAGAGGAGAGGGAGACAAGAGGAGAAGAGGTAAAAGAAGCTTGCCATTATGCTACATGGAATGAGAAGATGAGAAGAGAGGGAGATAAGAGGTAGAAGAAGCTTGCCATTATACTACATAATAAAAGAACTTACTCATAGCTTACCTCAAAGAGATGAGGATATTCTAGAATGCTCTCATGGACTTGTCATTGTCCTTCCTCCCCCCTTCTTCATTCTCCATGGGCTCTTTATATAGCCTCCATGAGGGACTAGATTAAGCTAATCTTCTTGATTAACATAATCCTAGATGATGTATGGCATCTTTGAAAATATGGAGAATAGTGGATGGGACAAGTCTCCACCTTGGTCATCATGCAAGAAGCCAAGGGTGGTGGTAGACAAAATAGAGAAATGGAGCTAGATTACAAGAGGTGGGTGCCCAAAGCACATTATTATAATATATTTACAAGAAGGATAGAGTGAAAAGTTGGTGTGGTGAAAGAGAGAAGAAAATTGCATGTAGCTAGCAGTCTAGGCCTTCGTAACTTCAAATCCGTGAGGAATTTGAAAAAAGTTTCTTCTGCAACTTTGTAGACCAGGTCGAAACCGATCGGGCATGGAGGGAATTTTCTTGAAATTTGCTTTTCCTTGGGAGTTATTGAGATTATAAAAAATGGCTTCCAAAAGCTGCTTTGACTTTAGTCCCCCATATGTATATAAATACATATAAGCATGTGACAAAAGGGGTCCATGCTTGTAAGCTTTTGTGCAAGATCCAAATGGCACCATGATGTGGATATTGACTTGTGTGCTAGGGTGAGGTGTCCTCTAATGATGGTGATAGATTCCAAATCTTAGTGATGCAGACGGGGCCCATGTGTAGTTGGAGGCTAGTCCTTTGAAAAATCTATGCACTCACTCAACTCCTAGATGTATTCCATTTTCATCTTCACTAAGATAACCATCCCTTTTACCCTTTACATTGACATGTCTCCTAAGAACTTGTTCCCCCCATTTTTTAGAGTTATCATAATCGAGAAGCAATGTAGCATACCTAGTGCTTGAAGAGTAAACCCAAAGTGATATAGTAAGCTCTTGATAGGGGCTTTGGCCAAATTTTGTGGTAATAATCCGGGTTGTAAAAAACCGGGATCAGCGTGAATCTTGTTCGCAAGTTATAGGATGATTAGTTGGAATTAGGTTATAACCTAACCTATCCTTGATCTTAAATCGATAAGTTAGGATTGAAAAACAATTTATGCATAGACAATGAGTCATGTGTTTATGGAAATAATAGCGTAATTATCGTCAAAAATTAAACAAATTGACATAAACCTAAACACCTTAACCCACGGAGTACTCTATTTAGAAAGAGTTAATTCATTTTCAAAGAACTCACTAGGATTTAATACGTGACCTAGTCGCACGTATTGCTAAAACCAAAACTCCTATACCCTAAATACTTGCCCACATTCACCAAATGTAGGGACAGTGGAACCTACTTGAAAAGTGATCTAGGGTTTGTCCCTAAGAATCTTACGCTAAAAAGATGGAACTTGGAACCCTAGGACTGACGACGTCAGCCTAATGTAATCAAGAACAGATTGTTTCGTGACTCCATTTGATGAGTAGAATAGTCTCATAGTAGATGCGACACTTGTGCAACAAGTGCGGAGTCGTATGATCTTGTGTTTGGATCACGAGGGAATGGCCAATTCTCACAATGAGGTTGGTAGGTCCTTATGCAAGTTATCTTGCAAGAGGATGAATAATCAGTTTGGAAGCAAAAAACCAACCGATAAACTGAAATAATCTATGAACTTAAGGTTTGACCAAGTTGGGTTAGTAGGGTACACCCTAACCCAGGATATAGGGGATCTTGCCAAGTCGCAAGTCATCCCGGATCGAGTGCTAAATGCATTTGAGAGGAAGGATTCATTCCTTAGTAGTTTGCCAACAAAAATGACCAATGAATATATTTATGCTTGTTATAGATTTAAGAGCACTGTTTGGCTTTATTTGATCAATGAATTAAAAGATAAATGGATATCTAATACTTCAGGTTGAAGACCTGAAGGGAGAGGCAGCTTTAGTTACCCCCGACTTCCGACCTGACCCTAACCAAGGGGGTTGTTAACCGTGCCAGGAAAGCGGACCGAACGTGCCACGAGAGGTCTCTCCATTGAGCGCTACTTGGAGCAAGAGGAAGCTTGGGTGCCAGAGGGGGCTCTAGCCGTAAATCTCTCGCCTTCCGGGCCCTGCACAAGAGGCTAACGTGACTCGGGATTGGATCTCGAGGCCCACATACTAGTCTACGGGTGGAATATTGGATTGGTGATCCCTGTGGATTGCTAGATAGCCTTCGGGCGGATTGTGGATAAGCCTATGGGCTAGACTTTATGTATTTCAAAGATAAATATGATAACCTATTAATAAGGAACTTGTTTGACATTTTTTTTCTATGTCAAGTGATATAATTACGTGAAAGAACCAGTGCCTAACGGGCTAATTAAAGAAGCTGATTGATACATATCCCAACTAAATATGTTAGGTAATTAAATAACTAAAACAACCAAGGAAAGTGTGGTGGATGTGGCCATAGGTCCGTCCTACGGATGGGTGGTCTTGGTTGGCCGGGAACTTTCTCAAATCACGATGGACAGCCAGAAGATCGTCAAAGAACACGAACAACAAAAGCGTTGACCTAGAGTTATAATTGATCCCGATTTACGTTGTTTTAGGGGAACAGAATGGGACTATGCCTATGGCAGAGAGGTTGAGCTTCACATCCCTCTCGTTTCCCATTCTCCTTGAACCAAGTGTAGCACGAATCAACTTCGGACCTGGTGTTTCTGCGTAAAGTAGTTCTCTTGGGTTCAACGCTAGTTGCCGTCAGGAAATGACCAATAAGCAAAAATCCTAATTCAGGTTGTCCCTAAGTGGGAACGGCCGGAATACTTCCCCTACGAGGCAAATGTGGAAAGTCCTAGATTGCCAACCCCGTGCATTCCATGGGAGTGCCGAGTGGAGCTTTCTAGACATCCTTTCCGATGGACTGCTAAGACGTGTCCTAAAGATAATAGGTGGACACGTTACAAATAAGGGGAAAGACAAAGTGCAGGATAATTCTTCTGATCGCAGCATAGTGCCTGCAAAGTCCAGTGTTAAAATTGAAGATATCAATGTTATGCAACCTAAGGATATTGATGATGATGATTATATCCTGCAGTTTCCTTCTGGCAGTAGTTTTGTTATGCACGATGTACATCATGTACCTGCTTTGACATGCAGTCTCATGTCAGTTGGACATCTTGATGATGCACGATATCATGTATGTTTTGGAGACTTTGCATGGAAGATCACTCGTGGCAGACTTGTGATTGTGAGAGGTGCCAAGGCATCAGCTTCTTCCCTTGATCATGTTTTGTCTGTGGATTCTATCCCACATGTATCTCTTTGGCATGCCCGTTTGGGCCATATGTCTTTGAAGGGAATGAAAATGCTTTCTAGTTTGCAGTACTTACCGCCCCTTGATTATGCATGTTTTGATTCATGTGAGCATTGTATTTATAGCAGGTAGACTAGGTCTACGCATAAGAAGTCTGGTAGGCCACGCATGAGTGAGCCCTTGGCATTGGTGTATTCGGATGTTTGTGGGCCCATGCCTTGTCAGTCTATGGGTGGTGCATAGTATTTTGTTACGTTCATAGATGATTTTTCACGGAAAGTTTGGGCTTATCCCATTAAGCTGAAATCCAATGTCTTGGCTGTGTTTCAGAGATGGCTTGCATTGGTTGAGAACCAGTCTGGGTATAGGCTAAAATATCTAAGGACAGATAATGGGGGTGAGTATGTCTCACATGCTTTTGAGTAGTTATGTGATGAAAGGGGTATTAAGTGTCAGTTGACCACCTCCTACACCCCCTAGAATGGTTTGGCTGAGCGGATGAATAGAACCATCCACGAGAGTGTACACAGTATGCTTAGCCATGCAGGCCTACCACAGAGCTTTTGGACTAACGCAGTTAGTACAGCTGTGCATGTCATAAAGAGATCACCTTCTAGTGGTTTGGATTTTCAGGTTGTAGAGGAGGTATAGACTAGAAAACCCCCCCTCTTAAGTGCATCTCCATGTCTTTGGATGTGAGGCATTTTGCCATGTATCCAGGGACAAGAGAAGTAAGCTCGATCCCAAGAGTGTCAAATGCATTTTCCTTGGTTATGGGGATGTAGGCAAGATGGGTTACCATCTCTAGGATCCGCAGGCGTGGAAATTCATCCACAGTCATGATGTAGTCTTCCATGAAGACAAAATGCACAGGTAGCCTGAGAGAGTTGTTGAGATCCGTAGGGTCATATTTCAGAAGGAGCTCAGAGCTCTTGCATAGCCAGTTGAAAAGCCTACAGTTTTAGTAGATGCTCATGGTCACGGCATTGGACAGGTAGCTAGGCAGGTAGCACAATGTGCCATGAGACGGTCTACTAGAGATAGACGTCCACCTAATAGATTTCAGCCCTCGATACATTATGTCTTGGTTACAGATGCAGGAGAGCCTTTCACTTATGATGAGGCTATGCATAGGGGTGACAGTCACTCCTGGGAGAGGGCTATGCAGTCTGAGATAGACTCCCTGCATAAGAATAACACTTGGGATTTGGTTTCCTTGCCTATAGGCAAGAAGGCTTTGCCATACAATTGGGTGTACAAGCTAAAAAGTACCCCTGCACACCCCAAGCCAGCATACAAGGCTAGATTGCTAGCAAACGGTTTTAAGCAGGAGCACGGTGTGGACTTTGATGAGGTATTTTCTCTTGTGGTTAAGACGACCATCCTGCGCTTAGTCTTGGCTTTGATTGCTTAGCTTGACTTGATGGATATTAAGATGGCTTTCTTACATGGGGACTTGCATGATGAGATTTATATGGATCAGCATAAGGGCTTTGCAGAACTTGGTAGGGAGCACCTAGTGTGAAAATTGAGGAAAAGTCTTTATGGCTTGAAACAGGCACCTAGGGAGTGGTATCATAAGTTTGATACCTTTATGCAGTCACAGGGCTACAGCCGGAGTTATGCTGATAGCAGGGAAAGCTCATGATGAGCTAGATGCTCTTAAGACTTATCTCAAGAAGAGCTTTGAGATGGAAGATCTGGGACAGGCCGCTCACATACTTGGTATGCGCATTAGACACGACATGCATCAGGGACTGCTCTACTTGTCACAAAGGGAGTACATTCATAAAGTCCTTGAGCACTTCCGTATGCAGGACGTAAAGTATATTCGCTGTCCATTGCCTTCTTATGTGAAGGTATCATAGGCTGATTGTCCACAGATAAATGAGCAAAGGGCCGAGATGGCCAAGATTCCCTATGCATCCGCAGTGGGCAATCTTATGTATGCCATGAGAGCCACTCGTCCAGATATTGCCTTTGCAATTGGTGTTATGGCATGCTATATGGATACACCTAGCAAGAAGCATTGGGATGCCGTGAAGGGTATCATGAGGTACCTGAACAGATATGTGCATATGCTATGGCAGCCAGGAATACAAGAATCGTGGGGTACACTAACTCTGATTATGCAGGACATGCAGATAGTAGGAAGTCCACTTCTGGCTATGTATTCACCTATATTGGAGGTGCTGTTTCTTAAATGTCCAGGGTGCAAAAATGCACGGCCCTTTCTACTAAAGAGGTAGTATATTGGAGCCACTAAGGCTTGCAAGGAGGCCATTTGGTTGGGTTGTTTAGTTGCTGACCTTAGTATTGATGCTATCCCTACATTGCATTCAGATTCTAAGAGTGCTATTCAGTTAGCCAAGAATCCGGTCTTCCATGCGAAGGCAAAACACATTGAGGTGAGGTATCACTTCATACGTGGGGTCGTTGAGGACAATTCTGTTGATCTTGTCAAGATCTCGACTCACCAGAATCCTGTAGATCTACTCACAAAAAGCCTCTCTACAGAGCGCTTTGCCTTCCTCAGGAGGTTGATGAACATGGGATGAGATGACGTCTTTCCTCATCCTGTTGTACATGTTGTACTATCTTTTTTCTTTTTCTTTTCACTCCTCACTGGGGCAGATTCGCCTTTAAGTGGGAGGTTGTTGGGGGTAAAGGCGCCTCTGCCTAGCCACCTGTGTATTACTACAGTGACAGTCATCGCCACTGCACACTGCAGGTGGTGGGCACCCATCACCGTCACTTTATTCTTTATTCTTTTAGTGACAGTTTGAATAAAGGAAGGCCCGGTCACACATTGTGACTGTTGGAGTTCCCATTTCTAGTCTCTCCCTTTCTTGCTCTTGCTCTCTCGCCATAGCTGTCGAGTCTAACCTTCGATCAGTCGCTCCCTTTCACCTAGGATTGAAGGTTAGGGGGTCAAGGGCATTTTGCAATGCGGCTAGGAGTTACCAGCGTAGAGGAACCAAGTGTAGAAATTCGAGTTATACTCTAACTGAGCTTTGCGGTCTAGATCAAAAGGTCGAATGCCCATGTGTGTGATGTAAGTGAGAACATCTATTAGAAAGTCATCGGAAGAGACGCAGCTAGGAATATGTAACTCTTCCTCAGTCAATAGGCGATGGAGGTAAGGGTGTCCTTTGATGTGCTCTTCCATGGGTCGGCTAGAAAGAGTGGTTAACACTCTAGACGAGGTTGGCATGACGTAAATGGGGTCGTACTCCACTGTTTTGATTGCGCGGCGCTGCTCAGTGTTTGTCATGATTTGGCACCCTTCAACTTCCCATTGCAACCTAAGAGTGTACCAGTGCCTTAAGAATGGGGATTCAATATCATCAAGTTTTGATAATTCTGCAATTTCTTGGTCAGTGATGGCAGAAGTGGTTCACTGATCATATGATGTGATGAGGCGCTATTTGAGGGCTTGCTCTTTGGAGATCTCATTGTTGAGCAATTCAACAAAGAAGTTAGCTGCTTTTGCACAGGCAAGTTCAAACGTCTCCCAAGAATAAGGCATCGTACGAACTTTGGTTGCAAAGGGTTCGGGCAGCAGGCCTAAGTCCAAGCGGTCGTAGCTCAGAGCTAGCTCTCTGAAAATGACATCTAGTCGTCTAATGCAATCAACCACGTCATCCCCTGTATCTTTGTCTAGATCTGAGGCCAGTGTCAAAAATGATTTTCACTCATAAGAGGGTTTAAGACGTACTGGTGGTTGGGGTTTGATAGCACTAGAGCCTTTGACAATGAATAGTTGCGGTTGCGGGTGTTCTTGAGATTGCCGTTGAACCTCTTGGATTAGGGCTAGGGAAGTAGCAGCGACATTCGATGGACTGCTGCCTTAAGAATGGATCAGGGTAGTCGGATTGCCTCTAGTGGGTGATGACTCATGTGACGATGTCTATCGTTTGGGCCGATAGGCTTGTTCGACTCTCTTGGGCATGTGTGTGGATGAGCTTGATGGATGTGGGTCTGGAAAGTTCTGCAGCTTATGGTTTTGAGGTTCTATGGGACTTAGGGTGATCAAGCTTGAGGGTTTCATACGAGTGGTGCCTTTGGCCGTGTGGGCTTTATGGATCCATATCCAGGCATTTCCCTCATAGTAGCCTTGTGCGTGCAAGAGGGCTTTAGGGACCCATCTTTGCTTGATCATGCATCGATTTCTGTGGACTGCGCCTTCGTAGGCGGTGGTTGCAGCTGTTTACGCTTCCATTGAAACCTAGGCTATTGGGCCTTAACTTTTGCTGCTTTGAGTAACGGTTCTTGAGAATTGGTGGGTAGTGGCCGAGCACTACCCCCTCCTTAGATTTGGCTGCTAATACTTCTACTGGTGGCCTTGCGGACTATGATTAGGTCGCGCAGTCCTTTCTGAAAGTTGTAACAATGCAAGCGTTGCCTATGGCGAGGTGGATGCATTGCAACTCATAATCAATGTTGCAATGAGTTTTCTTTTTGAAGGTTCACCCTAGCAGCAACTCCGTGCCTGCATCTTTGGCATTTGGAAACACGTAGAAGACCATTGGTACAGTCTCAGACTCAATACAAATGGCGGCTCTATACTTGCCGAGAAGTGTGTATAAGTGGCCCCGATATGGGCTTAATTTGGCATTAGTGGGCTATAATGGTGGTTTGCCAAGTTGGGTCCAATGATCGTGAGTCAAGACATTGAAGTCTGCTCCCTCATTGATCAAGGCATTGAAGAGGCATGTTCACTTGGTAGTGACCGTGATGTGCAAGTATGCGGGTTCTACGGCTTTGTCATCCTCATCATCGATTTCAATGATTGTGGCTACTCGTACTTTGACAGGCAGTTCCAACATTGGTGGCTCATGCAAAGGATGTGCAGGGTAGTACTTCTTGACATGACTGCCATTGAAGAAGCCTATTCCCTCGCCGTCTAGAGTCTCAAGCTCGACATTGCCCGTTCTGCTGATTGCATGAACTTTGAAAGGTCCAAGATCTCTAAACTTAATTTTTTGCTAAAAGCACCTTAACTGAGTATAGAAGCACTAAGTTGCCCTATTTGAAGTCGCGCTGCCTGACGTGCTTGTCAAACCAGCTCTTGTATCATGCCTTCTCACATATGAGCGCATGAGTGGCTAGAAGGCGAGTCTTCGAGAGGGTTCGAGTTTAACTAGCCGTTGCGTCCATGCCTTCTTTCGTTCCCATCATTCTTGAAGTACTATTCTTAGGCTAGGCATGATGCATTCTACACAGAGAATTGCTTCGGTTTCGTAGGTCAACCTAAAGGGGGTCTGGCCGACAGCTGTTTTATAAGCTGTGTGGTAAGCCCACAAGGCTGCCATAAGCTTGTTATCCTAGTTGCTGTGCGAGGCAAAGACTATCTTGGTCAGGAAGTTGACAAGAATCTTATTCATGGATTCCGCTTGGCCGTTTGCTTGAGGGTAGTATGGAGAGGATTTTCGATGGATAATTAGGAATGTGGATAGGAGATACGCTATCACTTCATTGATGAAGTGTGTGCCCTAGTCATCACTGACTAGTTCAATGGGGCAGCCGAATCGTGAGATTACCTACTTCCATAAGAACTTAGCAGTCATTCAAGCATCGTTCTTTTGTGTTGCTCTCACCTCTGCCCATTTCGGTAGGTAGTCTGTGGACACAATGATGTATTTGGCCTCCAAATACTGTGCAGTGGGACTGATGTGTCCTATGAAGTCGATTCCCCATTTTTTGAAGGCTTGTCGTGCAATGATTGGGGTCAACTCCATTTGATCCTTGCGAGTCGGGACCCTTGTCCGCTGACACTCATCACAATGCTTAACAAATCATGCTGCATCACGAAACAGCGTTGGCCACCATAGTTGAGACTGCAACACCTTGCGGGCCGTCGTGTCTCCGCTAAAGTGTCCACCAGCAATTCCGTTGTGTGCCTCTGAGAGCACGTCGTGCATCTCATGCTTGCACACACATTTGCACAGCAATCCATATTGCTCTAGGTGATACAACTGGCTTGCTATCAACTGGTAGGGTTGGATCTTGAGAATGAGTCACCTAAGTCTTATCTTCTCTATCGGTCGCTCAACTAGTCCATGCTCAAGCACTTGGACTATGTCATCTACCCAATATGGCATTAGATCGGCCTTAAATAAATCTCTCTCACTAGAAAGGTTAAAGAGATGGGCGTCTGGCAATTCATCGACAATGCCTTCTCCAGGGCTTCTCTTGTGGGGACGCGTGACATATGGTCAGCCATGTAGTGCTGTTTTACCTTCCTAGCGACAATACCACGTGGCCTAGGATGCATCCATGCTTCACCCAAAACTGGCATTTTAAGGGGTTCATGGAGAGACGATATAGGCGACACTGCTCAAAGACTGCTTGGAGTTTGTCTAAGTGTTCCATGCAAGTCGAGTGAATGCAGAGGTCATCGACAAAGACTTCCAACTCTTTACAAAGCATGTCTTTAAATATGGTGCACATGAGGCATTGGAAAGTGGCAGGGGCATTAGTCGACCCAAAAGGCATGACTATGTAAGCAAAGACGCCCCACTCAGTGGCAAAGGCAGTCTTATGCCTGTCCGCAGGATGCACTTGCACCTGATTGTATCCTGAGATGGGCTAGGCCTGCTTACTCAAAGTATATGGCTCCTAAGTGTTCTAACCAGGTGCAATCACAATCCATGCACATGACCCCTCGCTCTATCTTGAAGACACTCTTTTTTTGTGGCTTCAAGTCTTTCCATATTTGCTCTATTTTATGTCCCTCAGTGTCATATTCTAGGTATCTATCTCACCCTCACATTCATCACTCAAGGATTGGCAGTCTTTGTACTTATCATTAGAGTCCTCAGTGTTAGACTGCTTGTCGTCTCCTAGGGCTTAGTATATCTCTTGTCGTTGATCAGGGACTAGGGCCTAGTTGTACATGAGGTTTAAGTCATGCACCTTGGTCCATTGCTACTTGGATTCGTCTAAGAGAACCTGGAGTGGTTTTAAGTTTGTTGTTGGATTATCAACTAGCTTGTCCGTTAAGTATTCTAGAATCTCCTCGAGTTCTCTTTTGTTGTTTGGCACTTGGAATGTGACGGGCTTAGGTCTCCCATGAAGGGTTCCTGCCATCATGCAAACTTGTACGGAGGGCATGCCATTAGACTTGCCCATCATCTTGATGGCTTGCTCATATGCCTCATGATCCAAGAATGGCAGGTCGATTGTAGCAAGGACATGCATCCAATCTCGCTCATCCTTTGGGCATGGGATATACTTGGTCAAGGGCCCATAAGACTTATTGACTTGAGCGTTACCTTTGAGCATCACAGAGATGGCATCCAAGTCGATTGGTGAGGTCTTCAATGAGCCCCAGCATGGACCTGCAATGTATTTTTCTGCATTAGCATACTTAGAAATAATAAGGTTTAATCTTATTAAGATTAACCTTATTCTTAAATTCCACTCCTTGTAGATCAGGTAATAGAACTGTGGACTTATTTTTACCTATCCGAACTATCTTGTAAGGGCAATCCCATCGAGGTTCTAACTTTCTTGGAAATATCTCCCTACGCACATCATAATATAGAACTAACTTCCCCTTTTTAAAAGTATATTTCTTCGCTTTTAGATCTTGCAACTGTTTCATCCGACATTTAGATACCTCCTGATGCAATAAACTCTGCAATTTGAGCTCATCCAAATGGGCTATAGTCGTAAACCACTCAAATAGGGCATCTTTATCACCTATCAGAGAATGATTGATTGCGAATCTAATGGTTGGCAACTCAATTTCTAAGGGCAAGACACACTCCTCCCCGTAAACTATTTTGAATGGAATATGGCCAGTGGCTCGTTTAAATGTCGTATTATACGCCCAAACCACCACATATAGTTTTGTATCCCAGTCCCGCTTCTTTTCGGAGACTATCTTGGATAGGATACCCACAAGTTGCTTATTGGTACTTTTGACTTGTCCATTTGCTTGCGGATTATAGGGGGTCATCTTGTTATGCTTGATTTTCTAAGCTTTAGTCGGACTTTTAATCACTTTATTTAAAAAGTGAGTTCCACAGTCCGATACTATTTCTTCTGGCAGACCAAATCAGCAGATGATTTTCTCAAGTAGCAAACTGGCAGTCTCTTTTGCATTGTCTTGCCTCGTCACTCGTGCTTCTAATCATTTTGTAAAATAATCAATTGCTACTATAATGTACCTCTTCTGAGTAGTAGACGACGGGGTGATAGGACCCATAAAGTCAATGCCCCACTTCTCAAATGGAAGGATAGCCATGATAGGAATAAGTGGCCATTTCCTATTCTCTCTGTTGTCATGCCTTTGACATGTATCACATTTCTTAATGTACTCAAAGGAATCTTGAAAAATGGACTGCCACCAATATCCAGCTCTTAAAGCTTTCTGTGCTGTTAACTGCCTAGCAAAGTGCCCTCCAAAAGCGGAGTCATGGCACTCTTCCAAAATAAAGGGAACCTCGTCAAGCATCACACATCGGCGATAGATATCATCAACACCTTGCCGATATAGTGTTCCTACAATTAAGTAGAATTTCAATGCCTGCTGTTTAATTTTTCTCTTCTCTGATTTTGATAACCCAGCTCCAGTCTCTCCCCATTGATAGATAATGCGTGATAGCAGCATACCAAGATGGGATAGAAGTTGTATCAATTTTAAACATTTCTTCGATATCACTTCCTTCAGCCAAAGTCTATTTCGGCCACTTTGCCAAACGATCAGGCGGTTGTAGCTTGTTCATAAGCAATCTAAGCCCTTTTGCCTTCGTATAGAAAACTACATTCTCATAGAGGATGTAGTGCCTGAAGTTTTTAGTCACAAAGATCATCGCAATGTCAAGATTGTGGGAGAGAAGGAAGGAGTCTCGCTTGAAGCTTTCTTGCTTGCACAATGGGGGAAGACACACAAGGGTGGAGGCTGAAAACAGTTTTCCTCTTCTTAGTTGTGTAAGCCAAAAGAACTCAAGTACAAAGAAATAGAAGAACCCTCTATATGGGTCTCAAACCAAACTCAACTAACTACGGTGGCATACTAACTGAGCCACGAACTAGAGTAGATAAGGATAGCTATCATGTAGCTATTATTCATGGGCGGTGTACCAACCGCGTCTGCAACTGACAAGTCGGTGACATAAATACACAACGGTCACCCTGGCGTATCACGAGTAGAGCTCGATATCTCAACACGCAAGGCACAACTTCTCCATGTAGGTGTAGTTAATTTCGGATATGCCCAACTTTCGACTAGATAAAGCTATCAGATGATATCACATTTCCTCCCAAATTTGAGCTAAACAACAGCTGATACTATGCATTGTTGCTGCTGACAATATATAGAACATTTTGCCCCTTTTTGGTGCCTTTAAAACAGGTGCTTTGGCAAGCTCCTGCTTCATATCATCAAAAGACACTTTGTAAGCATCACTCCTCCATGTAAACTGACAGTTAAAGGACAATAGGTTTGTCAATTACAACGTTCTTTCTACCAAGGCATTGATAAACCTCCGATAATACCCTACTGATGACAGAAAGCTATGCACTTCCTTTGGAGTACGTGACGGACTCATGGCGACTATCACCTTGATCTTTTTAGAATCAATCGCAATCCCTATGGAACTAACCACATGGCCTAACAAGAGCCCATGAGGGACTCCGAAGATGCACTTCCGTGGGTTAAGAGTGTCAAGATTGTGGGAGAGAAGGAAGGAGTCTCACTTTTAGCTTTCTTGCTTGCACAATGGGGGAATACACAAAGGGTGGAGGCTGAAAACAGTTTTTCTCTTCTTAGTTGTGTAAGCCAAAAAGAACTCTCATACAAAGAAATAGAAGAACCCTATATATGGGTCTCAAACCAAACTCAACTAACTAAGGTGGCATACTAACTGAGCCACGAACTAGAGTAGATAAGGATAGCTATCATGTAGCTATTATTCATGGGTGGTGTACCAACCGCGTCTACAACTGACAAGTCGGTGACATAAATACACAACGGTCACCCTGGCGTATCACGAGTGGAGCTCGATATCTCAACACTCCCCCTCGAGCTCAATCCCAATTCCTGCACACCAAGCAAGTCTCTGAACTTGCGCAGCTTCTCTGCGCCCAATGCCTTCATGAATATGTCTGCTACCTGATCCTCTGTGCTGACATAAACTAGATCAATAAGGCCTAGTAAAACCCTCTCCCGCACATAGTGATAATGCACCTCAATGTGCTTTGTTCTAGCATGATAGATTGGGTTATTTGCCAAGTGTATACTACTCATGTTGTCACAATAAATGACAACTGGCCCATTTGTAGGCTGATGCATATCATAAAGTAGCTTATGCAACCAAGCTACCTCACATGTAGCCATTGCTGCACCCCTGTACTCAGCCTCTGTGCTGGACAAGGCAACTGTAGGCTGTTTCTTGCTGCTCCAAGTGACTGCAGCACTCCCAAAAGAGAACATATATCCACTGGTAGATCGTCGATTAGAAATGCTACCAGCCCAATCAGCATTAGTATATCCATGCAACTGTATCTGAACCCCAGTCTCATAAAATAGTCCATACTGCAATGTGGACTTCACATACCTGAGTATGCGTCTAGCTGCATCCAAATGCGGTTTCCTTGGAGCCTGCATAAACTGACTTACCAATCCAACAATATAGCTTAAATCTGGCCTGGTAATAGTCATATAAATCAAGCTTCCTACTATGCGTTTGTACATAGTAGGGTCTTCTAGAAGCCCACCTGCATCTATGCTCAGCTTCACATTCTACTTCAAAGGAACTGAAATAGGCTTACAGCCTGTCATCCCATATTTGGACAGCATGTCCAATCCATACTGCCTCTGCAAGAGCTGTATCCCACTTGATGATCTAATCACCTCAATGCCCAAGAAATAATGCAGCTCTCCCAAATCCTTCATCTCAAACTTTTGCTTCAATAGCATTTTCACATGAAGGATATATTCATCACTGTCACCTATCATAATCAAATCATCAACATAAATGACAAGTAGCATAATACCTTTCTCTGTTTTTCTCACATAGAGTGAGAAATATGCCTTGTCCTATCTTGTCAGACCATGCTCTAGGTGCTTGCTTCAAGCCATACAAGGCTTTCTTCAACCTGCAAACAAACTCAGGATGAACAGCATGCACATAACCTGGTGGTTGCTCCATATAGACCTCTTCTTGCAAATCACCATGCAAGAAGGCATTCTTTACATCCATCTGATGTAAAGACCCTCCCTTTGATACAGCCATAGCAATGACTGCTCTTACAGTTGCCATCCTTGCAACCGGACTGAATGTTTCTTTATAGTCAATGCCATATGTTTGTGCATACCCCTTGACTACTAATCTTGCCTTGTATCTGTTCACAGAACCATCTGCATTGTGCTTCACCTTATAAACTCACTTACAGCCAATTGCATTTTTACCTTTAGGCAAAGGTACCAATTCCCATGTAGCATTTTCTTCCAAGGCATCTATTTCTTCATCCATGGCTTTCTCCCATTTTTCTTTTTTCATGGCTTGCTCAAAAGAAGTGGATTCTGGTTCCTGTATCACTTTGACCATATATGCATAGTGAATGGCTGTAAATCCATCATATTTCAGCCTATCCACAGGATACCTAGCTCTCATAGACCTGCGCAAAATAGGTTCACTCCCAGGTTCTCTCAAAACATCCCTGGTCTTCCTTACTCCAGGTGTAACAATAGAAGGAATACCCAACTCATCATCAATGCTCTGTTCTGAGCCACTGGATTCACCATCCACATAAGAGTGACCTGCATTCACATCAAACATGGGCTGATCAACCTTCTCTTTTCCTTTTCGTGATACCTGCATACCACTATCTGCATTGCTTTGAGAAGATTCTCCTGATCTCAATCTGCCTGTCCATGGTGAAGAATGTGAACCACTGCTAGAGGACGCTCCAGATCCACTAATATTTTGTGACTACTGCTGTGAATTCTGTGCAGCATTACCATTTTGTGCATCTATATCATCAATCACATTTACTGGTTTATACCAGCTACTCATCTCATCAAAAACAACATCTCTGCTCACTGTAAACTTACGAGTAGAAGGGTTATAGCATCTATACCCTTTTTGCTACAGAGAGTAACCAATAAAGATGCACTTCTCAGCTTTTGGATCCAATTTGGATCTCAACTCATCTGGCACATGTACATAGGCAATGCAACCAAAAATTTTCAAATGAGAAATATCTGGTTTCCTACCAGTATACCTCTCCTCTGGAGTCATGCCATGTATTGCTGCAGTGGGAGTCATGTTCATTATGTAGACTGATGTAGCAACTGCCTCAGCCCAATAAAAATCTAGCAAGTCTTTTTCGTTGAGCATGGCACGAGATACCTCTCCAATATGCCTGTTTTTCCTTTCTGCAATTCCATTTTGTTGTGGGGTATGACTACATGAATATTGCTGCTTTATGCCATGCTCCTACAAGAACCTTGCAAACTCATTTGAGAGGTACTCTCCCCCTCCATCTGACCTTAGGCATTTTATTTGCAGACCTGTTTCTTTTTCAACCATAGCTTTAAGAGTTTTGAAATGCCCAAACACTTCACTTTTTTTCTTCATAAAATACACCCAAAGTTTTCTGCTATAGTCATCAATAAAAGTGACAAAATAATGACAGCCTCCAAGAGATGCAACTTTAGTAGTCCACACATCAGAGTGGATTAATTCCAATGGCTTCTTACTCTCTTGAACATGTTTAGGAAATGGTTTCCTTGCCTGTTTTCCAAAGTGACAGGCTTCACATACCTTATGCATTTCTGCAACCTTGAATTTAGGCAATCCTGCAACAATATTTTGGGTTTGCATTGATTTAAGTCGTTGTACATTAACATGACCAATGCGTTTATGCCAGATATCAATATCTGCAACTACACCGGTCCCATGTGCAAACATTGCTGCACTCAATTCAGGCATGTCTGCATCCAATGTAAACATTCTGCCCTTCTTCTTTCCTTTTGCTATCAAGCGACCTTTATTTTTCATATCCTCAACAAAGCATCCATGAGGATTAAATCTGACCTACAAGCCCTGCTCAACCATTTGACCAACAGAAACCAGATTCTTGGTGATATTCGGGACATGAAATACATCGGACAAGTATTTCGTTTTCCCATCCTGCATAGACAAAGGAATTTTTCCAATCTGCACAATAGGATGTGCAGTATCATCACCAGTCTCCACAAATCCTGGTTTTTCCATTTTCCTTGCATCCTCCATCCATTCTGCATGACTTGTCATGTGATTTGATGCACCTGAGTCAACATACCATACATCATTGCTTTCTTCTGCACTTGTCACAGAATTGTTCATGTGCTGCACCATAAACAAGTGCTCATTTCTGTCATCACCCTGTCTACTAGAAGATGCATAATTCCCTTGTTGCAATTTTCCATTCATGATGTCATTCTGCTTTTTATAGCAGTCTTTAGCCATATGACCCATTTTACCACAGTAGTAGCATTCACCATTGCTGTTTGCATTTTGGCCTCTTTGCTATCCACCACGACCTCTTTGGCTCCCCCTGCCTCTAGAGTTACCACGTCCTCCTCCATAGGACTGGTTTTCTTGAGTTTGCTGCATATTATGATTTCTACCACGGCCTCCAAATCGGCCTCCTCTACCTCTGCCTCTACCTCTTCCAGCATTTGAGTAGAAGACAGCTTCTTTTGAAGTTCCTCCTGAAGAAGATGCACCACCATTTCTTTGCTCCTCAGAAATTAGAAGAGCAATCAGCTCCTCAAGATCAGGAAATATTTCACGAACTGAAATGGATGTCCGAAACTGTGCATAATCCTTTCCTAGACCATTCAAGGTCACAGAAACTAAATTATCATCTTCCACTGGCGACCCGATGGAAGCAAGTGCATCTGCAATCTTCTTCACCTTCATGTGGTAGTCATTGATGCTCATATTTTCTCTTTGCACATTATGCAACTCTTGCTTGAGCTGCATTTTCCTGGCTTGCGTATTTGTACTATACATTTTTGACAAAGTATCCCATGCCTCCTTTGGCGTACTTACATCCTGAATATGCACAATCATAGAGTCTGAAATGCTGATAGACAGCCAATACATAACTTTCCTGGCTCTCTCATGCCATGCTTTAAATGCCTGCATTTGCTGTTGATTGGGAACATCAGGAAGAACTGGTTCTTCTTCATTTCCTGCAACAAATTCCCAATATCCTTTTCCCATAAGGAAATTCGTCATTCTAAACTTCCATGCTTGGAAGTTGTTCTTGTCAAGCTTTTCAGTTACAATCTGTGAAAAAGAATCAGACGCCATTGCAGAATACTGCAAAAAATTCTATCACTGCAAAAAACACAGCTTCACCCTCACAAGGGCAAATCTGCAAAACTGGCGAAAGTGGTATTTGACCACACAGTCACTTCCTAGTGACGATTTTGCATCAACAGGCAACAGGGATGATTCTGTAACTCCCAATGTCTCTGTGCACAAGCATACGCTGCAATTTCTACAGTAACTTTTCACTGACCTGTAGAACAGTGGCTGCACAGCATAAAACTGGGCCTTTTCCTGAGTGCGTGCAGAAAACTTCTGCCTCCAAAATAGGCCCCGAAATGGCCTCAAATAAAAAAAACAAGGTCGCCACGGGCTAAAGCCCTCTTCCTGTAGCATATACTACCCTCTTGCTTCACCGCGAAGGGTGTCTCAACCTGAGACACTGCACTCTTGCAATTTCCGGCTGTGCTACCTGCAGAGATCTACTCCCAAAACAGAAAATGAAAGCAACACTGCTCCTCTTACCAGAACACCGCGAGCTTGGCTTGCTTTCTTGAGCTCCTTACCACGAACAAGGCTCTGATACCATGTCAAGATTGTGGGAGAGAAGGAAGGAGTCTCACTTGTAGCTTTCTTGCTTGCACAATGGGGGAATACACAAAGGGTGGAGGCTGAAAACAGTTTTTCTCTTCTTAGTTGTGTAAGCCAAAAAGAACTCTCATACAAAGAAATAGAAGAACCCTATATATGGGTCTCAAACCAAACTCAACTAACTAAGGTGGCATACTAACTGAGCCACGAACTAGAGTAGATAAGGATAGCTATCATGTAGCTATTATTCATGGGCGGTGTACCAACCGCGTCTGCAACTGACAAGTTGGTGACATAAATACACAACGATCACCCTGGCATATCATGAGTGGAGCTCGATATCTCAACAAAGAGCTATGCAAAATTGTCTTCAATGCTCAAAAAACTTGTGCAAAATGATCAATTGTCTATCCCTTACAGTGGCTGCCCCTAGATCATCAATGAATACTTTCAGCTCCTCTAGGGAGATGTCGCCAAAGGTCTTGTCGGCTTTTCTTTGCCACGAACCAGGTGCATTACACAACCCAAATGCCATCACATGGTACGCAAAGGTACCAAAGACTATAATAAATGTTGTTTTTAGCTTGTCTTGCTCAGCAATCGCCATTTGGTTATACCCTACAAAGCAGTCCATGAACGAATAGATTTCCCTACCCGCTAGTTGATCCAAAATTTGGTCAATAAACGGCAACGACTAGTAATCTTCAACATTCTACTTATTCAACTCTCTAAAATCTACACAAAGATGGATTTGATTATTCTTCTTCTTCCTAATCACAACTAGCTAGCACCATTTCAGAATACTGAACAAGGAAGATCAAATCCTTTTTCCACAACTTTTGTAGTTCCTCGTACAACCCGTCCCTTAATTCAAAAGGCATATGCCTTACTTTCTGACGTACAAGGCAGGTACCTTCCTTTACAGGAATAGTATGCACAACTAGACTGGGAGGAATACCCCAAAGCTCGTCATAGCTCTCCAAGCAAAGATATTGCGGAACTCTCAAATTAAGGACACATAATCCTCTTTTTCTTCCGAACTAAGCATGGACCCTAATTTAATTGGTTGCGGATCATTTAGCGTACCAAGATCCAGATAAATAATGTCCGCGTCTCTTATTCGATCATGAGGCTCTATCGGCTCATTCAAGGTTATCTGATAAATATCCTCTATAGTGGACCCTTCCTTAGATCCATCGCTCGTCGATGACGTCTCACTACCAGATGGATCATCTATTGTTTCTAGTTTAGTGGAGGATAGTGTAGCTCTCTCACTCTGAAGAGACTCAGGGTAAGAAACCACTATTACACGATAGGCACCTAAAATCACTCAACCAGCGGGTATATCAACTTGACAGTCTATCCGTAGAATCCATGGCCTGCCTAGCAAAACTCGATAGCTAGAATGTCCTGCAAACCTTATCACCCTAAAGTCCAGATAGCATTCCACGCTCACAACTATAACGTGGACCTTAGTAATGCAACCTTCTGGTTGTCTTAGACTATCATCAGCCATCCTGAGAAGTGTGGAGCCATCTTTTTGGATCTTTAGACCTAACCTCTCCATCAAGTCTGAACTTATGATATTGACGGAGGATCTAGTGTCCACGATAGCGTGCTCCACTAATATTCTATCCATATATGCTGGAACCCTAGGGCAATGCTTTTTAGCATGATCGAACCAATCTTCCCCCACTCTAGCTATGCCCAAAGGTTCTACTATATATACCCTATACGTAGGATTTTCTTGAATTTCTTGCGTACTCTTGGAGAAACTTTAATCAATTGCAGGAGATTCACGTCTTGTTTGACTTCGCAAAGGGAAGTTGCTAGATCAAAGTCGTGGTAATTAGCCAAATTTCTCTTCTCGCACCAAACCATTCTCTCCTTTGGTCTTTCCATCGGCTTTGGTGCCTCTTTTTTAGCCTTTACCTTCTTTCTTGGCAATCCTTTATCCTCCTCGGGATCGATGCTCTCTCTCTCTCTCTTTGGGTTAGTCATACATTACGTGCAATAACTGAAAGATTAATTTTTTGCTATTGAAAATTTTAAACATTACATAAAATAATCGAGTTGGCATATTTGCAAGCTAATTAATGTTGGATTTATTGCCTTCATACTGGCTATTAAAATCTCAATAGAATCTACACATTGTTGTGACTCATTTGCTCTAGAATAATGCCTACTACATTGCTATTTGTATTCAAATGCATTGTGAGAAAGTATGAATATAGACAATGCAATTCGCTCATGTACTATGCATGCTTATGACTCTATTTGCATGAAAGAATTATGATTGATTTGGAACTAAGAATATAATGTATTGGTGTAACTTTTTGCTCAAGGTAATTGTGAACAAATAAATGTTGGCATATGTATACTTTATTTGTTGAGGTAAAAGCACTTATAAGTTACATACTCCTTCATTTGGATAAATACATGCATGCTTCTCCACACATGATTTGTGTTTTCTAAACCTCATTTGTTGTGCACAAAAATAAGAAATATGAGATCTCCATCTTGCAAATGCAACCCCGATACGTACTCCAAAAGATAGTGAGTTTTTAGTGGGATAACAACAAGCAAAACATGGTTTGATGTATAGTTACGTATCTTTCTTTTGAAAGGATTTGCCATGCTTGGAGTTTCACTACTTCTCCCTTGGCATATAATTTACTTGATATTCTAGAACACCCTATTCACCCCTTCATGGCAATCTCCATCATCAAAATTTTGCCTTCAGAAGTTGACCTCATTATCGGCACACTTCATAAGCTAAGAATTTGGCTTCAAGTACTCATGTATAAAATCTCTTTTAATTACAATGTATATCCCATCATAGTCACCTTTACTATGGCCACATGCAAAGAATCTCCATATAAACTAGCCTTCCAAGCACCACAAAAACTCAGGTTAAGGAGGCTACAAGTACTCTTGTAGACCGGAAAAACCAACAAAGAAGCACTCCGAAACCTCATCCTTACACGCAAAATCTTGCACACAAAAGATTAAAGCATGCATTTCATCCTCACTTCCTCTCTCAAAAGATCAAACTTAGAAGCATAGAAGAGAGAGAGAGAGCAAGAGTTGTGTAGGAGAGAGAGAGAGAGAGAGAGAGAGAGAGAGAGAATCTTACAATGGAGAAGATAAACAAGAAAGGAAGTTTAACCACCTCTTCTCATCTCCTTTCACATGGCCCTTTAAACCTCTTTTCTTTATTCATTCTTTAAAAAACAAAATACAAACTTCCCTTTTTGATTCAGATTCATAGCATGTAGTGCTAGACCAAGCACATAAAAATAATACATGTCCTAAAGATTTTGCAATTACACTACATTTTACAATACATAACATTATATTTTTTTAACTTTTTGCACTAGCAAAATAAGGCTTCATCACCATAGCATCTCAATATTAGTGGACATATAGTACTTATTCACAGAGATGAGTCTAAACAATACATAAGTAAATAGCAAAAACAATAACCAACTAATGGTAATAACAATAGATGGTACCATAACAAAAAGTTTAAACAACTAGAGGTACAAACAATAGATAGCTTAAATACTTAAAAGTATAAACATGTAACACTATGTGGAAACAGAAAAGAAAAGCCTTGATGCTTTGAATTGAGGAGTACATCTTCAAACCACATCCACCGTTGCTTCAAGGAGCCAAAGCCTTGATTAATCAAGCATTTGTCTGTGTGTGGAAACATTGATGTACAAAAAGAGTGTCATATTGGGTCTCTCTCTCTCTCTCTCTCTCTCTCTCTCTCTCTCTCTCTCTTACAGCACGGTGCAAGAGCGAGAAGTTGTCGAGTTGACAGAGCACGTCGAAACACTCCACCTCTCTCTCTCTCTCTCTGAGTAGGGTGTAGGAGAGAGAAGTCAAGCTGAAACTTCCTCCTTCGTCTGTTGAGCTGAAAGAGCGCATCGACACAACCCACTTCGCTCATTCTCTCCTTTGTCTGCTCTCTCTCTCTCTCTCTCTCTCTCTCTCTCTCTCTCTCTCTCTCTCTCCGCAAGGTGCAGGCGCATAGGCAGACGTTGAAACAATGGGTTCTGTCTCTGATCTCTCTCTCTCTCTCTCAAGGTGCAGGCACAACGCTGAAACAACTCGCTCTCTTTGTCTCTCGGCAAGGTGCAAGAGAGAAGTTATCGAGCTGAAAGAGCACCATAATCGACATGACCTCAGAAACACACATAATATGCGGAGTTGAAGTGCATCAGAGGATGGTAGTGATGGTAGGTAGGGGGATTGCAGGCAACAGGAGGGGGGTGGAAGAAGGACATGGGCATGGGGATGAATGTGTAGGATTTGTAGCAGGTGCTGCAATGCGGCTGGAGAACGAGCATTAGCCTGCTTCTCTGCATAATCTATTCTCTCCATAGCTGCTGCTGGCCAATGTCTACCATCTTATGATCCATTTGCCCTCTGATGTCAGGATCATCAGGATACGTACAACCAAAGCTGATCAGCACAAGCTCCCCCTCATTGTGCCCTTTTGATCTATTGCTTAGACTATTGCTTATATGCTCTTGCAAGGTCTTTTAGATTGTTGAGAATGTAAAGAGACAGTGGTTGATAAAATTCTTTGGTTTAATCTCTGTTTGTTGCAGCAAGTGAAAAATCCAATAGGGTGCTCTCTAGTCACGGGATTAGTTGTTGATTAAGAATTAAAGCGGGGACAAAAGCATGGCCCAGGTCTCTCTCTCTCTCTCTCTCTCTCTCACGCTGACACATTTTGTAAATGAATGTGTATGTATATGTTTTGTGTAGATGTGAGGAAGATAGTGAGAAAATCAGAGACTAAAGTTTAGGCTTATCTATCTTAGAGTGGGATTGCAAGTCTAAAGTTGTTCATCGATCGGTATTTCAAAAAATAGCAAGGGAGGAGAGCCCGTGAAAGAGGACCATGACCATAATTAAGAGATGACTATGGTGAATCTATGCTTGAGTGTATCCATGTCAGCAAATGCCATTAGAATGTGTGCATATACACAGGCACACACAAAATGTATACATCATTTAAATATATTACTATCTAATATATATACATTGTAAGATTGTGTGTGTGTGTGTGTGGGCAATGGCACATATGTACATGAAACATGCATCAAGATGTGAAGTTTCATAAATTTTTTACTAACATTGGTGCTTCAGACCTTGGTGCGAGGCATTAAGAGAAACACCAGTGTGAAGAGCCAGGAGAATCTAGTTTTTTACATTATTGGAACTACCACTTGGTAATGAACTTATGCGTTATAAACCTAGTCATGTGAGTTTAAAGCAAGGTTATAAAATCCTTACAATTCATTCATTGTGGTACCACATCCTTGTGTTTCTTTGTGCTTTTCTCTTTACGAACATCCCGAAATACATTTATTGAAAGCTAAATTGTGCAGATTGGTATCTCCTTTGGATAAAGCAACAACTTGATCCACATTACTAGCACTTTCCTAGCAACCAAGCATGCTTATAAAAAGTAAGGCATGTTGTCTTTGAACAAAGCATCAAGTCACTTAATGTGGTGATACTATTGCAAGAATGCTATGCACGGCCGCATGATGGGGTGCCACCTTTTGGCATACATATCACACATGCACAACTACATTCAATCCCTTGAGTTTTATGCCTATTTTGCCTCTATGATTAAATTTTTCCTTTAAGAATATCATTTATACATGTGCAATATAACGTGTATCTGTGTTAACTTGAGAGCAAGCCAAGGTTTCAAGTTCTCAAAGTGTCTTAGTGACATGTTAATATCTAGGTGCTGAATCTAATCCCTTGAAAGGATCTACCTTGCACACAAACAAACTACATGTATAGTATATTTGAAGTTATCACAACACTTTAAAATTTTGTAGACAAGACTAAAGTTTATCATAAATATATGCCATTGTAGTTTTTTCTTACCTAAGTAGTTATTTAGTGTTCACCTTGAGCACATGCTACATAGTCTTAATGTTCCTTATCTACAACATTATTTTAAATTTCCTTATCTACATGCCACATAGACTCAAATTTACCCTAACTACATGACATGCTAGTATATGATTACTGATGTAGCCTACATTCTTCCTCAACTACCTACCCTTATTGTTGGAGATTATGTCAATAGTCTAGATTCTACCTAACTACATGCTATGTAGTCTATGATTACCTATGTAGTTTGAATTCTTCATTAACCTCCTACCATTGCTATTTCAAATTATGTTAGTAGGGTAGATTCCACCGAGCATATGCCATGTAATTTGTGATTATCTTGAAGTACATGCCATATAGTCTTAAATTTTACTGAAACTACATCTCATGCAATCTTAAATTAACCTTGACTAATGTCTTGTAATCTTTCAAAACCTATCTAGTCTAAATTCTTCCTTAACTACCTAGCGCAGTTGCAATTTGAGATTACATCTGTAGTATGGATTCTACCTAAGGTGCACGGCATATGTAATTAGCTTAAACCACACGCGATGTAGTCTAAAATTTACCTTGAGCCACATACCATGTAGTCTGTGATTACCTACATAACCTAAATTCTACCTTGACTACTTGCCATTGTAGTTTGAGATCACCATAATAGTCTAGATTTATCATTTAAGTTTGTGAACTTATAGGAAGTCCAACATCTATCTATCACTACTTTTTTGGATAGCTAGGTTATCCAACTCTAAATTCTACCTTAAATGACTTGTTATTATAGTCTATGATCACGTAGGCTGTCTAATCAAGCTCTCATGATTTATCATAGTAATTTAATATTTGACAATTCAAATGATTAATTGTAGTACTTTAGACTACTTCTAATGGTTCTTTGTACCATCATGACATGTGGGATCTTTTGAAAGCATACATGCTTCTTGATGGTAGACTAGGCTTACTAGTGGGTGACTTCAATATGTGTGTTGACCCTTCGAAGTATACCTCTAAGCCTTCATTGATGGATGCACTATAGGGTCATTTCTTGGTATGATTTTCCATTGACTATTCTCAAGATCTTTCATCTTAGCTTTGTCCATCAGCCTTGAAATTGACTTTTAATGATTGGATTATATCTATATTATGCAAGATGAGACTTTTTGGTAGAGATTCTAGATATGGGGGTATTGCAATAATATGCATTAACACAATAGTTTTATTTGTATTTTGATATGCTTAGACAACCCATTACCCCATTTGCATCTTCTTCTTTTTTGTGCACTTCTAATTTGAGCTTTAATTCCTATCATTTGAGTCATGTAATCTTCAATGGTTACGTGTAACAACTATTTGACAACTTTCTACTTGAATTTTCATGTATGGATAGTGTCTCCTTTGAATGGTTGATTTATAATGTGTAGAGGATTGCCAGGAAGAAATATGGCATGTAGCATGCTTGATCACTTTGTAGGTAGCATATGCAATATTACAGAGGAAACAAAGGATCTATTTTGTTCCATATTACTTGAGTCTTTAGCTTATGCTTTCCTAGCTCCATTATCTATGAGTTTGGATGATCTTATTCAACATTTAAAATAGAGATCTTATTAGGTCGAAGCCAAACTCAAAGCCTTGATTTAAGGGTCTACATGATAACTATTGTTAGTTTCATGAATTCTTATGTGGCTTGTATGCATGCCACCCTACATGAGAAAACATGGTGAGACTCTAGAATGTTGATGGTCACATGGTGATAGACCCTTATTCTAGTGTTTATATGTGTAGAAGTTATTTTCTAGAACTTTTGGGTTCAAGAGAGGTACCTTCTACGTCATGGCTAGCATGGACTCTGAGGCCATAGAATGAATCCTTGATATGGTTTAGTAGTCCTTATCACAATTGATATCATGTACAAAGTCATCAAAATCCTCTCCTAGTATATAGATTAATTGATGTACTTATCCTTCTCACCCCTAATGTTCATGCAACTTCAATGGTTGCAACTCTTACAAAGGTGATGATGCTATCTCACCATCATGATAGCTACCTTTAGCTCATCAAAGCTCCCTCCCATTGTCATCACAAGCCAAACTAGCACCAATTTTTTATTTAGTCCATTTTTCCATTAGGTTATCAAATATTCTTTCACTCACTTTTGCACTAGGGAAGCAACATTGGACTTGTCTTCACTTGCAACTACTACCTCAAAACAGAAAAGAGGGGAGAGATGTGAAGAACCCAAGAGTACACACATAAAAGCAATTGAGACTTGAGAACATAGAGAGATAAGGTTGAAATCTTCTTCTTCTTCTTTCTTTTTCTTTTAGACAAAAGAACTACTTAAACCACAAGACTAATAACTCATAAAATAAGTGCAAGACTGGTAATGAAAACTCATAAAATTACATGGAAGCATGGAAATGAGAGTCCAAAACAAACCTGGAAATCTATCTATAAATATCACAAAGTGAGATTTTATACAAAGCATGATAAATATATCTAAGGAATGCTACATGGAAGAGGCTTTCTTGGATCATAGGACCAAAAAGAAAATGATGTATGCTCCACCAATCCAAGCGTGTGCTACAGATCCTCGCCATCTAAAAGCTCGTTCCGATGCAAAGGAGTGTCGAATGAGCTCTGCAAAATAAACACATACAATCTATCAATAAGTGCAGTGAGATTGTGTCTCTATGCATATCAAGTCTCCAAACATGTGGGATCATGATTTATGATGCAAAGTGTTGCAATGAAAATAGAATAGCATTGTTAGAAACAAGATTGTTAGTGCAAGTGATATTTCAAATAATAAAGCGAGAAGAACCAAAAGAAGACACCATCATTTTGGAGAATCTGTGGCCTCCTCCTTTAGACTTTGCCAATCCTATGCATCTAGCCTCCCGAGTTTTGAGGTGCCACTCTTGGTTGCCTTGCATGTGTTTGATCATTTATGTGACATGTATGCACACATACACTCCATCATCCACCCAATGGAAGACCTCTCTATTGTTGTAGGTACCCAAAAATCCTTATGCAAGGATACCAGTACGCATAGTTCTTTCTCCTCTCGTGTATATTCTTTCAATGGTCCAGAATGTTGTGCCTAAGTACTTATTGGTATAACTCTCTCATGCGAGACATCACCCTCCTCTCCTCATCATTCATGATCATAGCACACATGTCTTTTCATCTACGAGGTATATGTATCCTACTGGGGTATGTCTAAGGTGTGGCATCTCCCACCTGTGACCATGCTCTTAGGTATAACCAAGACATCGCTATACATATGTTGTACTTGTGGGGATAGTATTTCTCAGACTAGCACATATATGGGTGCCACCTACAGATGGCTAAGCAAAACTTGGAGTCACAAGAGTACATGTATCTACAAGTATGACAAATCCTAGAGGTGACAAGTGTTCACCAAACTGACGAGATTACTATAGGATACGGGTCTTATACCAACATTCAAAGTGATGAAAATGTTCATAAAGAAATATGCCCTCGATCGCAAAAAATGTCGGTATTAGCGACACCATAGAATAGTCATTATCAACATTGCTATTTGTGTCGTAAATAGGAACACTTTGTGAAGCACATTATGATGCTAATAGTGACACATGTAGTAAATTTGTAACACTAATAGCGACGGAAATAGGGAAAAAAAATTTGTGGCAAGGCAAGCACTATGTGCTTTATTTAGGCCATACAAAAGAGTTTCAGTAATGTGTAAAATGCTCGTCTAAATGAAGGAAAAGTGTATTTGAATCATAAGACTGATACATAAAATAAATAAAAGATTGCGTAGTGAAAGCGACGGTACAATCATGGCAAGATACAAAGGATGATAATAACATAGTACATAGAAAGTGTCTACATAAATCACATGACAAAAAAAAGAGCATATGCGCTCCACGGGTCTAAGGGTGAGCTATAGATCCTTGCCATCCAAAAGCTCATCGCGCCGCAAAGGACCATCGAACAAACTCTACAAAAAAAGAAACAACTACAAATCAATCCACCATATAATAATGCATTTTAATTAAAATCAGTAACTACCGACAAGAAATATGAGTGACTTACAAGGCCGCCGCGTCCATACAATCAATCGATCAATGCAGTGAGATCGGGTCTCTCTACATATGGAGTCTCTAGGCTGGTGGGATCGCGGTTTGTAATGGAGTGCTGCAAAGAAAACAAAATACAACGGTTAGAAACACGATTTTCAGTACAAGGGATAATGCAAAAAAATAAGCAAGCAGAACAAAAGAAAAACTTATAAAGTCCTCTAGATAAGTCTTGTGGCCACCACTCCCAAGATGATGGACCACTCTTGCCTCTAGTCATATCCATGCCATCTCGCGCTACTGTCTCCAATGTCTTGGAGAATCTGTAGCCTCCACCGTGAGTCAGTGCAAGTCATCCGCATCTAGTCACTCGAGCTTTGAGGCCCCACTCTTAAGTGCCTTGTGTGCATTCGATCATCTATGTGACATGTAGTCATGCATACACTTCATCATCCAGCCTGTGGAAAACTTATCTGCTGCTGCGGCAGGTACCAGAAACTCCTCATGCAAGGATGCTACTATGTAGTCCTTGTTCCCCTCCGGTATGTTCTTCCAATGATCCAAGACATTGTGCGGAAAAACTTGTTAGCACAACTCTCTCATACGAGCCATCACCCTCCTCCCCTCATCATTCATGATGATGGCTCCTCTCCTATCATTTACAAGGTATCTATACCCCTTTGGGATATACCTAAGATGTGTCCTCTCCCACCTGCGACCACGCTCATGGGCATATAGAGGAGACCCTTGTACATTTGGTGTACCTATGGGGGTAGTATCTCTTCGAGTAGCACCCATGGGGGTGCCACCTGCGGATGGCTCAACAAAAGCTAGAGTGACTTCAGTAGATGTTCCCACAGGTGTGACAAGTCCCATAGGGGACACAACTCCAATAGAAAGACGAGACTGAGACATTGTGTCGGTACCTCCACAAAAACCACCTGAGCCACCCTCTCTCAAACCTCCACGAGAGCGAGGAGTAGCACATGTATCCCGAGGTGATTGCGGGCTCACTGCATCCACCTCTCCATAGCATCCCCTAGAATCACTCCCTCCGTGCGGCCCAAGTCTGTAGCGTTGACCTCGTCTATTGGAAACTGAAGCATCAGAGCACACTAAAGTAGATCATGGTCTGCTATATCTCTGAATCGAGCTATCTAATCTAGAGATATATGTGTGAAGATCTCCTATAGCTCCTCCTTGCTCATCCCTTGTCTCATCATGCTGATCTAAATATCCACAAAGGTCACCTGCAAAGACAAAAATTGATGTTAGCATAATCAATATAAATCAAGCAAAGTACGGTAATATAAATCTTTTAAAAATGATCTTACTTAAAATGCATATCTTATGTACCCTTATAAGCGATTCGTCAATGAATTGAGTAGGTGGATGCTCCAAGTATAAAGTATTTTATGGTCCCATGTCAATCTCCTAACACAACTCCGCATACACTAGAAGGTCAATAGACAGGTCATCACAAAAGGATGAGCCCACCTCGTTCTTAAAGAATTCTTGGACTCCTGTATTTCCATCATTGTTACCTGATTCTGACTCCTTTACATACTCCAAGCTTTCGATGGCCTCCACCTCTTGCAATATCGACCCCTCTATTTGCATATTGTTCTTATCTATGCTCGGAACATCGCTTTGATCATATACTCTCACACTTCGAGGAGCTGAAGGTATAACATACCACCGTCGAAGTTGTCAGCGGTTTGGATAGAAAATTAACTGTTCAAAATCACGTTCAAGAGAGATTTAAATTTTGTGACATGTACCATGTCATAATAAAATTAAAAAAATCGTGTGCTCCTTTTCCTCTCCCTCTCTCCATCTTCCCCATAGCATGATGGCACCATCTCTTCATCTTCACAAACTCCCCTATCCTCCTCGTTTTTGCAATAGCCATCCCTTTCTTTTTTCTTTATTTTACTAAGATAAAAAATGAAACCTTTTAATTAATTAATCCTACATTCAAAAGAACACCTCCAACTCACAAGCCTTATGTAATTCCTTAGACTTCCAATTCTTCGTATATTGTGCTCAGTCAAATAAAGAATCTCAAGCGTGGACAATGATGAAGACCCTTAATGCAAGAGATATTCTGCTACACTAATGATAGGGATACAAAGCGAAGGTCTCTTAATAGTTTTGGCCTTGACAATTTGACTATCTCATTGAAAAATCCTATATTGGTTGCAGAAAGGTTCAAGCTTTCTAATTAACTGATATTCAACACCTCCCCAAAGCAATCTCAATATTAATCAATAATCTAATGATCACCCTTGCATATCATTACCAAATTATCAATGTAAATGATGATGATGATCAGGGCGTAACAGCAAGGTTTAGTTTTAAATCATGCAAATTCAATAAGTAAATCTATCAGTATCTATCTAAAACTCCACCTTCCTCTCCTACAAGAACTTCCTTGTATGGACATATCCAGACCAGACCGCAGAGACACGTCCTCCAAAAATAGCAACAACAAGCACCGCATCTGCATTAAATTAATGTAAAAATTTGGTACCAATGTGCCAATTGTGTATACTTTTGCTAAAATTTTTGCAATAGTAGCATTGGTTCTAGGTGTTGTCATGCCAACCTTTACGAGGTTTCTGCATTGCTTCTAAGCTCTATAAAGCTAACAATATTTCCTCATCTAACATCACCAAGTGTAAAATTCTTTGCTTCAACGATTTAGCCTCACCTAATTGTAACATGAGGGTGATTCGTAGAGTAGGAAACTCTTGCTCAATTGGAAAAATAGCATTTGTTCCATAAACTAAGTTGAAACTTGGTGTATTTTGCATTGTCACTTTATAAGTGGTTCTATAGGCCCATAATGCCCCATACAAATGTCCATCCCAATCTTGCATGTGAGAAGTAACCATTGTACTTAAAATTTGGCAAATAATGTGATTAGTTACTTCAACTTGCCCGCTAGCTTGGAGATAATAAGGTGTTGACTTGTGATGCTTAATTTTGTATATTTCCATTAACTCACTAATAAGACCATTCAAGAAATGGAAACCTCCGTCACTTACTAATTCCAGTGGGCAACCAAAATGGGTATTGATATTCTCATACATAAACTTAGCCACCTCAATGGCTTTATCCGTCTTAAGCTCTTTTTCTTCTACCCACTTTGTAATGTAGCTAGTACAATTAAGATATAACGATTAGATCTATATCTGGTAGGTAGATCAATTGGGCCCACAAAGTCAATTCTCCACTTCTCAAAAGGTGTTAATGCCAATATAGGTGTCAAACGTGTAGCAAAACTTTTATAAGGAGGACGACCAGTCCTTTGACAGACATCATATTTTCGACAATAATAATAAGCATCTCTAAAGAGGGTATGCCACCAATAACCAGCTAATAAAACTTTCATTGCATTTAATTCCCTGGAAAAATGGCAACCACATGGCTCATCATGCAATGCCTTAAGAACCACATGAACTTCATCTTCCCTTACACATTATCGATAGATACCCTCCCGTGGAAAGAATTTATACAGGTAACCCCCTAATAATCCATAGGAGCGTGATTGCCTTAAAATTTGTTACTTTTGTCATTTATCAGCACCAGGTGGATAACGAGCAGTACTAAGAAAAATTGCAATATCAACATACCATGGAACTTGCGTTTCCACAGTAAAAAGTGATGCATTTGGTAAATCATCCTCCACACCTTCTCCCTTATTAGATGTTAATAATTGTGAAAGATGATATGTTAGAACATGAGCTCTATCAAGACGAGTAACAATTTGAAAATCAAATTCTTGAAATAACAACATCCAATGAACTACATGTCCCAAAAGTTCTACTTTATTAAGTAAATACTTTAATGCCTCATGATCCACATAAATGGTAAATTTATTCCCTAATAAATAATGACAAAAATTTTCCACTGCAAATACCATTGATAAGCATTCTTTCTCAGTGGTAGTATAATTTCTTTCCACATCACTTAAATTACGGCTTGTGTAATAAATTGGATGATCCACTTTATTATCATCTGCTTGGCAAAAAACCACTCCTACAACATACATAGATGCATCGACATGAATATGGAATTCTTTCATTCAATCCAAAGGTGCCAATATTGGTCCTTCTATTAATTTTTTCTTAAGAAAATCAAATGCTTCTTGATAAGCACCAACCCAATTAAAAGGAGTATCCTTTCATAGAAAAAATTATAAAAGGTGAGGCCACTTTTGCAAAATCAAAAATGAATCCTCGATAATAATTTAGATGTCCCAAAAATCCAGGCAATTGCTTAAGGTTTGTTGGAGGTGGAAGTAAACAAATCTTAGAAATTTTAGCCGGATCCATAGCAATGCCTTCTTTAGAAACGATATGCCCTAACAACGTTCCTTTTGGCACTCCAAAAACACATTTATCAGGGTTCAAGGAGATACCTACTTCATTACTACGTTCAGACAGACACTTGAGCCAATTGATCAGACATTTCTTTTGCCATCCCATAGACACAAAAATCATCTAGAAAAACTTCCATCCATTGTTGAAGAAAATCTTGATTGGCCAAAATCATAACTCTTTGAAATGTCACAGGTGCATTACGTAAGCCAAAAGGCATTACTTTATAAGCGAATGTATCTCATTTAGTAGTAAAGGTAGTTTTGGATTGATCTTCAGGATGAATCAACACTTGATTGTAGCCGCTAAATCCATCCACAGGATGAATCAGTAAAGGTAGTTTTGGATTGATCTTTAGGATGAATCAACACTTGATTGTAGCCGCTAAACCCATCCACAAAAGAATATATCTCATGGCATGTAGCTTTATCAAGTACATGATCTGTAAATGGCAAAGGAAAATGATATTTATGTGTTTTGCTATTCAGCTTTCTATAATCAACACAAATGTGAATCTTCTTACTGTTCTTCTTCAGTACTACCACAATTGTTCCCTATAGTTCTCACTAGAATCTAGGTTGTATATAGATTTGATTGTGTTGATGGCTAGGTCATAGATACTTATTAGTCCTGTGCAGGTTAGGAAGTAGATGTGGGTTGATGTGGCTTTGCTATCTCACTAAGGCCACACTTGGCTACAAGTTCCATAGTAGTGTTGAAAGGGAGTGACGGATCTCAATAATGCTGAGAAGGTGCTCGGGAAGCCGAGGATTGATGGGAGCTTGAAGGAGTCGGATATGGCTGCCAGGAAGGAGACCCAATGCAAGTAGGGAGTCGATGGGATGTTGAGAGAGCCACGAACCAAGCTCAAGAGTCGGAAACCAAAGCTCTGATACCAGTTGAAAGGGAGCGACGGATCGAAGGTTGGACTCGAGAGCTATGGCAGGCGAGCAAGAGCAAGAAAGGGAGAGACTAGAAATGGGAACTCCAACAGTCACAATGTGTGACCAAGCCTTCCTTTATTCAAACTATCACTAAAAGAATAAATAATAAAGTGACGGCGATGGGCGCCCGCCACCTGCAGTGTGCAGTGGCGGTGACTATCAGTGTAGAAATACACAGGCGGCTAGGCAGAGGCACCTTTACCCCCAACAACCTCCCACTTAAAGGCGAATCTGCCCCAGTGAGGAGTGAAAAGAAAAAGAAAAAAAAAGGCAGTACAACATATACACATGTACAACAGGATGAGGAAAGATGTCATCTCATCCCATGCCCATCAACCTCCTGAGGAAGGCAAAGCACTCTGTAAAGAGGCTTTTTGTGAGCAGATCTGGAAGATTCTGATCAGTCGAGATCTTGACAAGATCAACAGACTTGTCCTCAATGACCCCATGTATGAAGTGATACCTCACCTCAATGTGTTTCGTCTTCGCATGGAAGAATGGATTCTTGGCTCTACGGATTCTTGGCTAACTGAATAGCACTCATAGAATCTGAATGCAGTGTAGGGATAACATCAATACCAAGGTCAGCAACTAAACAACCCAACCAAATGGCCTCCTTGCAAGCCTCAGTGGCTACAACATACTCGGCCTCTGTAGTAGAAAGGGCCATGCATTTTTGCACCCTGGACATCCAAGAAACAGCATCTCGAGCATAGGTGAATACATAGCCAGAAGTGGACTTCCTACTATCTGCATGTCCTACATAATCAGAGTCAGTGTACCCCACGACTCCTGTATCCTGGCTGCCATAGCATATGCACATATCTGCAGTGCCCTTCCGGTACCTCATGATACCCTTCATGGCATCCCAAGGCTTCTTGCCAGGTGTAGCCATATAGCGTGCCACAACACCAACTGCAAAGGCAATATCTGGACGAGTGGCTATCATGGCATACATAAAACTACCCACTGCGTGCATAGGGAATCTTGGCCATCTCAGTCTTCTGCTCTTCTGTCTGTGGATAATCAGCCTCTAATACCTTCACATAAGAAGGCAATGGATAGCCAATAGGCTTTACGTCCTGCATGCGGAAGTGCTCAAGGACTTTATGAATGTACTCCCTCTATGACAAGTAGAGGAGCCCCTGATGCCTGTTGCGTCTATTGTGCATACCAAGTATGTGAGCAGCCTGTCCCAGATCTTTCATCTCAAAGCTCTTCTTGAGCTGAGCCTTAAGAGCATCTAGCCCATCATGAGCTTTCCCTGCTATATCAGCATATCATCCACATAGAGTACCAAAATCAATAAAGAACCATCACGAGCTTTCTTCGTGTAAAGACACGGATCCATAGCACTCTGGCTGTAGCCTTGTGACTACATAAAGGCATCAAACCTATGATACCACTCCCTAGGTGCCTGTTTCAAGCCGTAAAGACTTTTCTTCAATTTGCACACTAGGTGCTCCCTGTCAGGTTCTACAAAGCCCTTAGACTGCTCCATATAAATCTCATCATGTAAGTCCCCATGTAAGAAAGCCGTCTTGACATCCATCTGGTATAAATCCAAGTCAAGCTGAGCAACCAAAGCCAAGACTAAGCACAGGGTGGTCATCTTAACCATAGGAGAAAAGACCTCATCAAAGTCCACACCATGCTCCTGCTTAAAACCCTTTGCTACCAATCTAGTCTTGTATGCCGGCTTGGGGTGTCCAAGGGTACTTTTTAGCTTGTACACCCACTTGCATGGCAAAGTATTCTTGCATGTAGGAAAGGAAACCAAATCCCAAGTGTCATTCTTATGTAGGGAATCTATCTCAGACTACATAGCCCTCTCCTAGGAGTGACTATCACCCCTGCGCATAGCCTCATCATAAGTGAAAGGCTCTCCTGCATCTGTAACCAAGACATAATGCATCGAGGGCTGAAATTGATATGGTGGATGTCTGTCTCTAGTAGACCATCTCATGGCAGGCTCTGGTGTCTGCCCAGCTGCCTGTCCAATGCCCTGACCATGAGCATCTACTACAGCTGTAGGCTGTCCAACTGGCTATGCGCGAGCTCTCGCCTCCTCCTAAAATATGACCCTGTGGATCTCAACAACCCTCTCAGGTTCCCTATGAATCTTGTCTTCATGGAAGACTACATCATGACTACGGATGACTTTTCGCGCCTGCGGATCCCAGAGACGGTAACCCATCTCGCCTGTATCCCCATAACCAAGGAATATGCATTTGAAACTCTTGGGATTCAGCTTACTTCTCTTGTCCCTGGGTATATGGCAAAATGCCTCACATCCAAAGACACAAAGATGTGCATAAGAGGGGGGTTTTCCAGTCCATACCTCCTCTATAACCTCAAAATCCAAACCACTAGAAGGTGATCTGTTTATGACATGCACAGTTGTACTAACCGCCTCAGTCCAAAAGCTCTGTGGTAGGCCTGTATGGCTAAGCATACTGCGTACATGCTCTTGGATGGTTCTATTCATCCGCTTAGCCAAACCATTCTGGGGGGGGTGTAGGGGGCGGTCAACTGACGTTTAATACCCCTCTCATCACATAAATTCTCAAAAGCACGTGAGACATACTCACCCCCATTATCTGTCCTTAGGCATTTTGGCCTATACCCAGACTTGTTCTCAACCAATACAAGCCATCTCTGAAGCACATCCAAGACATTAGATTTCAGCTTAATGGGATAAGTCCAAACTTTCCGTGAAAAATCATCTATGAACGTAACAAAATACTTTGCACCACCCATAGACCAACAAGGCATGGGCCCACGCATCCGAATGTACCAATGCCAAGGGCTCACTCATGTGTGGCCTACCAGACTTCTTATGCGTAGACCTAGTCTGCCTGCCATAAAGACAATGCTCACGTGAATCAAAACATGCATAATCAAGGGGCGGTAAGTACTACAAACTAGAAAGCATTTTCATTCCCTTCAAAGACATATGGCCCAAATGGGCATGCCAAAGAGATACATGTGGGATAGAACCCACAGACAAAACATGATCAAGGGAAGAAGCTGATACAATCAAGGGGTAGAGACTGCCAGCCTTGGCACCTCTTGCAATCACAAGTTTGCCACGAGTGATCTTCCATGTAGAGTCTCCAAAAGATACATGATAACCTGTATCATCAAGCTGTCCAGCTAACATGAGACTGTGTGTCAAAACAGGTACATGACGTACATCATGCATAACAAAACTGCTGCCAAAAGGAAACTGCAGCCTAACATCACCAATGCCCACAATATCAAGAGAGCTGTCATCACCCAAGCACAAAGTACCCGAAACAGTACAGTATGAATGAAACCACTCTCAACAAAGGTGTCACATGAAAGGACACACCTGAGTCCAAGAGCCAACACTATGTATACATAGAGTGTATCTCTATCATCTGCGAAGCACTAGAAGAAGTTGCTAGGATATAATCATCATCATCAACATTCTCAGGCTGTATAACATTGATCTCTTATCGAGCCTAACACTCTCTCCATGCCTAAGTCCCTGCACGTCAATGACTTTTGGGAAGGAACGGAAAAGCATGCAATCCTACTAGTCTTAAAAACTGGGGACGTCACTAGAAAGGGGATCGTGGACACAGGGGCAAGAGTGAGTGGACTGAGTCAGGCCGGTACTCAAACTTGGGGTAACCCACTGGTCGAGTCTGCTAGATATAACATGACACTAGCAAATGGAATGAAAGTGAAGCCATTCTGAGTGTTAAAAAATTGGTCAGTAAAGACCGTAGGGATCCAATTCTCTATTGATTTCATAGTCATGAAGGGAGTGGACTATGACATCCTCCTAGGCCAACCCTGGTTGCAGAACATGAGGGTCGTAGAGGATTGGGGCAATGGCCTCATCTTCTTGGGCAATCAAATGGAGGCTGTGAGAGTAGAGATGGATACCTGGAAAAATAAGCCTATTGATCTAGATGCCATCTCCACCATGTTGAAGGTTGAGGGACAGATTAGGAGATCCCATGGGGCCCTTACCAAGTATATCCCATGCCCTGAGGATGAGTGAGACTAGATGCATGTTCTTGCCACCATCAACCTATTTTTCTCAGATATTGAGGAGTACGAACAAGCCACCAAGGCAACTCGAAAGCTCAAAGATACACCTTCAGTGCCAATATGCTTGATCACTAAAAGTCTATGTGGAAGACCCACCCATGTTCCTTTTTTATTCATGAGCAATAGACGAAAGCTCTAGGAGATCCTAGGATACTTAACCAACAAGTTGGTTGGCAATCCAGCAACAAACCTTAAGCCACTCCAAGTTGGCTGGCAATCCAGCCACTCCAAGATCTCTTGGATGAGCCTCAATGGCGAGATTCTAAGATACTTAACCAACAAGTTGGCTGGCAATCCAGCGATGAACCTTAAGCCACTTCAAGATCTCTTGGATGAGCCTAAATGGCCATGGTCCAAGGTGCACGATTTGAACTTGAAGTACAATTGGGCCTTACTTCTCGACCAACAAGAAGGGAATAGCCAGAAGCAGGAGAATCAGGAGCAACCGGACAGAGATAGCTCCGATGACGAATATAAGGACTATTGTTCCTTTAGTGAAGAGAGTGAAAAGGAAGTCGATACCTTACAGTACAACGTTGGGGGGACATATGATCGAACAAATACAAGTGGACCCCAGACCACATAAGCAAAGACGTAAGCAGAGTGCACTTAGAGCACGGGGGATTCACTAGTAGTAATAAGAAGACGTCACCTGCATGCAAGAAATATATGAAAATACCCCTTATCTACCCCCTATTTATGGGACCTCACCTTATAAAATGTACCTTCCTTCCCTTAAATAACCCCCCTCCCTTACACTCACATGGTACCATACGGTAAACCCTAGTGGACCCCCGGGACTTAGAGTAGGGGAAAGGAGTCAGACAGAAGGACTACGATTGAAATTGATTGGAGCAAAAGGGTGCAATTGACTACCAGCGAGCAGGCCTTGTTGAAATATTTGCAATCACACCTAATTTAGTCTCTTAGTGAGGAGCAGTGAGGTCTCATGACTAGAATCCCATATGCACAATAGGAGAAAGTACCACCACTCAAATCCCATAAAGCATTGTAGTTGGACTCTTTTTCTAATGCAATGATAGTACTCTTTCTTTCCAGTAAAGTGCTATGTCACTGTCAATACACAAAATTGTGTTTATGAGTCCAAGTCTCAATCTTGCAACCTAATTCACTTGTGTAACAATTTGTCCTTGTTAGGGTCAATGTCTTCATGAGTTTCCTTTTCCTCTTTCAACCTCCATAGCTTCCACATCTACCATGCTCTGATATGAGTAGAGATGGACCAAAGTTGAAGATCTACTAAAATGAGCTAAGCCATGCTTAGTTAAGTCTACGAACTCACTTTCCATCTCCACCTTCATGCTTGCCTTCATGGTTGCCATAGCCAATAGTACCCTATCATATTAAAGCTCTTGTATCTCACTCCACAGCCAAATATTATTAAGCTTCCTTCTAGAGAATTTTTCCCCCGCTACTAATGCTTCTTTGTATCATCTCAGAACTTGACGTTGCCTCATCCACCACTTAGCATTGTCAATTGTCTCAGGTTCTATTCTGTGGCCTCCATAGCCAAACAGGACCTGCTGCACTTGGAGATCTCATATCTCATCACAGAGCTCATATATTTGGAAGCTTCCTTCTAGAAAGTTGTGCCTTTTCTCAAGGAGAAGATCCCTATCACCTGACATATTAACATTGGCTACTCCAAAGCCCAGCATTGATGAAATTCATGGTTGCTGTCTAGAATGCGTCTGCTACCATTCGTGCTGTTGTTGCCGTCGCTACAGGTCACAATGTTGACAACCACCATAGGGTGGGCATTGATAGCCCATCATTCAAGCTTCATTTTGATTTAAAAAAGTTTGGAAATGATCTATTGTAGCTCTCACAATCAGCAAAAAACCAAGGCTGGGTCAAAACCCTAATCTAGGAAGCCATAGCCAAACTTCACTAAGTGTCCATTGACACTCATTTAGTGCTCTTAGCACTTGTGTCTTTTGACACATCTCAACCAACTCTTCTACTCAAATCTGATAAGTCTGAAACCCCTTAAAATGCCAGTTTTAAGTGAAGCATGGATGTATCTTAGGACACATGGTGTCAAAAAATGGCATTGCCACAGATTTTTCAAAGATCAAGGTCATTGTCGATCTTCCACCCCCAGCTGATTACAAGGGTGTTTATGCTTTTCTGAGGATATACCGAGTACTATCATGGCCTAAAAATATAGTTTTTACCTTAATTTCAGCCATTTATGTACCATTTCAATCATTCTAATTCAAGAACTTTAATTTTTCTTACTCCATTTTACCTTCAAAGATCATAAAATGAATAGGTGGCAGGTAGAGTGTGCGGTGCTCCACTTGGGACCCTCTTCACCGTACAAGAGGAAGGATGTCTGGCCCTTGATAGAGGGCAGTAGGATGAGGGATGAGCTGTCCTCTCATGGCAGAGAATCCGGGTGATTGGCCTTCAGGGGAAGACATGGCGCTTGGACCCGTTTGTCTTCTAGTAGGAGCTTAGGGATTGGCACCTCTAAATCTGGGAGAGCAGGCCACTTGATGAGCTGGAGTGAGACTCGGGAGAGTGGCTATGGCCAGCCACAATGATCGCCAAGAAGCCACCGAGGTTCTTGGAGTAAACTACCAGGATTGGCTGACACATAATGATGCAGGAGGATATGGATGGGTGCCGTCACGTAGTAGGCACTGGATAGAGCACGGCATCATGGAGCCTTTCCAACAGAAACACCATATTGGGGAATATGGGAATTTCCCATAAGTTTGGGACACATGGTCAAATCTTTGGATTTGTCATAACTTGAACACTATAACTCCAAATTAAGCGCTCTATAGCTCAATAGATTCTATTTTTCAAGTGCTTTCCAATGATAGGTCACATCATATGGTTTTGAGAAACTTATGGGCATGTTATCCCGATGCCACCTTTTTAGTATTCAAAAAATAGGAATTGGGAGATTCCCAAACTCACTAATATTGTGTTCAGACCTTTTGGCACCACTTATGGGATAACGAGGCCGAGGAGGGTATCATATTTCTTATGGCTGGTGGCACATGGAGGCTTGGTGGTGGGAAGTTGGCTTGTCTAAATGTAGAAGGAGGGAGGTTGTATGCAATGCCTACAATAGCCTCTGAAAAGACCAAAGCACTGCCTTTGGTTGTGTGAGGCGGCGCAACTCATGTGGAGAGGTGCATGCCACATCCTTTGCCATATAGAACCCATCCTTGGATGTATCTCATAGGGAGCTTTCTAGTAGTAGGCAGTCAACCAAGGTTACCACCTTCTATATGAGGCAGGGATGTAGGACATGATATTCATTATTGAGGCAGTCGTGCATAATGGTTGGCTTGGAGGCTCTACCCATCCTTCCGGTAGTACTAGAGCCCACAACAGACCGCTCTGAGGTATGGGAGATTATAGGGAGTCTTATTGGTTGGCATATCTGGAAGGTGTGGTGTCACAAGGCTTTCTGTGGTGGAGAGAGACTTTCAAGACAGGCGACTTTAGCAAAGCTCTAGACCTCCATCACCCACTCCCTCTACAGCTGATGGGATCAGGTGCAGGGCAAATCGAGGGCTCGTCTCAGCAGCTCCGATGTAATTTCATGCGCACTTCGGGTGGCCAAGACCTTTTTTCATGATGCACGCAGCAGCCCTAGATGGTGACACACCCCCTCCATGGCTTCTTGCCCCCATCTCCCCCAGACCGCCTTGAGAGGCTTGTATACATGATGGACTTTTGACTTTCATTAGCTCTAGCTAGTCTGTTGAGCATGAGCACTCTAGTGTAATTAGTTTTTCTGAGCAATGTAATCAGCCACATTTTATTTGCAAAAAAAAACACTAATCTCTCCTGAATCTTGCTAAAAATGTATCTCTCTACACTCAAGAATCATGATCGAGAATGGTATGAGGCTAAAGGAGATGTAAGAGAGGATCAAATTTAGCCAATCTAAGCTAGAAATGAGGCAACACCTGGAGAAAATCACTAAGAAACTCCAAAAATGATGACACCCATTTTTTTAATGTCTTCTTTCCCTCTCTACAACTCCCCTCTTCGCTTGACAGTCCCCCCTCTCAACTTCTTGAAAAACCTCCTTTCAAAAATGACCGTTTTCCCATATGAACTGGTTTCTTTGACATCTCTTCACATATCTAGACATGATTTGCCGCTGCTCACAGCTTCTTGACCCAAATTCTATGTATACATGCTCAATTATACCTATATTTCTACCCAACTTCAAAATATATATGCTTTTCAGTAAAAAATTTCATGCATCCTCCTTCTATCACTTGTTAGTTTTCTACTCCCTAAATTCTTCATCTAAAAATACCTCGACTCTCAACTGCTAATTCCACCTCAACACAATCCAAATATGGCTTTATAACCTTATTTTTAATTAAATTGTATGAAAAATAATGCCATAGCCCTTCAATTTTGCTTTAAAATAGTGTAAAAATGGTACAAAATAAGTAGTTATCACACAACACCTCATGTTGATCTCTTTATGGAATACCTTGAGTGGATGGCACACGGGCTCAACCTCATGACCAAGGATTGATAAGAATTAAACACTATCCTATAGAATCACTCGAATCTCATATCATTTAGGATAACACTGACACAATTTCCCTAGTCGAAGCATGACCTCTAACTAGAGTTGTGGATCGAGTCACTTCGGTTGTCAACTCCATGACGAACGATGAGTATCGCCTCCATTAAGTGGGAGAAAAACTCCCTATTGCATTTTAAAGAACCATGCTTCTTCCTATTTACAAAGTACTACTCATTTAGGTGGAAAAATTTTGAGGTAGCTTGAGGTTTAGAGATTTGGTTTGAATAGTTTTAAAGAGAAAGGTCATGTAATACAAAAAATTACAAGCATATGAAATTATTATGTATTTTGAAGTGTGATAAGGAACTAAATATGAGAAAAGTTTTATAAACATATGTATTCAAGAAGAGATAACAATGTTACAAGTGGTTTTCAGGGTGTCTAATGCTAGTATGAATATGCGTCGATAGACATTTCCTGAAGAAGACAACTACAAACCCTTAGATCAACATTCACCTTCAAATGGTTGGGATACTCTTTCTATAACCCCATTTATTTATACAAATCATGGCTACGAGACATCAAATATGAAAAAGGTTTCATACACTCCTACATTCAAGAATAAATAAACCATCTTCAAGTGCTTGCGAGAATGCATAATGGTATAGTGATAATAGAAGGAATTTGTGTTTATAGAGGCATTGATCTTGAAATTTTTGTGTTGGTGCTTGTAATCTCATTTCGTGGTAGAGGTCGTGTCGATACCTTTTCTATATCGTAGGTTTCCAATGCTCCAAAATGTGATCCCGGATATGCCATGGTGAATAGCATTGACGTAGCAATTCAAGGAAGGGTTTAGCACACTAATCTCATGGGGTAGGTGATGTACATCCTTGTCTTTAGCCTTGATCATGTCACAAGCTTCAAAAAGAACCTCTTGGAAGTTGGTCATTTTATGATGGGACAAGAAAGCATTCGATTCTTATGATAGTATAACATCACTACAACAGAAATGAGGCATAGACGCGCACGTTAGACGCTCAAAGTCGGGCGTGTCTATCAGAGCGTCTATAAATGCGTGTAAACGTGCATGTAAATAGACGCGAATTTTGCGTCTATATATCCGTGCAAATAGACGCTAATATAGACGCGCTATCAGATGTACAATTATTGAACCACCTAAAATTAGCAATTCACATAATTGAAAAACCAAAGTTAATAATTATTTAACCACCTGAAATTGATTCTTGAGTATGCACATGTGCGCATGATAAAAACCATAGAATTAAGAATACACATTGAATCATTGAATTAAAAAAATAGAGTTAATAATTACTTTTTCATGGCTCTCTAATGAATGGCAGTTTCTCCAGTTGACAAGCCTGATATAAGTAATTAGCGGCAAGCGATAGAAACCTTACAATTAGTAGCAAGCATTGCAATATGTATCTCGTAATTTCTCTATGTACTTGAAGATGATAAAAGATACTTCCTTTTTATTATGGAAAATTCAATGCTTGCTTTAAAATTGACTATTGATTCTTGAATATGAACGTGTGCACATGATAAAAAGCATAGAATTAGGAATATACATATATTGAATCAATAAGCAAATTAAGCATGTTACAGTGAATGATCCATCTCATCTTCAATGAGATCAGCCCTTGCTAAACTATCTACTTGTAGGTCTATGTTACCAAGAGGTAACGAAACAAATAAGTCTATCCCACTATCAGATGTGTTGCTATATTGCTCAATAACTTCATCAATATCATCGACAATCACATTATTGTCTTATTCTACGTTTTCTTGAACATCATCGCAAGGTTCATCTTGTACTATATCACGCATATCATCCATTATGGTGTCATCATGCACATCATCATTATTTGTTGGATTGTCATCTACTATCTCCATGTCGGTAATATTATCATATATTGGTTTTGAACGATTAGATATAGAGATGACATACCACCATCGGTTATTGTTTACCATTGGATGATACACAACCTGTATTTGAAAAACAAAAGCAAAAAACTTAAGTACCTATTATATTGTGTATATGTATCACATGTATACATATAAAAAAATTAGCCTTTGCATATATACCTGCTCGCATTGTTGAGGTAGTACTAATGTGTCATTCTTGTTTTGGTGAAATTTTGTAGAGTCAGTGATTACAAAACCACTTGGATGACGTATGATTGTGCAATGCTCACCATTTGTTACCACTTCTTTAAACCACTTCACATCCAGTACATATATAAAAAATCGTCTGAAGTCAAGCTTCAAAATATCTTGGATCAAGCCACAATAACCTTCCATGGTACCATTGGCAGCCTCGAAGTGAGCAAGGACACCACAATCTTGTGTATTTCTCTTTTCATCTATACGTTGAGTTAGAAGATGTTTACACTCACATCAAAGTGCATTGAATAATGTGCACTAGTAGTAAAAGATAAAAGATCAAACATGTCAATTATTTATATAAAATAAAACTTATAGAAACAAATTAATTGATAGTATATCTCACCTTTGATAAGCAACCTCGTGCGTATTCCCACTCTTCTTGAGATATATTAATTTCCTCCTCTTTTTCCATTCTCTCAATTTCCTCATGTAACAAATCTATGTCAATATGATGTGGGAGCGCATTTAGATGATCTGAAAATGAGACATTACATCCATATCTAGTGCAAAATTCTTGTCTTTCGCTTTTTCTTCTTGCCCTTGCTTCATTATATAGTGTCGCCCATTTGCTCATAACATCACTATTGAGCATACAAAAACTATTTAACTTACGAAGTTCTTTTTTTGTTAGCACTTTACTCATTCCTTTTCCTTGAGGTACTATAGAGGTCATCCTCAAGTCTTCATCATCTTTCCATAGTCGTAGTTGAGAGGGATCCACTTCAGCAAGATATTTAGAGATATAAACAAGGGATGATTGCACTAACCAACCCTCAGCCATGCTTCCCTCAGGCCGTGCTTTTTGCCTCACAAAATCTTTCAAGGTTTTCATGAAGCGCTCAAGAAAAAACATCCACCTTACATGAACTGTCCCACAAAGTGAAATCTCATCAATCAAATGTATGAGTAAATGTAATTGAGTAGTCAAAATGGATCGAGGAAAAATTTCCTCCACCAAACAAACCACCTAAATAGATAATACTCGAGCATCTTGCAATGTGTTTGGATCAATTTCCTTCGAGCTCACGTATCTGTCAAGATGTATTTGAGAATTATTTATTTTTGTGTAGAAATTCAAAGATATATAATGAAAAAATACAATGTATACACACCTCACAAGCTCTCCCATCTTGTAAATGATATCACGTACATCTTTGGAGGCACAATGGGATATGCTAGTAGGAAGTACGAACTGAATGTAAACAATATTCATAGATGCAAATGATTAGTCGAGGAAAAAGTCATCATACCCCAAAGTTTACACATAGTTATGCCACTAATTACTATATTCATGGTTAGAGATACCCTTACTTGAATCATTTTGTGCCAATCGTGGGACTTCAAACCATATAGTTGCTCCACACCTCTTTTCTTTTTCTTTATGAAGGCTCCCTTGAGACATCTCATACATCCTGTGGGTGTTCGAAAGCTATATATTTGTTCCTTCACTATTTTTTCCTCGTTCTTTGACAATATCCAAGGTGCATGGGGTAGCTCAATCTTTCCTCTGGGTCCAATTCGTGGCCAGGCTCATCTCATGCGACCAATGTTACGTAAATCCTCCCTTACATTAACTGAATCGCGAGCCCCTATCAAGTGATCCCATAATGTAGATACAACATTTTTGAATATGTTCATGGGGTCCAACAGGTGATTGATCTTGAGTTCAGTCTAGTACAGAAGACGAAAGAATATAGAGAACCTAACAAACAAACAATATATTATGTAAACATTTCATCATGCTAAATACTTTAAAGTCAATCGAGATAAATGCACTTCTTACCGACTCATGCCATGTGGAGGGTGGTTGTCGGCATTAATCCATCTCTCCTTCCGATCTCGAATGGTTAGAGATTGTGGAGTCATTCCATTAGTAGGGAGAACATATTTGGGATGGTCAATAGGAAGAAATCGATGATGATTGTCGTAGATAACCTTCTTGAAACGTGCCGGCCTAGAGGAAACTAGAGAGGGACCGCAAATAGAACATGCATGATATCGTGACGTGGTTAAACTTGAAAAAACAAGTGAATTAATAAAATGCAATATAGACCAAGTCTTGAATTTCAAATATAGAGTTATATACATGTACCTGAACACTCTCCGTATCCTGGAAAGTCGTGCATGGTCCACAACAACATGGCCTTCAATGTGAAATCTCTAGAGGATGCAGATGCACTTGTATCTTGCACCTCAATACCTTCCCATAACATTTCTAACTCTTCAATCAAAGGCTCTAAGTAAATGTCCATGTTTTTTACCTTGTGCTTTCCAGGAATCAGAAGGGACAACATCACATGTCCCTTTTTAATTGCCATGGATGGAGGAATATTATAGTTCACCAATACCACTGGCCATACACTGTATGATGTGCTTTTGATGCCAAATGGATTGATTCCATCCATACCTAAACCAAATCTCAAATTTCTTGGCTCTTCTTTGAAAATGGGCCACAAATTATCTATATGTTGCCATGCGGGTGTGTCTGCAGGGATTCTCCATTTTCCATCACTTGAACGATGACTAGCATGCCATGACATGAGCTTTCCAATAGAATTACACTTGAACATAAGTTTTATATGTGGAACAATCGGGAAATGTCTCAAAACCTTACGAGGCACATCCATTGACTTCATCTCCACTTCGTATCTTGATTCGCCACAAACAGGACACTCTTGTGCGAACTCATGAATCCCACAAAATAAGACACAATCATTGACACATGCATGGATCTTGACATAATCGAGGCCTCATAGAGATGTCAAGTAATGTCTTGCTTGCTCTCTCTTAGTTGGCAATTTGTTTCCTTTTGGAAGCATTTGTGATAATAACCTACATATATTTTAAAAGTGAGTTAAAAAACCACCAACATATATTTCTGTCTGATTTCAAAATAGAGAGATTAACAATTAATATTATGATTCATATATAAGCCAAACTGAATTGATACCTACTTCAATAACGCATCCAAACTGACATTACTCCATCCATAAATTGTTTGCAAGTTAAGTATCTCGAGGGACGCACGAAGAACGGAGTACGTACAACCTTCATACAACGGAGTAGATGATGCTATATATAGTGGATCATCTAGCTTCGTAGAGTGACCTTCTCCCTGAACCGGTTGTGAAAATAGATGGTGTACCATGTTGTCCAAAATCTCATCCTCTACGACTTGATGGGGCATTTCATGAGTGCTACTATCATGGCCGTCAGTCTCTACTCTTCTTGAAGACTCTGCCTCCTCGCATCGACATTTTGCAGCCTCTCGACGCCTGGGAGGGAGCATCTGAGGATGTGGCACCGCATCCTACTCAACCACAAAAGGGAGTTTCATGTACGTTGATATATAATTCCCGAAACATAGACTAGCAATCTTAGTGGTAAAAAAAAACAATGAATACTGATGATTTTTCTTGGTCCCATTCTCCATACAAGCTGAGGTGTGACATTGCAATTCGACGTGCTCGAAAAATACACCCTCGACAACGATCACACATGCATCTAATTTTTTGTCGTAGCCATGCATCTCGATTATGAAGACGCAATGTTTCATCCTCACTTGAGGATGTGCTCATTGACTCACCAACTTGCACCACACTAGGTGATGACGACGTCGACATGATTAAACCTAATTCATGACAACATCAAAATATTTGTCATTCATATATTTACATAAGATCTTAATTTTAAATACACAAAAATCATCATCTTAAAACTTATATTAACTTATCAAAAATTAAGAAGAATTCACTATCAAAACTTATCTTAAAAACAAAAAATTATGATAAATCCCAAATGCGCGTCTAACTCCGCGTCTACTTACGCGTCTACTTTCGCGTCTACTTTCGCGTCTATATTCGTGTCTATACTCGCGTCTATCTGAACAATAGACGCACATATACACGCGAAAATAGACGCACACATCAAAATTCAAACTATATTTAAATCATTTCTTTTCAAATTGTGCCTTTCCTTTCCTGTGTTTTTTGCGGTTCTGAAGCTTGAGTTTAGTCGACATGCAGTCTCTTCATGCCTCATCTCCTCATGACTCACCTCTTCTTTAATTTCAAACACACAAGAAGGGAAAAAGGAAAGCCAAGGAGAGGAAGAAAGAGAGAACAAGAAAGAGGAGAACAAGAAGAAGCAGCAAGCAAGCAAACAAGCATCAAGGGAGGGTAGCTTACCAAGGAGAGGAAGAAGGAGAAGGAGAAGCGCCACCACCCGCCACACCAAACACCCAAGGTGAGTCTCTCTCTCTCTCTCTCTCTCTCTCTCTCTCTCTCTCTCTCTCTCTTTGTTTCTCTCTTCCTCTCTCTACTCTGTCTATGTATTGCTCATTTGTGATTCCATTATAATGTATTGCAATATGTAAATCGTCAATGGCTGTCGTCGGCCTAAAATCGACCGACCCAGCGCGTTTGCTAGCGCGTCTACATCTCAGTGTAGACGCGGACATAGATGTGCAAAAATTGTCTCCTCTCAGAGCGTCTGAGAGCGCGTCTTAGAGCACGTGTGCTCTGCAATGCACACGCGATGATACACGTGCTGCACAGAAGTTTGACCTGCAATCTACACGCGATTTTAGATGCGCATTGACCTGGGATGCGCGTGTGGCAGCGCGTCTGTGCTGCACGTTAGATGCGCAAATAGACGCGCTAGACAGAAGATGAACATTAATGTTATGTCAAAGGCTTAAAACCTGCAATGTAGTGTTTTTGTATGCAATAGGAAAGCTATGCTACAATTAGGACACCCTAGTCATAGTCTTTTATAAATTTTCCTATATTCAAGTTTATAAGGATACAATCAATAATAAATACTTTTGAGCAAGGTCCTATTGTGTGACATCACCTAGAGCAGCTATGCTACAATTTAGGATACCCTAGTTATAGTCTTTTATAAATTTTCCTATATTCAAGTTTATAAGGCTACAATCTATAATAAATACTTTTGAGCAAGGTCCTATTGTGTGACATCACCTAGAGCAGAATCTTGTTGCGTGGTATTAATTAACTCCTAAATAGAAGTCTAGTTAGATCTAAAAGTGACAAATTAGGCAATGGTATACTTATGTGTTCTACATGTGGATCTCGTGAATTAGAGCCCTCACCTAGGAATATAGGCCTCAATGTGCCCTCTAGTCTATAGATAGTCACCTCCACCCCTCATCCATGAGTTGCTTGTACTGCACAATATCCTCCTATATTTTTTGTATGCAAATAAATTTGTCTTTTTCCTGTGTTTTTTTTGCAGATGTCATATCCTGGTTCATCTAGCAATGACCCAGATGTGGATCGTATGAATGATACATTGGCCTCCTTTGGCAGGGGAGTCAATGCATTTTTTGGAGGTTTTCCTAGTAGGAAAGACTTCATGGGAGAGATGACCAGACACCTTGGCCGCTCTCCCATAGTGGATGAGGTGTTCAGTGTCATGTCTGGGACACCTCTGGCATCTTTTCCTGGCACTACTTCCCAGACTCCACATACAGGTACTCCATATGCAGGTACTCCATATGCAGATACTCCATTTGCAGGTACTCCACGTGCTCCACGTGCATCGGCTGAAGCACGTGCATCTGCAGAAGCTCATGCATCTAGTGAGCCAGAGGGCAGTCGACAGAGAGGGAGGAGGGAGAGTTGAGGGGGAGGACGAGGGTTGTGTGGGGGTTGCCTAGGAGGTGGCGAGCAATTACCCTCAGCAGTAGATCATGTAGAGGAGGTTGTACGCCATTACTATAGAGTTACAGATGCCGGTGGCATCTTTCATGATGATGAGGGAAGGAATGTAATGGCGTACATGAGGAGCGTCGTGCATGCGACGTATAAAGATTGTTTCACTGCCTTCAAAAATCAGAAAAGCGGCTTGTGGCAGGAGGTATTGAGGGCAGTCCATAGGAGGTACCCAAATCCTGAGGGTCAATGATTCTCGGATGATTGGGGACGTACAAAAGTGAGGGATATGCTTCACAACAAAAGATCCCACCTCATGACACAGGCCAGGGACTCACTACAGAGGCTGGAGGAGGGGCGTGGAGCCTACAGCCAACCACCTATGCGCCACCGCGTAGAGTGGAAGAAAGCCAAGAAGAAAGCAGCTGAGAAAGTGAAGAGTCGCCAGCATGCAGAGGCGCAACGCATCCAAATGGAAACAATGGGATCGTCGCATTACGGATCGGGTGGCAGAGAGTCGTGGGAGGCAGAGTTTGTAAGTATATTTTGATTTCTAGTTTTTTTTAATTTATATTTCTTTAAATTCTTTATATATTTTAGTCTAATATATTGTGACGTCTAATTGTTTGTATATCTCTAAATGTTTTGCAGACTACCATCGTTGGTAGGACACCTACCCCTAGAGAGGTAGGTTACCATCGAGGCCATAACCGCGCAACGACATGGCTTCACTTTTATGAGGAGGGTCTCATCACTGAGTACCAATACAACCGGGCCATGAGGATTCGACAGCCAGAGGATGTATGTTTTTCTTACTTTCCTATTAATTATAACTCTTTGAGCCTGTAAGTTTTTCTCTGTATTCAAAAATCGCGTCTAAATGTGCATGTATGAGGCTTTTTTGTTGTAGTGCACTGTGAGTAAGTTGATGCAGTCCCCTTGATGGCACTCAGAGTCAAATGATAGGACATCATTGATCCAATTCAATTGGTCGGCACTAGCTTGATGTAGCTCTTGGATGAGTGGATGGGCCAAAATGTCATCGTCAAGCTCCATATTTAGGTCAAACTCGCATCCAAGGAGGGCAATGCCAAAAGCTGCCTATTTGTGTTGAAGGACAAGGTACTCTTTGAGGCTAGGGAGTTTGTTTTGCTCTCTAAGGGCTACAGTAATGCACAAAGCTGGTATGAGTTAAAAATGGTCCATAAGGACTCACATCCGAGTGGAATGCAACAATTATTAGTTTTCTAAGAGTTCCCATATTGTTCTCACTCACAGATCAACTGTTTGTTGGATCCTATGCTTTGGCCACAGTCGAGTCACTTGCAACTACCTTGTGCTCTTTGGGTTCTGTCCATTAAAGATGAGCGCATGGTGAATCAAATTATCAAGTCTATCTGACGGGTTTGATACCTTCCCTCATGGATACTTTTTCTAAAGATGACCAACTATTAGGGCTGAAATTCCATGATTGGCATAAGATATGCCAAGTTTTTCCTGACCTTGATAGCAAGTAAACTCAGTATTTAGCTATTTAGTGTCTATTGGATATTCATACTCCTAGCTCACCAATCATAGACTTTATATGTACATCAAAAATTTTAATTTTTCTCTCTAGGTTTATTGGAAGAAGATATTAACATGATGAACAATTGCTCACTCACAAAGCGCTCCTAGCTCACTAGTCAGACTACATATGTACGTCGAAATAATTAATTTTTCTCTCTTCTACCTTCTTTTGTCTCAATGTTATCTCTACTTTCTCTTTTTTGTTCTCCCCCTCCCCCTTTTCCCTCACACACTCTCTAAAAATTCTCTCTCATCTCTGTCCTTCTCCCCCTCCCTCTTCCTTCTCTCTTTACTTTCTCTCTCAAGGTGAAATAATATAGAGGTGGTATTAGAAATCTACCATTCAAGTATTCATTCTAAGGTGCTCATGGAGGTAAAGATTTCTTAATCCAACAAAGTGGGTGGCATCAACCTACTTTTCCATCTTTCTCATATGAGTAGCTTCATTGATATAAAACTAAGAGCATCCCTCTCTCTCTCTTTCTCTCTCTCTCTCTCTCTAGGTTAGTCATACATTATGTGTAATAACTAAAAGATTAATTTTCTACTATTGAAATATTTAAACATTACATAAAATAATAGAGTTGGCATATTTACAAGCTAATTAATTTTGGATTGATTTGCTGGTGTATTATGCATGCTCATGACTCTATTTGCATGAAATAATTATGATTGATTTGGAACTAAGAATATAATGTATTGGTGTAACCTTTGGCTCAGGTTAATTTTGAAAAAATAATGTTGGCATATGTATACTTTATTTGTTGAAGTTAAAGCACTTATAAGTTACATACTCCTTCATTTGGATAAATACATGCATGCTTCTCCACACATGATTTGTGTTTTCTAAACCTCATTTGTTGTCCACAAAAAGAAGAAATTTGAGAAATCCATCTTGCAAATGCAACCCCAAATGTACTCCAAAAGAGAATGAGTCTTTAGTGGGATAACAACTAGTAGAACATGGTTTGATATATAGTTATGTATCTTTCTTTTGAAAGGATTTTCCATGCTTGGTGTTTCACTACTTCTCCCTTGACATATAATTTACTTGATATTCTAGAACACCCTATTCACCCCTCCATGGAAATCTCCATCATCAATTTTTTTCCTTAAGAAGTCGACCTCATTATTGGCACACTTCATAAACTAAGAATTTGGCTGCAAGTACTCATGTATAAAATCTCTTTTAATTACAATGTATATCCCACCATACTCACCATTACTATGGTCAAATGCAAAGAATCTCCATATGAACTAGCCTTCCAAGCACCACAAAAACTCAGGTCAAGGAGGCTACAAGTACTCTTGTAGACCAAAAAAACCAACAAAGAAGCATTCCCAAACCTCATCCTTACACACAAAATCTAGGCTTTGATCCAATGCACACAAAAGATTAAAGCATGCATTTCATCCTCACTTCCTCTCTCAAAATATCAAACTTAGAAGAAGCATAGAAGAGAGAGAGAGCAAGAGTTGTGTAGGAGAGAGAGAGTGTGTGTGTGTGTGACAAGTGACTCACAAAGACAATCAAATTTGTGGGGAACTTTTGTATGCATCTTCTATTATTATTAAGAGAAGGTTTTGGAGGTGACCGACATGACATCACCACAAAGAGAGAGAGGGCATAGACTTCCACGACTTGTCAGAAAAAAGCAAAGCTATCCCCTCTCCCCATTTCTCTCCCTCTGAGTTCCTCCAATGGATGCTCTCTCTCCCTCTCTCTCTCTCAGCACGGGTTAAGAGAGAGAAGTTGTCGAGCTGACAGAGCACATCGACACACTCCACCTCTCTCTCTCTCTCTCTCTCTCTCTCAGTAGGGTGTAGGAGAGAGAAGTCAAGTTGAAACTGCAAATCGACATGCCCCACCTTCGTCTGTTTAGCTGAAAGAGTGGATTGACACAAACCACCTCGCTCATTCTCTCCTTTATCTATTGTCTCTCTCTCTCCCTCTCCCTCTCTCTCTCTCTCTCTCTCTCTCTCTCTCTCTCTCTCCCCACAAGGTGCGGGCACATAGGTGAATGCCAAAAAAACGCGCTCTCTTTCTGTCTCGGCAAGGTGCAAGAGAGAAGTTGTCGAGCTGAAAGAGCACCATAATCAACATGAGCTCAGAAACACACATAATATGCAGAGTTGAAGTGCATCAAAGTATAGTAGTGATAGTAGGTAGGGGGATTGAAGGCAACAAGAGGGGGTGGAAGAAGGACATGGGCATGGGGATGAATTTGTAGGACATCATCAGAGCTCGACCATGACCAAATCACCTCCATGTTACCTAGCTCATTTAAATCCATTTGTGTCTTTACACAATCTCTCTTTCCTGTGATGTGGTCCCACAATAAGCTACCTACATTCTTGAAAATATTCATGGGATACAACAAATGGTTGATTTGTAAGTGACTCCAATACAGCAACTCATAGAAAACTAAGGACTGTCGCATGTGACTCCTCCTAGAACATTTTCGACTCATACCAACTTTGGGCATTCATTCGTACTGGAGATCGTCCTTCCCTCAGTTCATGACCCTCCAACAAGAAAGCGGCATGTCCATGATATACCATCTTCTTCATGGTCCATGACCTTCGGGAGTCTAACTGTGGCCCACATAATGGACATGCATGATAACCTAAGGTAACCAGACCTCTCACAATATCCATATCTAGTCAACACAAACTTGAACAAGCCATATTAGATATCAACAATAAGAATGGAAGCCCACTTACCTAAGCACTCCCCGAATCTCGCAAAGTCATGCATAGTCCATATAATAATGGCTCGTATATTAGCATATTGTTGACCATTGTGCTTGCTCATGTCTTCCACATTGACCCCTCCCACAAAATCTTGAGCTCATAGACTAATGGACAAAGGTAAATATCCATGTTCTTGACTTTGTAGTGCCCAAGAACAAGCAATCTAAGGATCAAGTGTCCTTCCTTTGTGGAAAGCCATGGAAAAATATTGTATTTTACAAGGAGTACATGCCGCACACTCTAAGAGAAGAGTGAAATATTTTGTGCCATCCTCTTTGTGGCTTCCATTCTTGCTCCCTTGTGCACTTCTCCCTCTTCTTTTCATATGATTGAGATGGTGGCGATGGCAGCAAGGAGCTCTGCTTCTCTCTCTCTCTCTCTCTCTCTCTCTCTCTCTCTCTCTCTCTCTCTCTCTCTCTCTCTCTCTCTCTCTCTCTCTCTCTCTCTCTCTCTCTCTCTCTCTCTCTCTCTCTCTCTCTCTCTCTCTCTCTCTCTCTCTCTCTCAAAGTGGTGATCTCTCTCGCTCTCTCTTTCACACTCTCTTGCAGATGTTTACAGTAAATGCCACGCTTGAGTTTTCGGTGTTTTTTTTCTTAAAAATGTTGTTATTTGCATCGCTATAATTATCACTATTAGCATCACAAAGTTTAGTTTGTGATGTTAATAGCGACACATGTAGCTGAAATTTGTGATGCTAATAGCTACGTGGATAGCGAGGCTGTTATTTTATATTGCAAATTGCCGTCACTATTGTCCCATTCCCTTGTACTAGTGAGATAAATCGGCTATCACTAACAAGTTGCACTATGCATCACTTAATGAGTTGCTCATGCAAGCATTAAGGCCTAGGACTTCACATCAATAAATCAGCCCTATCGGTCGTATATTCTCATAGTGACCGAATTTGCCTAATTTTTTTTCATAAAAGTGATATATTTATAAAAAAAGAGAAAATAGTAGATTTTTCCACAATTAGCCATCGATCTGATCGAGATGTCTCCCTCTCTCACTCCGTCACGTCAGTCATATCCATTGCCTCTCTTCCCTTCTTCCTTCTTCCCACCATGTTATGGCTGTGATGCTTGGACATACAAGCCTCTAACTTGGTGCTTGGACATAGGATCCTTCAACTTGGACAATAAGCTTGTTTCTTGGATAAAACACCATGACCCGTGATCCATAATGATTAAATGCCTTCCATTCCATGTATTTAGAATTTAGAGTATTAATCTTTTTTATGGGCCATGAATCCCAATAATGCACAAATATGAAAGATTTAAATTCATGAGGTGTTAGAGTTCTTGACTATGCAAGAGTGTGGAGGATCTACTCTCAATGAGTTTCATGATGAGGGAGAAAGTAGACTCTTATGAGAACTTTGAGAATGCTAGATGAAGGTAAAAGAGATTGAACCGTTTCATATTGGCTAGGAACATTGCTACTCAAAAATTTAAGGGGATTGCTAGTTACAATGAGGCCAAGCATGGATTTTAAGTTTTTACGCACAAGCCTTGTGGGTCTCGAGTTGCCACTTAACCAGACGGGATTGAATTTAGTCTGTGTGTAGACCTATTAGTCCATTGGGAACCTTAATCTCTCAATTGGGTCAATATGACCAAGATCACTATCAATTTGTCCTTCACCTTATAGTTTGGCCCCTTCACATCGGCATTTGGCCTGGCTCAAGCCAAGATCCTCACCATTGTCTATATTTTACTTTTGGACACCCCATACGGCCACCACAGCAAGTGCTTCCTATGAAGCATTGGCCCTACTAATCTTTGCCTTGAGAGCTATTTCCTAAGCTTAAGGGATGAACTTAACACTAACTAATAAATGAAGATAGATCAAATTCCAATTGGTTGCTCTTTGAGGAATGCAAGTACTTGTTACAATCGTAAATCATCAGCCACTTGGATAGCCACCTCGCTTGACTATGCCATGCCACCTTTGACAAATCTATGACTCCCAAGTAAAGATCAACCTAATGATGACCAATCATTAGTCTCATCCAAGATGAATCCAAAACATTTAGGCCTCATCAAGCTCCTAATTCTTCCACATTACTAGATTTTGATGCAAACACCTTGGCCATTGTCTCTTTGTTGATGACTTCTTTCCATGGCACCTTGACCTTGAGAAGTTTGTGGCATGAGTACCCCTAGTTGAGACAAAAGGACCTACTCCCTTGACCTTTATCTTACCCATCCATAGGCTAAAATCACAAAGGACATAGAAGGGTTGCCTTATAGCGCAATTCAAATCACAAGAGTATAATCCACCTTGAGCTACATGTCTCAATCATCCCTGTCACATAAAGACTAGTGCATGTCTAATTCCTAGCCACCAAACCAAGAAATCAACCTTTTAGGAGCCACAAAACTTGGCCACTCTAAGAAAAAACATATCTCAAGCCACCCCTTAAACCCCTTGTTAAGCCTTGCATTGGACCTAGAGCCCCCCACTAGAGCATCACAAGTACCGTAAGTTAGAACCCCACCAAGTGACCTAACTAAAAGAAGCCTAACAAGGAACTTGATTAGTTTCCCTAAGATAATCTCAAGTGACACAATGACGGCCCCTTAGAAAGCCCCTAGAAACGCAGGCAAAATGGCTAAATGTAAAGCCATTGTATTAATTAAGGTTTAAGGTGGATATTTATATAATCTTAATCTTTACATTATCAGCATAAAAGTCATATTATCATGTTTCTTAGTAATCCAACTAATAATCTTCTATGCATACTTACAATTCACTAAAATTCACTATTTAACTTTCATTTTGAACTACAACTTATAATATATAAATTCCATTATCTTCAATATTTCTACCATAGAAAGAAATTAATTAAAAATATTAATCCACACTTAATTTTTGTTAATATCCTAATACTATTACTAATATTTACTAATTCTCTTTTAGTCCTTAACCATATTTAACAAAGGAAGTACATACAAATGAAGTTCATTCTTTAAAAATTTTTATGAGTAGATTTTGAGCAATAAATAAACTATAGTCTCTTTTCAATATTTCTTCTAAATCACTCATTATCAAAAGTTATTGTTTTTCATTAGTTCTATCCATAAAAATAAAAATATTTATAATAATTACATATGATTATAATATATCAAACCCTACTAACCAAACATTCCTTATACTAAATTTAGTTTAAGTACCAAATTTTAACCAAAAAAGTTTTCATTTACTCTTACTATTTACTAATTACAACCCAAAAATACAAAAAAACTGTTATTTTCAGCATTAAAATTCAATGACTTTAATTTTAGAAGTCCATTTAGGGTTAAGATTTAGTAGATAAATCTATCATGACCTATTTTAACTCTCTTTTGGATCTTTGTACTTTATATTTAACTAATATTCTTAATTATCACTACTTACAATAAAAATTTGTCATTTTTAATACTAAAATGCATATATCTTTTAGTATATTCATCTTCAACATGTAAACTTCATTTTTAGGTTCCTTTCAATGCATTTTTGCTTTTTTATTTACTTCTTATTAACATTATACATAACTCTTAAATTTTCTTGATTATGGCCTAAAAATGCTATTTTTTTCTAATTTCAGCCATTTCTCTACCATTTCAATCATTCTAATGCAATAACTTTAATTCTTCTCTTACATTTTACCTTCAGAGATCATAAAATGAATGCATACAACCATAAATCATACATTTCATTTATTTCTCACTTTTCAATGAAAACATCCATACATGATTAAGAAGATAATTAAGGATGATCCACCGTATTTGAGAGTGCTGGTGCTTACTCCTCTTCTCTCTTCACTTTTAGAAATCTTTGGAATCCTTAATCTTTCACTTCTCCCACTAATACACACTAATCTCTCCTTAATCTTACTGAAAATTTATCTCTCTACACTCAATAATCATGATCAAGAATGTTATGAGGCTGAAGGAAATGTAGGAGAGGATCAAATATAGCCAATCCATGTTGGAAATGAGACAATACATACAGCAAATCAGCAAGAAACCCCCAAAGTGATAGTGCCCATTTTTTTATTGTCTTCTTTCTCTCTCTACAACTCCCCTCTTCACTTGATGCATGGCCCCTCCCCCCTTCAACTTCTTGAATAACCTCCTTTCATTTTTCCCTTCAACTTCTTGAATAACCTCCTTTCAAAAATGATTGTTTTCCCACTTGAACTCGTTTCTTTGTCATCTCTGCAATACCCTACAAGGACTCCTTCAAAGAGCATACCTTATCCCAATGGTGAGGTGCTTATTCCAAGACATCCAGGGACTCAACAGTGGTTCTCAATGCCACATAGAGCCATAAATCATTTGCATACATAGTTCTCTTGCTGAGACCATTTTCATGATTGCATACCCTGCCCTTCCTGCATGCATCCACCATACATTCCCAAGTGATACATGACATTACCAATGCATGTAGAGGGCTGTAAACTTAAATGGTCAGGGCTCAGGCTATTCATTCAAGTGTACCTGCACCTGCAAGAACATTTGGGCTTTGGATCACCGGGAGGTTGGCAAAGTTCCCCCCAGGCCAGTTTGTGCACCCCTTCAAGGTCTTTGATGTCAAGGGGGGGTCACCCCTCTTTTGTCTTGCCACCTTGCCTAGCATCGGGCTTTTCCTCGCTCGCAAACATTTATTATTAAGCAACTAGTATGATATGCATTTACAAATTGAGGATCAGGCCTTTCATGATATGCATGATCAATAAGGAAATGGGATGGGGAAATGGGTTCCCTCTACAAATCAGTGACTCACTGATTGCATGACTTACCCTTCTTACAATTTCTTCCTTATTAATCGGAATCAAAACAAGAGTATGGTTAAGGATTATATTAAAATCTTGATCAATGAGAAAGAAATTTTAAGATCATCCAGCCATGCATGCATTTCAAGCGTGTGGACTGAGGATGGGAATCCAATTGGCACTCTCAACCCAAGAATTTCCTCCATCTCTCTCATCAAGTGGCTGAGCTCAACAATTGGATGTAAAGGAGAGAGGAAGAACTGATTGACATACCTTGTTCAAGCCTGGGAAGAGTTATTAGCTGCCTTCTTCAAGAACTTTGTGGTTACCCTTCTTCTTGTAGCCCGTGGTTGTATGGGGGCCTTCAATGTTATATATCCTCACTTGTTGAAGCTTGTGGCTGCTCCCAAGGCTTCCGAGGTAAGAAAATTAAAGGGCTTCAGTGTGTCCCTGAGCTGGACTGAAGGTTTCATGGCTGCCATGGCTGCTGCCCACAATAGGGTTTGAGGTATTGTCAAGGACTGGGGGGGGGGGGGGGGGGGTCAATACCCGTGCTCAAGCTTGCCTAGCAATGTGCCAAGGCTGAGGGATGAAGCAGGGAAGGCTGGAGCAGGAGGAGTAAGCCAAACCACTTAGCGCAAAATGCGCCACGTTTTTCGGCTTCTCCCTAGAGGCTCCAGGCAGGTCAAGTAGGGCTCAAGGCTGCTCTAGATGCTGAGCAAGGTGAGAGGAAAGCTCTGGGACAAGTCATTCCAGCTGAGGAAGAGGGGGAAGCAAGATTTTTGTTGTTCTTGGGGCTAAAGGTTCCATTGCAGCTTGAAGGAAGAAGGAGAGAGAAGGTTATCTTGAAAAAGTAACTGTGCTTTTGGGCTGCTCTAACTTTGCTACACTCCTTTTGTCCAAAACCCTCGAGAAACTTACATGGAAATGAGTGACTGGTGCGCAGATCGGACGCAGGTAGCTCACGTAGTGAATTCCCAAAGGTCCCCAAGAACAAAGCACTCTACTTTTTAGCACAAAGACCAATGTAAAAACAAGCACGACATGAGACAAGAGACAAATTGGGTTGAATCTCCCCCATGCCTTGTGTGAACGCTTCACAAAGCATGTATTTAATATATATTTCCAATCTTTTTGCTCAAAAATAGCCCAATTACAAAAATATGACAAGCTTTTAGCTTTTGAGTTTGCTTTCTACCAAAAATAGGAAAATAAAGCTAATGGACGGTGCCCAAAGAGTCTGGCACGCCCAATCTCAATGTCCAAATAAAAATAACATATCCAGGCGCATAAGCGCATACAAAATAATAATAAATAGTCGATGTCTCTATAGACATAATCAAAATATAGGCGTGGCGCCTATCAAAATATAGTCCAAAGATCAGAAACCCGCTAGACTCCAATGCTTTCCTCCGCCACTGCTGCTATCTCTACACATCAACTGAAGCATTCACAATCGTTAGTAAAATAACACAATTAAACCGACAAAAGTGAATACCTAGCAGTCTTCAGCTACATAAATAAATCAACTGGTTAGAAATAAATCCTAACCTTAATTTATTACGAGTGCGCACTCTAAACTCATAAACGTTTATTAATTTAATATGCATTTTGCGGAATCACCCGCTATGGAATCACCCATGTACACACTAAATTAATGAAACGCCCGAAAAGGACAGGCGTCCCCATCAACTTCTCGCACAAAGAATCCTCTTTGCGTATGAGCCCCGGTCATCTAAGTTTACGGAATCCACCGTAAAACCTCACGGAATCCACCGTGGAATATGCCTCTTGGCATCATACCCCCGGGGTGGGATAGCAATTGACCTCAATTGCTATTAGCTCAATGTGGAGCTAACAGAGTGGGGAAAGCATTTAGGTCTCTAGCGTGCATCCATTGTGCTTCCTCTACAGGATGGTTCTTAAATTTCACGAGATATCTAGAGTACCTTCGGCCAGTTCTAGTGGTCATGTAATCAGTGTCTATGATAGCTTCTGGTTCAAGGATTTCAGTCTCTTCTTCTAGTAAAGGTGGGTTTTCATAGACAGGGTGGATAGGTAATTGTCCTCTAAATGGTCTCAATAAACTAATATGGAAGGTATTATGAATTTTCCAATGAGATGGCAATTCTAACTTGAATGCATTGTCATTAATTTTATGAATGATTCTAAATGGTCCGTAGAATCTAGGGGCTAATTTAACAACTGGATGTCTATCTACACTTTGCAGTCTACGCTTTTCTATTCTAAGCCAAACATAATCATCAACTTTGAAATTCATGGCTTGTCTTTTCTTGTTGGCTTGTTTGGTATATGATTGTTGGGCTTTAGCAATCATATCCTTGACCTCATCAAAAATAGTGTTATGCATAACAGCAATATCATCGGCACTTTGTATTCTATTAGACAAAGATGCAACAGGTGTAGATAATCTATGTCCATAAATAACTTCAAAAGGTGCTTTCTTTGTAGATGTGTGCGGTGTATTATTATATGCAAACTGTAATAAATGTAAATGAGTATCCCATGTTTGAGGTTTAGAGATAGTGTATGCACGTAAAAGATCTAAAATAGTGCTATTTGTAGCTTCTGTTTGTCCATTTGTTTCTGGATGAAATGCAGATGAAAAATCAATCTTTGTGCCTAGATTTGAAAACAGTGTAATCCAGAAATTATTACAAAATCTAGAATCTCTATCTGAAATAATCACTTTCGGCAATCCATGGTTAGTAAAAACAGTTTTCAAAAATAACTGTGCTGCTTGTGATGCTGTTAAAGTTTTCTTACATGCAATGAAATATGCTTGCTTACTAAATCTATCTACAATTGTCCAAATCATGTCATGGTTAGATTTAGTATTTGGTAAGCCAGTAATGAAATCCATAGATATATGTTCCCAAGGTTTAGATGGAATAGATAAAGGCATTAATAACCCATACTGTTTACCATGATGTCTCTTTATTCTTTGACAAATCAGACATTCAGAAACAAAATTAGACACATCTGCATCCATATGCGGCCAATAAAAATCTTCAGTTAACATGCGTAATGTAGAAATGATACCTCTATGACCTTGATATGGGGGACAATGAATTTCATTTAAAACAAATGATCGGAATGGAATAGTAACACACAGTCTCTTTTCAAAGAACATGAATCCATCATTATATGATAATGAATCAACAGGAATGAAATTATTTTGAACTAATTTTTGCCAATCAGAATGAAAAGTAATATCCTGGTGATATGTGTCTTTCATAGCAATCAAAGAATCAAAAGATATGATAGAAATGTTATGAATTGCAGGTCTTCTACTTAATGCATCGGCAACTACATTTTCTTTTCCAGGTTGGTATTGAATGATAGGATGGAAACTTTGAATGAATGAAGCCCATTTGATATGGCGGTCAGAAATTTGGGGTTGGCTAAGTAGATGTCTAATGCTTTGCTGATCGGTCTTTATCATGAATTCTGAACCCATTAAATAATGCTTCCATTGTTTCAATGCTTGAACAACTGCTAAGAGTTCCTTGTCATAAGTGGAATATTTAAGCTCAGAGGGTTTCAGCTTAGAACTAGAATATGCTATTGGATGGTTATCTTGCATTAGCACGGCTCCTATTCCTGATCCGCTAGCATCAGTCACAACTAAAAAGAATGGTCTATTAAAGTCAGGCAATTGTAGGACAGGGTCATTGGTCAATGCACGTTTAAGTAAATCAAAGGATTTCTGCTGGTTTTCAGTCCATTGATAAACAATACCTTTCTTAAGAAGTTTGGTCAGTGGTAAAGCAAGTAATGAGAAATTACGTACAAACTTCCTATAGAAACTAGCAAGACCAAGGAATGAGCGTAATTCATGTACATTTTTAGGAATAGGCCAATGCAATATTGCGTCAATTTTCTTAGGATCAACTTTTATTCCTTCTTCTGATACAATATGACCTAGATATTCTATTTCTGTCTTAAAGAATTCACTCTTGTCAGGATTTGCAAACAATTGATTTTCTTTCAGTAATTGAAAAACTAATGATAAATGCTCATAATGCTCTTTTTCACTTTGACTGAACACTAAAATATCATCAAAGAAAACAATCACACAATATTGATATTTTAGAAAAATACGGTTCATCATTCTACTGAAAGTGGCAGGTGCATTAGTTAATCCGAATGGCATAACTAAGAATTCGTAATGGCCAAACTGTGTCCTGAATGCAGTCTTAAATATGTCGGATCTATCTAGCCTCACCTGATGATATCCAGATTTAAGGTCGATTTTACTAAATATAGAAGATCCTTGCAGTTTGTCCATAAGGTCATCAACTCTAGGTATAGGATACCTATTCTTTACAGTGATCTTGTTTAATGCTCGGTAGTCAATACACATCCGATAAGTATTATTCTTTTTCTTGACTAAGAGCACAGGTGCACCGAATGGGGAACTGCTAGGTCGAATTAAACCTCTATTTAGTAATTCTTCTACTTGACTCTGGATTTCTTTTTGCTCTATTTGATTGTGCCTATATGGGGCTTTGCAAGGTGGTTGTGTGCCAGGTATTAGGTCAATCTTATGGTCTTCTGGACGTGATGGAGGTAAATCTGGTGGTAGGTCTTCTGCAAAACAGTCCTTAAAATATGCAAGAAATTCCTTATGCCTAGGGTGCATATGAGTTTCTTTTGCGTGCAATTCATTCACCCAAATGAGATATGATTTAGTATTCTTTCGTAGTGCACGTTTTGCTTGAGTATGCGAAAGCAGTGGAAACATATGAGATGCATGCATACCAAATAATGTAATAGATTTTCCTTGAAAATTAATATTCATTGTGTGTGTGGAATAATCTATATTAGGATTATGTTGATGTCTCCATGGCATTCCTAGAATAATGTCGCTAGACTGTAATGGGACAACTAAGAAATTTCTTCTTTCAATATATGGACCAATTTGAATTTCTAAATTTTGAACTTCTTGTGTGCCATTGTACCTAGTGCCTAAAAATGCAGCTTTTATGCGATAATGCGTAGGTACTGTATGCAATTTCAATTCCTTTACCAATTTTGCTGAAATAAAGTCATGCGTACTACCGTCATCATGCAATACAGTTCTTTCTTTTCCATGCACCATACATTTCATAGTCAACAATGAATGTAAAGTAGGCATACCTGGTAAAGTGTCGGAAATAGTAGTAGGATCATCTTCTTCTTCAGTGAAATCCGGCATATCCTCATGCTCGTCCTCGTCCATAGCTCCAAGGTAGTTGATATGTGCTGATGGCTTCTTTGAATGACAATTTGCTGCGAGATGGCCTGGCTGGTGACACTTGTAGCATACGATGGGCTTGGCTTTGGTCACATTATTTGCAATGGCTGGGAGTCTGGGTATATTTGGATTTGCTTGTTGGATAGGCTTAGGATTTGGATTGACAGTGGATGGTAATGCGGGTGGTTTAGGCCAATTCTTGCGGAAAGATGGTGATGAAAAACGACCTGGATTAAACCTTCTGAAATTTGAATTGAATTGTTTAGATCCATAATTACCATTTGCTTGGAATGGCTGTGGTCGTCGATCTCTTCCACGTAACTTATCTTCAGTGTCGTGAGCTAAGGAGATAGCGTCTTCAAGGGTAGCAGGCTTGAACATGTTCACCTCAGCGTAGTAATGTCCAAGAAGTCCAGACATGTACTTCCGCTTATGTGTCGTCTCTGGTACGTCTTCAAGCATGCGTAGCTGTAGGAGTGCATTCCAAAAACGCTCTGTATACTGTGGAATAGACTCACGGTCGCGTTGTTGAAGTAGATCCCATTGCTTAATAGCCTTCTCATGAAATTGCGGTGGAAGGAAATTTTGCATGAACTTCTTCTTGAAATCTTCCCATGTAGCAGGACATTCTATGCTCTTGCGGACGACAGTCCACCAAAGTGATGCTCTATCTATCAGATGATTAGTAACACACTTGATTTTATCTTTCTCAGGATAAGTTTCCTCATGGAAATAGTCATCAAACTGGCTAATGAATGATAAAACAGTCTTTCCTTCTCTTATGCCATTGAAAGTGCGAAACTTGAAACTTCGTTTACTTATCTTGGATTCCTTGCGAATGGTTTGTGCTTCAAGAGTGGCATCGATGGTACGGCGTATCAAATCTTCAGCTTGAGGTTCTTCTTTGTCAGTGGACGCTCCTTGTAGCTTTGTCAATTGCGCTTGCAAGGCTTGCCTAGCTCTTCGCTCTTCGTCCAATTGTAACATGATAAGATCCAGCTTTTGCTCCATGGTAGGCTCAGGTAGGTCGTCTTCAGCCATAGGATCATCCATATGTGGGGTAGTCATCCTGTAAAACTCAACAAACCTTTCTCACTCAAAATCAGTTAGCGGGATGAGCGTAGCTCAAATTTGGGGTTACAAGGCTATGTATTTTTGGGTATTTTCTTCTTCAATTTTCAGAAATTCTGAAATATTTCTGTCTCCGTTTGCTGAAAGTACTTCAACGAACTTGCAGTTAGGTAAAACAGCTTGCTGCGAACAACTTTCCAGTTCAGAGTTTTTGCAAACGAACAAGTCTTCTAGGAGTTTCAAGCGTTAGTCAGTTCTGATTTAGTCTGACTTGCAGAGTTGCAGACTTAACAGACTTGCAGGGTTGTGAACTTGCTGAACTTAGCTGACTTGCAGGACTTGCAGTACTTGATTAGTGTCGACTTGCGAAACTTGTCTTCTGGAGTGCGTGACCGAGAGTTTGCAGACTTATCTGCCTTCACTGACTTGCAGAGTATAGAGGTAACTTAAGCTTAATTAGTTAAGCTTAAGCTTAATAAGCTTAAGTAATGGAGAAATAGGCCGCCGTTTTTCAGTCGTGGGGGGGGGGGGGGGGCGTTTTTGATTCCGCCGAAAATTTCCGGGGTCCTCCTCTTGATCACCACTTGACGATTTGTTGCTAATCAAGCTTCTCTTAAGTTCTTAAGCTTTGTACTTAAGCTTTGTTAATGAAGAAGATAAGAAATTTCTCACTGTTCATCACGACTTGTTCATGGAGTTGAGGGAGTGGTCCTCCGCCAACAGAGAGTGGTCCTTCGCGATCTGAGAGTGGAAACAGGGGTTCTTGATCGCCAGAAGTTTGCCTGTATCGACGGTTCGCGACGAGATTGACTGTAGAGGCCGTTTGTTCCTGGAGCTCCGCCTTCGCCCGAGATTGGTAGCGATTGGAAGCCCTTGATCTCTGCTCCGCTCTGATACCACTGGTGCGCAGATCGGACGCAGGTAGCTCACGTAGTGAATTCCCAAAGGTCCCCAAGAACAAAGCACTCTACTTTTTAGCACAAAGACCAATGTAAAAACAAGCACGACATGAGACAAGAGACAAATTGGGTTGAATCTCCCCCATGCCTTGTGTGAGCGCTTCACAAAGCATGTATTTAATATATATTTCCAATCTTTTTGCTCAAAAATAGCCCAATTACAAAAATATGACAAGCTTTTAGCTTTTGAGTTTGCTTTCTACCAAAAATAGGAAAATAAAGCTAATGGACGGTGCCCAAAGAGTCTGGCACGCCCAATCTCAATGTCCAAATAAAAATAACATATCCAGGCGCATAAGCGCATACAAAATAATAATAAATAGTCGATGTCTCTATAGACATAATCAAAATATAGGCGTGGCGCCTATCAAAATATAGTCCAAAGATCAGAAACCCGCTAGACTCCAATGCTTTCCTCCGCCACTGCTGCTATCTCTACACATCAACTGAAGCATTCACAATCGTTAGTAAAATAACACAATTAAACCGACAAAAGTGAATACCTAGCAGTCTTCAGCTACATAAATAAATCAACTGGTTAGAAATAAATCCTAACCTTAATTTATTACGAGTGCGCACTCTAAACTCATAAACGTTTATTAATTTAATATGCATTTTGCGGAATCACCCGCTATGGAATCACCCATGTACACACTAAATTAATGAAACGCCCGAAAAGGACAGGCGTCCCCATCAACTTCTCGCACAAAGAATCCTCTTTGCGTATGAGCCCCGGTCATCTAAGTTTACGGAATCCACCGTAAAACCTCACGGAATCCACCGTGGAATATGCCTCTTGGCATCAGTGACAACCTGCTAAATTTGTCTTCCCGCCTCCAGATGTTTCCATGGTTCTTGGGAAAGCTCCAAGAAAGACTGCCATAGTCTTTAAGAGGGCTGACAGCCTGCCTGAGTACTCCCTGTGTACCTGTGAGAGAGATGTAACTGCAGTTTTCTAACTATAAGAAACAGTGAGAACCCTAAATCTATCGAAAAAGAAAAGGATCAATGACAAAGCTCTGATACCACTTGTAATGAAAGAGACCTAACTAGCCTAACTAAGGGAGAGAAGAGAGAGAAGGACTCCAGGAGAAGAAGAAGAGAGAGAAAGATAGGGAGAGAAGAGAGAAAAAGAGAGGAAAGGGAGGAAGAAGAAGAAGAAGAAGAAGAAGAAGAAGAAGAAGAAGGAGAAGCCATGAAAGCTTGTGAAGGTGAAAAAAGAGATTCTTGATAATTCTTTGTTGCCTCAAAATACCCTCTTACACCTTATATATTGTATGTGTAATTGGTATGTTCCCATGCCATGTTCCTATCATCCCCGCTCATTACATCTATCCATAGCTTCTTGACCCAAACTCCATGTATGCATGCTAAATTATACTTGTATTTCTACCCTTTTCTAGAATATCTACACTTTTCACTCAAAAAAGTTTCTACATCTGTCTTTTATCACTTATTATTTTTTTACTCCCTAAATTCTTCATCTAATAATACTCCAATGCTCAACTTCTAATTCCACCTCAGCACAACCCAAGTACGGCTTTACAACCTTATTTTTAATTAAATTTTATAAAAAATAATTCATAATACAAAGCCAAAGCACTTTATTTTTGCAAAAAAAAGTGTTAAAATGGCACAAAATAAGTAGTTATCATTCCTCCCTCACTTGCTTGAGCGAGCTTCCACGAACTAACAAAAGGACAACTATTCTAGTCTTCAAAAACAACTTCAACAACAACAACATCCAAGAAAGCTTCAATAGGTCATGTGAAAAAATAAATTAGTTTTACTCTTCAAACAACGAGCATCCTCGCGAGCACAACTACATTTGTAACAATCCTGCAAAGGGAACAAAAAGGAAACAAGTATATTCCAACAAATAATAATCTCTACCTTCTAGAATTAAGAACTAACCTAATGTGACAATAAAACTAGTTCCCAAACCACTCTATCCACTAACGTGCATGACATTGCAATTCCCAAGCAAGAATCCAACAAAAAAGAAAACCATAAGAGCTGCTAAGAAACAAAAAACCTCTCGAAGCAAAGAAATGCTATGCTACTCTCCTTCTAGATATCCATAACAAATACTTTGCTTACTCTTGCAAGTTCAACACTAGACCTCAACAAAACTGGTATAGGACACTCCACAAGATAGAGTCTCTAGGCCAAAACTAGTAACCCTCCATGAAATAAGGGACAATGTATCTAGCTACTAACTGGTTACAATATAGAATATAAGTATTAGTACACCTCTATCTCCTTTTATCAGAGGTTTTATTTTGTTTTTTTCAAAGACTTGTGTTCAGCCATGCTCAAAAGGTTCCACCCCAAAGAGATGTAAGGCATTGGACGCAGGGCACCCACCAAGGAAATCCCTATAGCCTACCGGGACCTTAAAGACGATGGATATCTTCTTTTGAGAGTTTTTCTTTGTTTCATGTCATGGCTTTGTTTTTTTTTTTCAAGTCATAATTTAGGGGGTTAAATTTATAAGAGTTTTGTTTTTGTAAAAAAGAAAAAGTACTTGCACGGTCACTATTCAACATTGAACTTTTAAACATTTTAGCTCACAATCCTCCTTAAGAAACTTAATCAAGAAAGCTATACTAACTAATCAATTGACAACTAGGCTAATCACACAAGAGTCAACAAAAGTAACTTCATCACATACAAACTAGTCAAAATTTCATAAAGAGATGGTTTGTGACTTAGCAAATCCAAACAAGAAATGAAACAAATCCATAGGGGATATACTCTAGCGAGTTTCTAGTTAGCCAGTACAAATTGGAAAAATCGGCAGTTATGCATGAGTAAGGAGCCCCTCCCCCCCTTTAGAACTTAACACTCATAAGTACAACATTCTTATCATGACAAAACAAAACAACTAAAAGTGAAAATGTAGTTACAAAAATTTCAATACAAAATAAGAAAATGAAACTCCTGGTAATAAAGTGTCGCAACTTTGTAGTGCCCATAGCCAATTGAAAAGAATACCTACACTGAAAGGTAAAAGCAACCGTGAATACATCTAACTACTGAACTATGTGAAAGTTAACTAAGCTAATTGTGAAAAACTAAAAATAACAAAGAAAACCTTACATTAAAAGAGAATCTTTTTTTATATTTTGTTATTATTTTGGTTTTTTTAAATTCATGTAAAGTAGAACACAAACTAAGTAAAGTAAACCAAGGAAACAAATGATCTAAACAAAAATCATCACAATCCCATAAATCCTCTAAAACAAACAATAAACGTAACCCGAAATCATCTAAACTGTCAACATCAAATCTATCAAGCAAATCACAACACGTTGGATGATCCTAAAGAATCCCTAGCATCCTCACATAAGATATATTAGAAGCATCATCAAGCGCATCACTAGAAATCTCCATCGTCTCATGGACGGGAGCATCAACTACCAAATTGTATGGTGGCATAGGTGCCACGGGTAAATTTCCTAAGGTACTACCCTTAACCAAATCCATGTGAGCACAAATGTAATCCTAGTATGGACAACTACCGTCCAACTCAAGATCAACAGCCTGATAACGAGCAAACTCCTACTGCTCTCTATCCACCCTATACAGGGCAACACCACACTCAAGAGAAAATACACTAGCATAATTGTGGTGCTGATAAGAGTACCCAATAGCTTGCTACATGGCAGTGTTACCATAACATTGGAAATAAGTTTGACACTTCCAACACAGTACCTGAGCATGCACATAAAGATGCCGCTGACAAGGACAATAACTAAACTCAAGATGGTACTGTAAACAAAAGAGAACCACAAAAGATCTACCACTATATGCCTCACCTCTCGGAGCATACAAAACATGTTATGTGTTTGAAAATGACGAATGTTATAAGGCCCTGTATGGATAGGATTAAGACTATCATCATCAAGATGAGGTGTGAGGGCATCCATCCACAAAGTCTCCATACATGTATCCCATAAAGAAAATTTTTTCCCCAACAAACAAAAAAAAAAACCAAAATAAGCAAGAAAAGAATTTTAATAATTTATCTATACCATGCAACCCAAACTTCTCAACTAAGTCACAAAAGGTTTCAAATGAAGACCATTAACTCAAAAAGATTCATGCAATACTTCTAAGTCTTGAATTTCCACATAACCATTATCATAAACCTCTTTAACTTGAAATGGACCCAACCATGGAACACAAAGTTTCCTTGGAAATTTATAATAATGGCTATCATACAATAGAACTAAAACATTATTGAAAATCCTTAAGCTTCAAACATCAATCATGCCAAGCTCTACATTGGTTATAACGGGCTTCAATACGCTGTAAATCAAACATACAATCTTCATCAAGCTTAACTAACTTACACAAGTGATTGGTAAGAGATTTCTGCTCTCCAAGGCAATTAGACAACACAACACGCAAAGTGGGAACTTCCAGGCAAACACTCATCCCAGTCAGGTCTATTCTTAGTATTACTGTCATGGTTAGAATTGTCATCACAATATGATTAGTAACTTCTATAGCACCATTGGCTCATGGATAATAAGGAGTAAACTTTCCATGTTTAATTTAATAACCATCAATTTTGGAATTAAATTATTCAAGAAATGAGGATCCACATTCACTAACAAACCCTAGGGGAAAGCCAAAGCGAGTAATAATATTCTCATAAAGGAAAGAGCGACATCCTTGCCTCGATCAGTTTTAAGTGCTTTAGCCTCTACCCATTTATTTACATAATCAATACATACTAAAATATATCTATTAGAATGATATAGTGTAAGTGGATCAATTGGTACATTGGCATTTGTCACACTTTCTACAATTTTCATACGCATCCTTGTATAAAGTAGGCCAACAATAACCACCAAACAATAATTTCTTCACTGTCAAATCTCCTACAAAATGACCACCACAAGTTCATCATGCAATGCAATTAAGATTTTGGTACCTCATCTTCTCAAACACACCTTGATAAATTTTCTCATGAGGAAAATTCTTATATAAATAGCCTCACATCAAAAAGTAGGATTGTGACTGCAATTAAATATGACGGTGTTCATGCTTTGCTGGTACAGTTGGTGGATATCTAGCTGTGCTAAGAAAATTAGCAATTTAGCTTACCATGGTATTGTGATAGAAACTTTAAATTTTGATGGAGCCCCAAGAGAGACACCAAGGAAAAGGGGATTCTACTGTAAGAAAATATATCTTGTAACATCAACAAGCTTTTATTTCATTCTTTTGATGACCAAAACAAAGAAAACAACAATTCTTCGCACAACATCATAGTAGATATCTCCCACGGATTTGATAGAATCAACCATAATCTTCAACATCTTCATAGAATCCATCAATAGAACAAGGAAAATAAAAGAATACACCATTTTTGAAGGAAAATCAATCACATAGTATTCATCTTCAATGTCTTCATAGTTTTCTCTCTCAATCTCTCATATATAGTTACACTATTTTGATAGAATTGGCTATCTCTAACTCTCTCTCTCTCTCTCTATCAATAATACATCTAAACTACTCAATAATGACTCTCAATAATCCTTCTTAGGTTGTGGATACACCTCCCAAGAGGTATGTCTATGTTGAAGAGGCACCAGAGACACTACTATGACCCTTCATATCTCGCTCTTGTCTCTGTCACTCCAGTCTTCTCTTCAGTCTTCAGCAGCTACTTCTTCCATTTGTTTAAGCTCTTTTGAAATTAGATTCATCCTTTCCAAAATTTAGAAAACTTTCCCAAAGTCACACATACATTCTACAGAACACTTACAGAAGATATATAGAACAAAACAGAACAAGAATAGAGCAGAGACAGAATAGAGACAGAGGCTCTACAAAAGATTTATAGAGGGTTACAGAAGGTCATCAGAGAACAACAAATCCTCATAACTCATACTAAAACCATTCCAAACTATCAAAAACTATTCAATAATCTTTCGAAAGATTTCAAACTTCATCAATCATCAATCCATGCTTCATACATAAGAAAATGAGAACAAAAAAGAGGCTATATAAAAGGTATGAGAACCAATCAGAACCTCAACAGAACCTATTATAATATCACAACGCCTCATATTTCAACTAAAAATCATCATGAACTTCCAAAACATAATCAATATCATCCAAAACACTCTCAAAGACTTCCATTAACAACCATACATCACTCTAAATCCATCAAAAATCAACCATTCAGACATCAAAAACAACAAAAATTAATCAAAAATTCAGTCTTTTTCCACTCTCAACATATCAATTGACTACTTAGGGAATCCACTTTATCCTATAAGGAAGTATACACCCCTGTGTAAATGGACTGAAGACAAGTTGTCAATGAAGTCTCCAATGTAGCCTGAACACGAGAAACTAGTTGAGAAAGCAAAGGTCCAACTAACATTGTTTGTAAGGAAGTAGGGATCTGTTTATCAAACTGCCCATCCCTTAGTGCTGCAAATAGATTAGGGCATGAAAAGAATGAAGGAAGGGAACTGGTAGAAATAGGAGGAATGGAATCATGTGTAGGAGAATCAGAAACTAAAATAGAAACAGGACTAAGGGGCCCTTTAGTACGTAGTCTTTTACTGCGAGAGAATCTGGCAAGGGGCTCATCCTGTGAATCAGAATTGGGATGTAATGGAGGAGGAGTTGGAACAGAAGGTGGCGGCTGCTTCGGAAGAGGAGCAGCATCAGGAACTGGGACACCACACCAGGAGGAGGTGCAAGCAAGATAATCTTCTGAAGAAAAACACTGTAGGGGACATTACTGCCCCGACCTTTCCGAACTCTCTGAAAATGATGATCCATCTTCGCGAGCATGAATGTTGCCCAATTGAACTTGGCTCCCTCCAGGATCCTAACAGAAGCAGTGAATAGCTTCTTGGAGAGACATTTGGAAGCAGGTTTCCCTGACATGAACATGTCTTATAGAGACTGGAAAAGTTGTTTCCATACCAAGGAGGATATGTGAGCTACAAAAACCCCAGAACTGGTGATAACTTTGCTAGAGACCAAAGGAGTAGAGGTTTCTTTCTGCAGGAGAGAAAGGATCTCCTCAGCTGTCAATAATTGATTTCCACTAGGGACGAAAGACGCTGAAAGGGGCAAACACAACGCATCACTGATATTGGCTGTGGATAAGCAAAAACGTCGGTTATAAACCAAGCCAGATTGGTTCTTGTAGGATGCCAGGAAGAAGTAGCAAATCGTGTTGTCCACTGGCGAAAACTTCAAAGCCACAAAAGGACGAAGACCAGCATGGCAAATGCAATCCACCTCTAGGAGAAGAGCATAGTCATGCACTCGCAACGGCACATGCTGGATGACAATAGGAGGAATAGAGGTAGATGCCATTCAGACTACAACAAAAAACCCACACACATAACCAAGAAAAAAGACGAAAAATTTCTTGCAAAACCCAGACAAATCATCACTGAGAAGAATATCAAAACAAATGATAGATGACCACACTAGACTGAACCAGACTTCCCCAAACAATCCGCATCCTATGGAAAAATTTTAACATGACCGACGCCTTGTGCGACCAAAAGCTTCATGCTATGCAACAAGTAGGCACCCTGATCCCGCGTAATCAAGCAATCAATAATAAAAACTAAAACAACCAGACTCAAATAGAATCCAAGACTTGGACCAATATAATAAAGAGAGATGAATCAGACTGATATCTTGGACTTAACAAATCCCAATCCCCGTAAACATATTGCGTAACCCTATGGTGCAGTGAACATGGATGGGTGAACACTATCGAATTCATTTTAACCATGTACAAATTAGATTGCAGTGCGTTATTAATTAACCATTAATGCATAGTGAGTCGATTCCGCAATCCCAACCCCTACTTAGACTGACTTAATTGGCTGGGGGTCTCTAAAAATGCAATTCATTGTTACAACTTACGTGATCTGTGGTGCAAAGCACATGCATGCGTGACGACGGGGGTTCATTTTAATTATAAATAAATTGTGTCTGTAGCACGTATGCGCGTGCACTGTGGATTTATTTTTAGAAAATTAGGTGGATTATTGTGGCATATGCTCGTACAACGGGGGGGTTCCTCTTACAATTAATAGTCAGGTTTCTTTTAAATTAAAAATTAATGAAGTGCATTCTGTTTATTTGGTGGGTGCAACAGTCGATTGATTTTATTACAATTACATATGTGTTACGGTGCAACGTGCGAGAGGGAAAAAGAGAAAAAACCAGGCAATGGGTGGGGTTGTCTGCAAAGTTTGATACCACATCCTCAAAAAAAAAAGGAAAGGCGCAATCCACAAATATTCCACACAACGGACAAAAGGTCGACTAAAACTAGTCGTCCTATTGTACAGAAAAACGAGAAAAAAAACAACTAACACATTGACCGGTTTAATAAAACAAATGATATGTAGGACCAAAACAAAAAGATGGATATGTTGGGATGTTAAATTGATTGGGATCTATGGTTATGATTTTTAAAAAATAATAATATGTTTTTTTTGTTTATTTTTTAAAAAAGGAGTTGAACATGAAATTTCAGCCACCAATCATGAGCATCAAGTGTCAAAAAGGTAATTAGATTTAATTCACATTTGTCAGCTCATTTTTTAGATTTAAAATGCAATTTCCATGAATTTGGGCATCAAAATTAGGGTTTTGTTTTCAAATAATACTTTGGCCACTTACGGGAGCATCTTCAATGGTCAAATATTCTCAAAATGTATAATGGAGTTTATGAAATTTTTTGAAACTTTTTTGAAATTATGTCGGTATTTGTATCAATTTTTAATGAATTTTGACCAGTTTTTTAATGTTTCTGAAAAGATTTTTTAATTTTTGAATTCTCTGCAAATTTTTTTCTTGAGATTTCAAGTTTGAAAAATATTCCACTTTTTTGCAAAAATATTGGATATTTTTCAAGATTCTTTTTGTAAAATTTTTGGATTTTAATTGAATTTTAATGAATATTTGAAAATTTTAATGTGTTTTTAGAGATTTCGGGATTTGAAGTACCTGTGACTGCATATGAACGTCTGATGATGACTGTGATTATGTACGAATGGCTGCAAGACCTTATCACACGAACAAGGCGGGTATGCATCCTCACGTGTGAACGCACACGAACATCCACCGAGACCAAAACATGTGTATGAAGGGCGGAGGGAGGGGGTGGGACAGGGGGCTTAGTTGGGGGAGGGGGGGAGGTAAATGAAGAGAAGGGAAGGGCTAAATGTGGGGAGGGGTCAAATTTAGGGGGAGGGGTGAAATTGGGGGGGAAGGGTCAAAGTGGGGGGGTGGAAAAAAAAAGGGGAGGGGGTGGAAAAAAAGTTTGGGGGGGGGAGGAGAGGAGACGAGGGAGGAGGTGGAGGAGGAGCAAGGGGTGGAGGAGGACGGGCAGGCGGCGGCGGCGGCACGGGCGGCGATGACGACGGCAACATCAGGGGTAGCAGCGACGACGGCAGCGATAGGTAGGCCCAGGAGCAGAGGGAGGAAGGAGAGGAGGAAGGGAAGAGAAGGAGAAGGAGGGGAGGGAAGGAGGAGCACGAAGGAGAGGAAAGGAGGAGAAGGGGAGGAAAGGAGGAGGAGGGGAGGAGAGAGAAGAAGAAGTGGAAGGGAGGGAGAAGAAGAAGAAAAGGAGAGGAGGAAGGGAAGAGAAGGAGGAGGAGGAGGAAGGAGAGGAGGAGGGGAGAGGAGGAGGAGGGGAGGAAAGAGAAGAAGAAGAAGGGGAAGAAGAAGAAGTAGAGAGAGAAGGGAGAGAGAGGGAGGGGTCGTGGAGAGAGAAGAAAAAGAAGAGGAAGAAAGAAAAGGAGAGAGGAGAAGGGGAGAGGTGGGAAACCATCGGGGAGGGGGGGCTTGAAAAAAAATAAATTAATGTATTAAAAATAAGTAAAAATAAAATAAAATTAAGAGACATAAGTAAAAGAAACCCACCCTCTCGTCCCACGGGGCGAGGGCAAAAAAATTTGTAGTGGCGGGAAGCAACGGGGGCAAGACGGTAGCATGGGTGCGGGAGGATGCAACGGGCGCATTGTCATGATTAAAAATTGAAAAAAAAAACGGGTGGTCATACACGACACGAGAGGCACGACAGGCGCAAATGAGCTGGAAAATTTATAAAACCGAAATTGTGCACCAGAACGAAAGGCGGGAAAAAGGAAAAATGTGCGAAAAGGCATGTCGGTCAAGCCTATCATGTTAGAACACAGTTTTGACAAAGATAAGATCCGTTCACATGGAAAAAATCCAAAAATCATACTCGAAAAGGGATTCGGAAATTAATATGGAATGATCCATGAACCGGAATGGAGGATAGTAAAAAGGAAAAATGTCCAAACACATATAAACTTAGGGCTGTCACATCAAATCTCAGTTCGGATGAGGTTAGGAGGCATTCACATGGAAAAAACAAAAAAATGGAGCTAAAAAACACCAATAAAAATCAATAACAAAAAATCTAGAGGGCAAAATAGGGCAAAGAAAAAAGAAGAATTAGGCAGGAAGGGTGGCCGAACAAAGCTATTCAGTCAAAATGGAATTCCAAAGAGAATAGGGCATGTTCACATGGAAAAAGGGCAAAACAATGCATGAAAAAGACACAAAAACTCGCAAAATTTAATAACGAACAACTCGTACAGCAGAAGGACAGGGTGTAAAAAGGAAATATGTCCAAGGGAAGGCACATGACATGGCTGGTATGTTAGATTGTTGTTTTGAAGCGAGAAAGATGCGTTCAGATGGAAATATATACAATTAGCAAAAATTTCTTTAAAATTTAATAACTCAAAAATAGTAAGCCGAAACAAGGGGATGTAAAAAGGAAAAGTGTGGCAGTCAAAGGGACAAATTGGGTTATGGCTTCAAATAGCAGGTCCAGTGAACGCAAGATGCATTCACATGGAAAAACATAAAACTGTTCAAAATGGGATAGCGAATGAACCGTAAGTCGGAACAAGGGTGTACAAAAAGGAAAAATGACCAATTCGGAGGAACAAACAAGGCTATAAGATTAGATGTGAGTCTCAATGAATGTAGGGTGCATTCACATGGAAAAATGGCAAAACAAAGGATAAAGGCAAACGGACAAGGAACAACCTCGAGGACAGGGTGAAATAGAATGGATGAGTGGGGAAGGGACCCCATTAGAGAATAGAAAATGAATTTACACATTCGGAGGTGGATAGATATATTTTCATGATGATATGCATAATATATACGCAGGGATGTATCCCCACACTTAAGACCTTATCGGGCAGGGTTAGATGCAGCAACATATCCTAGGACTCGTCAACCGACTAAACTATAGCATCCCCACACTTAAAACATAACATACACTTGCAATCATAAGGATAAGGTTAGAAAGACTTGGCCCGGTTCGCGTATGGTCGAAGGAACTGTCACTGCTACAAAAGGGTTGGAGTCGACTACAGGAGGTACCACAACTCATTCTAGTGTTCAGCCATCATGGCAGGGACCATGAAGTAGCACCTAGGGAGGTAGCTAGTTGATGAAACCCGTCATGGGAGGTGCCGTTGACGAAAGATAGTCACTCAACTCACGAGCACTCAAGAGGAATGAAAGAACAGTCACTCGCCCCATAACTTACATCATGCGAGGTAATATTGATGGAAACCTAGATCTCACACCCGGTTTAGGAATCGACAAGGGGGTGGGTAGAGGGAGTAGGCCAGGGTGCACAATTGAGGGTGCATTAGTGCGTCCAACCCATCTGGCATAGGTGCAATGCAGTGTACAAAACAGAGTGACATATCCTGTGCTGATGGCAGAGACCCATCCCATGGGTGTAGAGGGAAACAGAAATGTACGTGACTCCAATGGTCATAACATCCCTCAATCCTCACCTCTCAATAATTGATTGAAGAAACATCCGTCACACTCAGCCCACCCTCTATCTCACTCTCTATTGAAAGCTCCAGGAGGGAAACTCGTTTCTTAAACCCATTGATGTAATCCTCACTGTCACTTGTGCAGAGGTTGTATGCCTTGTGTGCATTTGATGGTGCAACTGTGCATCCCGCCCTGTGCCGGCATACAATGCAAGAAGGAAGACCAGGGAGCCTTATGGTGCAGTGCACAGGAATAGATCATGCATTGTGCATTGAGGCCTATCCCATGCGTGCAACACTCCATTCACACATCTTACCTCTCATTCGATTTGAAGGGAAAAGCTGGTCACTCACCCCACCCTCTGTCTCACTCTCTGATAGATACAGAGGGCAGCCCATACACACGTCCCCATCCTAGTAGGATGAAAGCTCATATCACTCAAGGGGTTGCTGATGAAGATCATGTCGGCTATTGTTGTCATTAAGATATTGAAGACGAGGCATACCTAGGGAGGCAGCAGCCAAGTCTGGGACTTCAAAGATTTGTAAGAAAGGTCGTCTATTAAGAAGGCTAGACAGACTGATATTGCAGAGACAGTGCACCAAGGGAGGTGGCTTCAAATTACTTGCTGGAAAGGTCTTGCGGATGAATCAGCTATCCTAAACGGCGAGGTGTTACCACATTTTCCACAATCAGCTTCCCACCCAAGGGTGTTTCCACCTTTTCTTGGGACGAGGCCTATTATGACAGGGAATTTCTTCCTTTTCTCCCATAACAGTTTGTTTTTTTTTCCTTCTTTTTTTATTTTTTTGTCTTTTTTTCATTAATAAAGAGAATGATAGAAGTACCATGTATCAAGATGAACCTCGCCATCGTTGTTGGATCAGACGAGAAGAGAACAAGGTTAGGTTGAGAGGTATCTGTGAGGGGCTAACAGAACGAGACCGCCTCATGAGGAAGATCATAAGGGCTATCAGAAGCATGAAGAGAATGAGTGTGCAACACCTAAAAGGGTAGGTCGACTGTGATTATCAAGATCCCCAAGGAGGGAAGTACTTCTTCAGACGATAGCCATTGATCAAGGATCATCAGAGGCATCAATGGTCTGCACCTGAACAAAGCCGTTAGGATTGACAGCAAGTACCTTGTACGGGCCCATCCGCCATTGTTGAAGCTTGACAAGAAACTTGCCAAATCTCAAATCATTGGCTAGGATAAGATCACGTTCTTTGAACTCCTTATGCTTGATGAAACTATCATGATAGGCCTTGCATCGCGCTTGAGTGGTTTCCATGCACTGTAGAGCCATCCTCTGTATCTCATCCAAGCATTCCAATTGTAGGAGGTGGTGTTGCAGTGACTCATCATCTCCAAGCGTTCTTTAACTGCCACTTGCAAAGAGGGCAATTCCAGTTCAACAGGGAAGACGGCTTATGTACCATACACCAACTGGAAAGGGGTCTATCCAGTAGCTGCCTTATAGGAGGTTCTCTATGCCCAAAGGGCCTATGTAAGTTGATCATCCCAGTCGCGACGATGTGCCGAAATCGTTCTTGTGAGGATCGAGCAAAGGATGCGATTGGTGACTTCAACTTGGCCATTGGCTCTGGGATAATAAGGAGTAGACTTGGATGGTGGATCTTATATAGATCCCTTAGTTTCTCCATGATTTTGTTAAGAAAATGAGTATCTCTGTCAGTTACCAGCTCGAGGGGACCGCTAAAACGGGTGATAATATTCTCGTACATGAACAAGGCTATGCTGTTACCATCGTCCCACTTCAGAGCTTTAGATTCACACCACTTTGTGATATAATCCGTACATACTAAGATGTATCTTTTATGCTTCTGTCTGGTGGCTGGATCAATGGGACCCACGAAATCAATCCCCCATTTCTTGAACGGCTTTAAGGGAAGAATAGGTTGCAGTGGCATGGCACTTCTTTTGGTGGGTTTCCCCATTTGCTAACAAGCATCACATCTCTTGCAGTAGTCATATGCATCCTTGTGGAGGATCGGCCACAAGTATCCTGCTAATAGAGCGTTCTTAGCTGTCGCTTCTCCTGCAAAGTGTCCACCACATGGTTCGTCATGGCATGCTCTCAATACTATGCTGATTTCATAACCTGCAACACATCTTCTCAACACCTAATCTTTGCCTCTATTGTACAGTGCACCACCTAGCAAAGTGTAGGGGGCTAATTCTAATAGAAGCTTCTTCTTCTCACGGCTTGAGATACCAAGAGGATACTGTTGAGTTACCAAGAGGTTGGCCATATCTGCATACCAGGGAGCAACTATTTCAACTAGAAACAAGGAAGCATCAGGAAGGTCTAGATCATCTTGTTCCTCGTTCTACACAAGCTCCTAAGGAAAGATGCGGATTTCCTTTGGACTGATGACTGCAAAGAAGCCTTTAATACCCTAAAACAATGCCTTATCCAAGCACCTATCTTGCACCCTCCTGATTGGACGAAGGAGTTTCATGTGCACACAGATGAATCAGTTGAAGGGCTAGCTGCTGTCCTATGTCAAAAAGGTCCCTCTAAATTAGATCAACCAATATATTATGCAAGCGAAAGGTCACTGATAGGGAACGTACCTTTTTGACACTATCTATTGCCAACGCATTTCAAGTTCTACGTGGATCATGAAGCCCTGTCCTTCCTGATGAACAAAGCAGATGTTAAAGGACGACTGATGAGATGGTTGCTCCTATTCCAGGAGTTGGATTTTGAAGTGGTCACTAAGCCTGGCCGTTCCCATGTCCTAGCTAATCATCTATCACAGATCCCTCAAGCTACCTTGGTTGCAAAATGTGCAATAAATCTTCTGTAGTAGCCCACATGGCCAAGAAATCCTCTCAATTGCTTGAGGTTTGTTGGTTCTGTCAAGGCAGCAATCTTCGCCGGGTCTATTGCAATCCCTTGTGTAGAGACAATATGGCCCAGAAGAACTCCTGATGAAACGCCAAAGACACATTTTTTGGGGTTGAGAGAAATCCCATACTCTCGACATCTATCAAAACATTGCTCTAGGTGTCCCCAATGCTCTCGTATTAAGCTATAGACACAAAAGTCATCAAGATACATCTCAATGAAATCATGAAAATGATTCTAGAAGGCAACCATCATTACTCTTTGGAAGGTGGCAGGAGCATTATAGAGCCCAAATGGCATCACTCTATAGGCATAGGTCCCCCATTCTTTGGTGAAGGTTGTTTTGGATTGGTCCTCTTCTGCAATTTGGACTTGGTTATATCTATTGAATCCATCCAAGAGGGAATATAGCTCATGGCCTACCACTGTGTCCAATAGTTGGTCTGTAAAAGGGATAGGAAAATGATCCTTCTTCATCTGCGAGTTTGGCTTCTGAAAGTCCACACATATTTGAAGTTTCTTGTTCTTTTTGGGTACTACCACAATGGGCGAAACCCATTCACTGTTAGCCATAGGATAAATGAACTCGACTTCAAGAAGTTTCAATAATTCAGCCTTCACTAGAGTAGAATAATTAGGATTCATAGGCCTTTGTCTTTGCCTTATAGGTTTGGTATCAGGCTCTAGGTCAATGTGATGTTGGCATACTGTAGGATCAATCCCCTTTAGGTCTTTGTACGACCAAGCAAACACGTCTAAGTTCTCCTTTAATAGATCTAGCAGAACCACTAGTTTCTCCTTTAATAGATCATTGTTTGGGATGTAAAGAAATATAGCCTAAGAAAATTAAGTGGATTAATGACATGGATCTTTGATTATTCAAAGTAGAAGGGGATGCCTTTTATGTATGTATGCCTTATTGGTCAACTATTGACCCAAGAGGGCAATATGGCTATAAGAGACTACAATGGGCGGGCAAGTCTGAACTAAAGATGTTTAAAATTCAGGGCGACATGAGCCACTGGTGAACTTAATTTTTATATCTTTGATCCATTGCTTATACAGATTCTGTATACTTTGTGGTCCATTGGTCAACCCAAATGGAATCATGGTCATTCCATCCAACACCTTGAGATCTTCGGCCTCTGAGGTATTTGTAGGGACATCAACAAGATCATCCACTATTAGAGGATCTTCTTCAACTGCACTTTCATAGCCTACTTCATTTTCTTCCTCATCATTTTCATCCTCTTCCTCTAGAGGCTCTGTCTCTACTTCTGTAGAGGCTCTGTAGGAGAAGAACAGATATTTTTCCTCTGTGTCTATTTTTGCTTTTGCTTCTCTCTCTATCTCTGCTACTACTATCTCTGCTTCTGCCATGTAACAGTGAGAATAGTACATCCATGCTTCTATCTCGCTATCAGAGGTGATTTCAAAAGTCAATTCGAGTTGAGGCAAGAGGTATTATCCCATGGACAAGGACTTTGCTTCCTTTGGTAGTTGGCTTACAGTGCCCACTGTTAGGGACTGTGCTTTTGTTTTCTTGGGAAAGATCTATTTAATAGCCTCTTCGTCTCTTGATGTACCATCTGTTACTTCATTGGAGGAGTCTGTTATAACTTCGATGGATGTGGATCCATTGCCTTTTTGCAATCCATACAATTTCAACACCACTTTGTTGGGTCCTCTGCCTAGGGTTAGGGTTCCTTTGAACCAGTCCGTCCTAGCTCTCGCTTTAAAAAGCTAAGGTCTTCCCAACAGCAGAGGGTATGAGGTCCCATAAGAACTTGGTTTGACCACCAAATATGTCATCCAATAGTCTCTTTCTGCAAGGGTTGTTTTTACGTATGGGAGGATGCCCAACGGTTTAGCTGGGCCATTATGCAAACCAAATGACATTACTTTATAAGCAAAGGTCCCCCACTCTATTGTGAGAGTAGTTCTAGGCTGATCTTCAAGGTTAATCAAATTTTGATTATAGCTGCTAAAACCATCCATAAAATAATATAGTTGATGTCTTGCCAGACGATCCAATAATTGATTAGAGAAAGACAAAGGAAAATGATCCTTATGAGTGTTCTTATATAGTGTGTGATGATCCATAGAGATACAAATTTTATTGGAATTCTTCTTGGGAACAATGACTATAGGTGAAATCCAATCACTATACATAACATGATAGATAAAACCCACATCTAATAATTTGGTATTTCAACATGTACTTTATCTGCATAGTTAGGATTTGTACATCGTTGACGCTAGCATATAGGTCTAACACCTAGTTCAATATCAATATAATGTTGGCACAATTCAGGTTTCATGCCTTTCAAATCTACATAGCTCCAAGCAAACACATGAGAATATTTCTCTAGAACATTCTGTAATTCGAGCGGAATATGCCTCTGAAAGAGGTGGCCAATATTGGTTGCAGGTCTTGAATGTGACAGATCAAGATCCTCATGAGAATGTGAAAGCATATGCTAAGAAGTTGAAGGAAGTATTCCGTAAGTTGCAAACTTACATTCCCATTCCACCAGCTGCCCAATTGCAATACTTTTTGCATGGTTTGGACTTTAATATCCAAGTACAATTGAGCAGTGTGGCCTTAGCAGATATAGATACCGCTATTACGCGGGCAGAGGGAGTAGAAGCACGATTACAAACGGCCTACTCCTCTCGAATGAATGTTAATGGAGGTTTAGTACCTAGTGGCAATCCATCATTGACGAATGGAAGTCAAGGGATGCCTATGACTAACCCTATTGGGAGAGGGAGTATGGTTTAAGATGTACCTTTACTACCGGCTCCTCCCAGTGTGACTATGCCTATGGCAAGTCAATTGGCTCCATCAAATGTTGGAGGCCATGTTTCAATTTGAATGTTGTTCCTGCAGGTCAACATCCAATGCCAAATAAGATTGTTAGGCCAATGGAACGACGAGTTGACGATCGAGGCTACGAGTCGAGTGCATCTAATGTCCTTGGCAAAGTTAAGGACATGATGAAGCATTATACTGACATGATTTTCGAACAATATCGACAAATAGCCATCGATGTTAATTTCTTGAAAAAGCAACAAAATTTGATAGGGAGTCGATGCCCTGAAGAGGGTGGACCCTCTAGATTCAGTTGTAAATGGTGTGGTGGACAGCACTTCCCCAAAAACTGTCCAAATGTGAAATGTGACATTTGTGGGAAGTCAGGCCATTTAGCTGCTACCTGTTGGAGTAAGATTAGTTCTCTCCAACAAGGGAGTAAACAGCCGAGCCCAGTGAATCATAGAGTGCAAGGAAATAACTTGCAGCCGAATGATGCACTAAGGCAAATATTACAGAGGGAAAGAATAACTATAGAAGAGTTGCCACAAGGCAACGGAGTCAGCCTTATTGAGGCTGTACGAGTTAATGATGTTGAAACCTCTAACTTAAGAGCCGTGACAAGAGGCTAAAAGGCTAAAGAGGTTGGCAAAGATAATGCAAAACCGGTTGAGGCAAACCCTAAACAAGGGGATAAGGGGACGCAAGTCCAGAATTCTAGCATAGAAGGGGGGCCGCTAAGGCCAGTTAACAAGAAAGTTGACCCTAAGAAGGATGAGGAAGCGCCAAGAAAGAAGGCAAGAGCTAAGAAAGAAGCACTAAAATTGGTCCAAAGACCAAAAGCGAGGATGGTTGGGCGAGAAAAGAGAGCTTTGGCTACTTATCATGACTTCAATTTAGCGAGTTCTCTTTGCGAAGTTAAACCAGATGTGAACCTCTTGCAATTGATCAAATTATCTCCATGAGTATGCAAGGAATTTAAGAAGACCTTGCGTATTGGGTATATTGTGGAACCTTTGGGTATAGCACGAGTAGGAGAAGATTGGTTTGACCATGCTGAAAAGAACTGCCCTAGGGTTCCAGCTTATGTGGATGGAATATTAGTGGAACATGCCATTGTAGACACTGGATCCTCTTTCAATATCATGAGTTCAGAATTGATGGAGAGGTTGGGTCTAGGCATCCAGAAAGACAACTCCACTCTTCTGATAATGGCTGATGATAGTCTAAGACAACCAGAAGGTTGCGTTACTAAGGTCCATGTTACAATTGCGAGTGTAGAATGTTTCTTGGACTTTAGGGTGATCAGATTTGCAGGACGTCCTAGCTATCGGGTTTTGCTAGGTAGGCCTTGGATCTTACGAATAGACTGTCAAGTCGATATACCCGCCGGTCGAGTGATTCTAGGTAGAGGTGCTAATCGAGTGATAGTCGATGCTTATCCTGAGTCTCCTCAAAGTGAGAGAGCTCCTTTATCTTCTACGGAATTAGAGACAGCAAATGATCCATCTGGTAGTGAGACATCATCCAATGATGAATCTAAGGAGGGGTCCACTACAGAGGATATCTATCAGATAACTCTAAATGAGCCAATAGAGCTGCAAGATAGGATAAGAGATGCGGATATGATTGAGTTGGACCTTGGTACGCCGAATGATTCGCAGCCAATTAAATTAGGTTCCATGCTCAGTTCACTAGAAAGGGAGGACTATGTGTCCTTGATTCAAGAATTCTGTGATATCTTCACTTGGAGTTATGATGAGCTGAGAGGCATTCCTCCTAGCCTGGCTATTCATACTATTCCTGTAAAAGAAGGAAATCGCCCTGTCCGTCAAAAAGTAAGGCGTATGCCTTTTGAATTGAGGGGCGGGCTGTTTGAAGAGTTACAGAAGTTAAGGAAAGCTTGGTTAATCTTCCGTGTATAACACACGGAATGGTGCTCACCAATTGTTATCAGGAAGAAGAAAAATAACCAGATCCGATTATGTGTAGATTTTAGAGAGTTGAATAAGTAGACAGTTAAGAATTACTACCCGTTGCCGTTTATTGACCAGATTTTGGATCAATTAGCGGGTAGGGAGATATATTCATTCATGGATTGCTTTGCAGGATATAACGAGATGGCAATTGCAGAAGAGGACAAGTTGAAAACGACTTTAATTACTGTCTTTGGTACTTTTGCGTACCATGTGATGGCCTTTAGTTTATGCAATGCACCTGGATCGTCGCAACGAACAGTAGACAAGACCTTTGGTGACATCTCCCCAGATGAGCTGAAAGTATTTATTGATAACCTGGGGGCAGCCACTGTAAGGGAAAGGATGTTGGTTATTTTGAGAAAGTGCTTTGAGCGTTGCAGACAATTTTGTATCACTCTTAACCCACGGAAGTGTGTCTTTGGAGTACCTTATGGGCTATTGCTGGGCCATGTGGTCAGTTTAGTAGGGATAGCAACTGACCCTGAAAAGATCAAGGTTATAGTTTCTATGAGTCCACCACGTACTCCGAAAGAGGTTCATAGCTTTTTGTCATCGATAGGGTACTATCGGAGGTTTATCAATGCCCTGGCAGAAAGAACCTTGCCACTAACGAATTTATTATCCTATAACTGTCTATTTGCATGGAGTGATGCTTGCAAAATATCATTTGAGGATGTGAAACAGGAGCTAGTAAAAGCACCCGTTTTAAAAGCACCTAAAAGAGGCGAGGTGTTCTATATATTTTCAGCAGCCACCATGCATAGTATCAGCTGTCTGCTGTTTAGCCCAAATTTGGGAGGAAAAGTGGTATCATCTGATAGCTTTCGCTAATTGGAAATTGGGCATTTCTGAGATAAACTATACCTACATGGAGAAGTTGTGTCTTGTGATGGTCTTTGGGACTAAGAAATTCAGGCACTACATCCTCTATGAAAAGATAGTGTTCTATACGAAGGCGGAAGGACTTAAATTGCTCATGAACAAATTGTAGCCACCTGATCATTTGGCAAAGTGGTTAATCACTTTGCAGGAGTTCGATTATGAGATCAAGAGTAACCCACTGAGGTCGCAGGGTATTGTGGAATGCCTTGTGGATTTCGGGGAGCCGAAAGAGATTTTGGCTGAAGGAAGTGACATTGAGGAAATGTTTAAAATTGATACAGCTTCTATTCCATCTTGGTATGCTGCTATTACGCATTATCTATCAACAGGAGAGACAGGAGCTGGTTTGTCAAAGTCTGAAAAGAGGAAAATCAAACAACAGACTTTGAAGTTTTCCTTGATCGCAGGGACGTTATATCGGCAAGGTGTTGATGATATCTACCGCCGATGTGTGATGCCTGATGACGTTTCTTTTATCTTGGAGGAGTGCCATGACTCTGCATGTGGAGGGCACTTCGGGGGATGATTGACGGTGCAAAAAGCTTTAAGAGCTGGATATTGGTGGCCGTCCAACTTCTAAGATTATTTTGAGTATGTAAAGAGATGTGATACCTATCAGAGACATGACAGTAGAGAGAATAAAAAACATCCACTTACGCCTATTATGGCTATCCTTCCATTTGAGAAGTGGGGCATTGATTTTGTGGGTCCCATTACCCCGTCGTCTACTACCCAAAAGAGGTACATTATAGTAGCCACTGATTATTTTACAAAATGGTCAGAAGCGCGGGCGATGAGGCAGGACAATGCAAAAGAGACTGCAAGTTTTTTGTTAGAGCATATTATCTGCCGCTTTGGTCCACCGAGGGAATTAGTTTCGGACCGTGGAACTCATTTCCTGAATAAATTGATTAAGAGATTGATAGAAGCTTGGCAAATCAAGCATAATAAAACGACTCCTTATAATCCACAAGCGAATGGACAAGTTGAAAGTACTAATAAGCAGCTTGTGGGGATCTTGTCTAAGATAGTCTCTGAGAAGAAACGAGACTGGGACAGGAAGTTGTATGTGGCAGTATGGGCATGTAATACCATGTTCAAGCGAGCTACCGGCCATACTCCATTCAAATTGGTTTATGGGAAAGAGTGTGTGTTACCCCTTGAAATCAAATTGCCGACCATACGGTTTGCAATTAACCATTCTTTGGGAGATAAGGATTCCCTTTTTGAACGTTTCACGACTATAGCCCACCTGGATGAGCTGAAGTTGTAGAGCTTATTACACCAGGAGGTAGCTAAACCTCGAATGAAGCAATTGCATGACCTTAGAGCAAAGAAATATACCTTTAAAAAAGGGCAATTAGTCCTCTATTACGATGCGCGTAGGGAATTGTTTCCAGGGAAGTTAGAACCTAAATGGGATGGCCCCTACAAGATTGTTAGGTTAGGGAAGAATAGGTCTACGGCCCTATTAGCTGATCTACAAGGAGTAGAGTTTAAAAATAAGGTTAATCTTAATAAGATTAAACCTTATTATTTCTAAGTATGCTAATACAGAGAAATGCATTGCAGGTCCATGCCAGGAATGATCTGAGACCTGCGGAAAAGAGCTTAAAAGTTGGTTGATGGGTCGGTTAATCCCTTATTCGGAGCACCCATATCTCGAGCAGAGATACCATCAGGGGAAACTTATCTGGTGGAGCAAAGGATATAAAGTGATTGAGCAAGAAGACGGAATCTTTGTGTGGGAGATCAAAGTCTTCTGCCATCACTGTTTATGACTGTTGACGAGTATCCCTGTTGAGTTCAATGAAGAAGGTGGGATGGAGTCGTCAGTTCATCCTCTCAACATGCTAAACTTTGATTACCATAATTACGATTAGAGGAGTTCGTGATGGCCAGCTGTGTAAACCCATTGTGGACGTATACATTATATTTGGACGGAGCGTCCAGGGGCCCTAATAAAAAAGGGAGTGTTGGAGTAGTAATCCGGGATCCCCGACGTAGAGTTACGATGAAGTTAGCTGCTTATCTCGGGGTAGGATTCACTAACAATATGGCAGAGTATAAAGCTTTGATTATGGGATTGCATATTGCCAAACAAGGTGGTATTCGTCGGTTGTTAGTAAAAGGGGATTCCCAGTTGATGCTGAATCAGCTAGATGGGACATACACAGTGTGGAATCCCATTCTTTGTATGTATCATCAAACTGCGATGACCCTGCTTGAGGAGCTTGAGAGTGTCTTTTCAGCTGATTCCCCGTTACTGGAATCAGTTTGCGGATTCATTGGCAAATCTTGCTTATGAGGAAGACCTCTTCTTTAATTGTGGTCCTAGTTTGGATATTGTGATCAATGATGAAACAGGACTCGGTCGCTTGTGGGGAATGTTATCAGAGCATGCAATATATGGCAGACGATGGTTGATATGGATGATGCAAAGAGTAGCTGAGACCAATCTACCGTTATTATCCTGGATCCATAGGTTAATTAGACAACATGTTATGCGTACGCCTCTTGCTATATATGCAGGAGGGATAGGTCATAACCTTATGCATTTAGTTTAGGGCTACGAGCCTGTCTTTCCTCCTTGGAAGGGAGCCTATTATTGTATATCTGTGCTATTCTAGGGAAGGATGTATAGATGCTACTTTGTTTTATTTCATTAGGCCAAGAGGGCCGATTCTGTTTTGTAGTGAAGTGTTTTATTTCATTAGGCCAAGAGGGCCAGTTGTCTGTTTAGTGCAGGTACAATTAATGGTTTCTTGTTTTAGTTTTGTGCTAGACAGGTTCGGAAGAAGAGCTTGGAAGGAGCCTTTTGTTGCGCGGAAGCTTCTCGTGGCCCTATCCAGGTGATATCTTTCCTTTATGAGTACTGTGGTTTTTATGCTATATGTGTTTGTGTACTTGTTTGGGGGATTTTTCGTTTCTTGTTGGGGACCGGATACCAAGGCATGAAAGTCCCAGGTTTAGGTTCAGTATGTTTGAGGGAGGTCTGAGTAGCCATGGCCTCCTGTAAAGACATTGTCAAGCATTAAAAGACCTATTTTAGATGGAAGTCCTAGTGACCCTATTCTACTAGCCTACTAGGCGGCTGTTCTAGGAGTTCTTCCTAGTTGTGAGGCAGATAGAGAAGCCTGCCAAAGGAAAAATAATGATGATAGAAGGAAAAGAAACCATGAATATCTTAAAGAAAATAAAAATATACAGAGGTGTGTAAAAAGGGATTCTAACACCTATCAAAATAGAAAAGAAAAGAAAGGAAAATTTATAAGCAGTTGATCATCGCCTTGCGAAGGCCTGGTAGGTTCCTGGGGACGAGACAGACCCAGGGCCGATGCCTTGTCTTCCTAGGGGTGGCATCTTGCTAGAAGAAGAAATTAAGGAAGGTTGGAGCGAAAATAAAAGTGAGCGTGAGAAAAGGATTAAGTGTCGCCTTGCAAGGGCTTGGTAGGTTCTTGGGTACCGAGACAGGTCCTGAGGCCGATGCCCTATTCTCCTTGGGTCACTACACTCAGTTTCCTCCTTTTTACATGCCCGAGTATGGAAAAATAAAACTTTGTGTTGAAAGGAAATACCTCTTGATTAGGCTATAGGAGTCCTCGCCTAGTAGGAGCTCCTGGTTGTGTTGTCCTTAGTTAGATAGGTAGTTCAGACCACCACTTAGGACGACCTCTTTGATAGTTCTTTTTAGTTTGGCCGTGTTGGAGCAGTCGGTTAGTGACTAGCTTCGGACCTTTTATCAGATTATGCTAGGCCTACTCCTTGTGGATGTCATGCCTTGGTTCTATCAGGGGGTAGGGTGAGCGTTGTGATGTGTTTAGTATGTATCTATTTTGTATCAGCTTGATGCTTCCTTTGGTTGTTTTATGCAGATCTACTGTGGGATTCGACGGGCTGAGTCTCCCTATCCCGTGGTCGCCAATGAGAGCAGAATTTTGATGCCGAGAAGTGCTTAAAAATAGCTAAAATTTATGAATATCAAGGGAAAAATATTCAACGTCGAAGGCGGCGGCTCGATCTAGGACGATTTTAAGCGGTAAAGTGCTTTAAAGGCGCCTGAGCGACACTTGTTGATTTTTCATAAATTTTCAGACTGCCATGCGGGTTGTCAAGAGTTACCGGCCAATGCGGGATGCTGAGTCGGACACCCAGGATTTTTCAGAGCTCAATTCAAAGTTCGGACGGGGAAATGGCCAAGAAACCGGTCAAGATTTGAAAAGGTGGACTTGTTTTGGCCAAGTGGGGTTGTGCCTTTTGGGAGTTAGGGGGCCCAAATTTTATGGGGCATCAAAAAAACCAAATCGTGGAGAGAGAAGATCAACAAATCGTGGAGAAAAATGCGCCAAGAAGACGTTCGAAAAATGCACCATGGGATGATGGGATGGTGATCCCTGCCTGCAAACAACCTACCCATTTGATCATGGGGCTTGCCTACACTCTCCCTGCTGATCATATCGCTGCCTCTCACCCGTCAAATGGTGGTCTCTATGAAGAACTCTGATTTTAGTCTTTCTCTCTCCTCCCTCTCTCTCTTCTAGAGGTAGATTCATGTGGGAAGAAGAAGAATTGACGGATGCTTGTCCAATGAAGACCGGATTGCTCCGTGGTTCAAGAGGAATGAAGATTGCTGATTGTGGACTGTCATGGACATTAATGGCTGTTGGAAATCAGTCCCGCAACATGGCAAATAAAAACCCGCAACCCGCAAAGAATGGTAATTTCATTTTTACAAAGGAAATTGATGTTTTATGCAATTTGCTTCATGAATACTTGTTCCCATGGGATGATTATGCATTATGTTGTTGTTTGCTATGAGTTTGATCAATTTATGCTCAGAAAATCAGAAAGTTATAAGTGTTGTGACTGAAATTAATAGTGTAGAACCCGTAAAACACGTGAAATATGGGGAAATTGGGTGTTTTTGATATATAAATGGAAAATATAATTAGACACACCAACTAAATTTGTGTTTTTGCTGTAAATGAACCTAAGGGCCATAGCCCACAACTCATTTTGCATTTTCAGTTATTTAATATTGAAAAAAAAACAAGAAAAATAGGAAAAATGGGTAAAAATAAGGAAAAAATAGGTTTTGAGTGTGCGAAAAATACTAAAAAATAAGATTCATGTTTGTGTATGTATGGGGGGTCTGAAGTATGAGGTTTAGCCTCAGTTCAGCCTTACCTTTGTGTTTTAGTGAGTTTTTATTGCTTTTCATACAACAAAAAACATGGAAAATATTACCCTAAACCTATGTATCGTGCACAATCTAAATGGAGAGGAGAAAGAAAAGGCTAATTGTTTTCATCTATGCATATCATATATATCGATCGTTAATTTAAAATAAGGATCTAGTAGCACGAGGTTTCCTCGGTGCTAGGTTCATGCAATGTAGCAATTACGTGTCAGAGAAATTCATTGAAAGAATGCTTTTGCACTAAGCATAATGCTGATTTTTCTTTGTTTGAGCACATGGACATTCACAATTTGCATGAAGCATAAAATGATGAAATGTATCAGACAATACCTCCTGGATGCATAGCACATGTATTCTCTAGATCATGACCAACGTTGAGTGAGTATGGTTGTCCAAGCTGTAGGCTAGGCGTTGGGTCTAAGGGGAATGACCCCAAAACACTCAACAAAAACCCCAAATTCCATTATTTTTATTAAAACTACAACTTATGAGTTTTGTGTGTTTTGCAAGAAATTATTATATCATCATATTTTTTGGTTTTCTTTCAAATTTTCAAAGAGAATGCAACATGGGAAATCAAGAACAATCAAAATCAAGCACTTTCTTCAACCATTTTTCATAAAACACAAGAATTACTCACTTATGCATAGAAACCGTGACTCCGAGGCTCATATCTCGTACGCGGAGGCTGCTGACACTTCTTCTTTGCCGCTAATGCATCTCTTAGCCCGATTTACGTCCTCCGTCACTCCATCTTCATCATTTGCTCCGAATTCGTCATCACAACTCTCCTTCTTCTCTCTTGAATTGATGCATATGAATAGCTGCTAAGAGGAGAGAGAAATACTAAAAAATCAGATTTTGAAATCTTCCATTAAAATGGGCAAGCTTATAGCCATCTCATTTCTCTCTCTACCTTGATTGAGTATATATATATATATATATATATATATATATATATATATATATATATATATATATATATATATATATATATATATATATAAACAGATGTGTATTCAAGCGGTACCAATCAGATTTGGAAGGGGCGCAAAAAAAAGCGCCCCCTTGTTGGTCAGTTTTTTCAATTAGTTTGAGGCTTCTTATTAAGCCTAAGGTTAAAAATTTTAAAATAACCGGTTCATCTTTTTGTGTTCACATTGTCCCACAAGTGGATATTTTGATTTTGGATGGGCAAACAAACTCAGATTCGAGATCTGTCTGGACAGGTGGCTTCAAGACATCGAAATCTAAAAATTTGGGACCCACAATGCACTTTCTAGCTCCCGGATCCAATAGCTACTTTATAATTCCAAACCTTGCAGGGATTAAATGGGGGCTCAAATGACCTCAGATCGACGAATCAAGACTTACATTGGATTCCTCATGTAAAAATGCATCTAGGAAAACTCTAGCTCAACCATCTTCCACCATTTGATTTTTCATGAAAATTTGGTCTTTTGCGCTTTTCGGGCACGTCTTACTCCAAGAAAAACCTCAAATGATTCAAGCACGGCTCAAAAGAGGCTCCTAAAATCTAGCTCTCATTGGCAACCACGGGATAGGGTGACTTGGCATGTCGAATCCCACGAACAGATCTGCACATGCATAATCATAAAAAGCATCATGCTGATACAAAAATTATTATCAACAAAGCACAAGAACAAGTCTCACCCTATCCTTTGACAGCATCAAGGCATGAAAATCCACAAGGGAGCCCAGCATAATCTGACAGAAATCTGAAGCAACTCGTTAACCAACTGATCTAACACGGACTGGCCAAAAAGCCTATCAAAGAGGTCATCCTAGTGGTGGTTTTGACTACCTACCGAACTTAGGACAACTGGACCAAGACTTTGTACTAGGCGAGGATTCATATAGCTTAGTCATCATAGTTTCTTCTCATAACACATTTTTCATTTAGGGTTTCATACTCGGGCGTGTAGAAAGGAGGGAGCTAAGCATAGAGTGACTCAAGGAGAATAGGGCATTGGCCTCAAGTCCTAACTCAGTACCCAAGCACATACAACACCATATTGGGGAATATGGGAATTTCCCATAAGTTTGGGACACATTGTCAAATCTTGGGATTTGTCATAACTTGAACATTATAACTCCAAATCAAGCACTCTATAGCTCAACTAATTCCATTTTTCAAGCACTTTCCAATGATAGGTCACATCATATGATTTTGAAAAACTTATGGGCATGTTATCTGGGTGCCAACTTTTTAGTATTCAAAAAAAGGGAATTGGGAGATTCCCAAACTCACTAATATTGTGTTCTACCAAGCTCTCGCGAGGCAACACTTAATACTTTTTTAATGCTCACTTTTATTTTCACTTCAACCTGCATTTTCTTTTATTTTTTGCTAGCTTTTACCCCTAGGAAGACAAGGCATCGGCCCCAAACTCGTCCCTAGAAACCTACCAAGCCTTCGCAAGGTGATAATCGATTGCTTATAGGAAGTTTCTTCCTTTTTCTTTTCCTTTTCTTATTGAGGGGCTAGAACCCCTTTTTACAAATCTTTGTAAATATTGTATTTTTAGATAGATTTAGAACGTGCTCTTCTCTTTATCGTTAGGAAGGCTTCTCTAACCGCCTCACACTAGTAGGGACTCCTTAGACGACTTCCTAGCAAGCAAGAAGGAGAGGGTCACAAGGACTACCCTCTATCACAGGTCTTTATCGCCTAGCAATGTCCTAACAAGAGGTAGAAAACTACTCAAATCTCACCCAAATATACCTAGACACAAACCCTAGGATTTCATGCCTTGATTGCCTATCCCAACAAGTGAAAAGAAATTTACCCCTACATACACATAGAACATTATGTGATTAAGGAAAAACTCAAAAAGGGGATGATACCACCTGGAATGATCACAAGAAGCTCCTTCGCAACAAAGGCTCCCTCTAGTGACTTCGTCAACTTGTGTGATGCAATTACTAAAACAGAAAAACCATTAAACATACATGCACCAAACAGACATATAGCCCTCTTGGCCTAAGGAAATATCCCATTTCACACCCAACAAACTGGCCCTCTTGGCTGAAAGAAATAAAGCCTTTAAAATCGACGGTCCTCTTTGCCTAAGTAAATCAAGCATTAAATCCCTTAAAATAATTGGCCCTCTTATCCTAATGTAATAAAACAAAATAGCTCGTATACATTCCCCCCTTTAAAATCTTGTTAATATACAACAAGATGCTCCATCCCAAGGAGAAAATAGGGCTTCTACCCTAAACTAAACGCATCAAATTGTGATCTATACCTCCTGCATAAATAGCAAGAGGTGTACACATAATGTGTTGTTGGACCAACCTATGGGTCCAAGATAACAAAGGAAAATGGGTCCCGGCCACTCTTTGCATCACCCATACTAGCCATTGCCTGCCATATAGGGCATGTTCTAATAAAAGGCCCGATAGTTGACCGGGTCCTATCTCATCACTAATAGATATATCCAAACTAGAACCACAGTTGAAGAAAATGGTATCTTCATAAGAAAAGTTTCCTAATGAGTCAGCAAACTAATTCTAATATTTTGGAACCAGTTGAAGAGACACTCTCTCAAACCCATCGAGCATGGTCATAGTAGTGTGAAAATACATAGAAAGAACGGGTTTTTGTAGTGTGTAAGTTCCATTTAATTGGTTCATTATCAATTGGGAATCCCCCTTTACTAACAATTGATGGATACCGCCCTTCTTAGCAATATTCAGGCCCATGATTAAAGCTTTGAATTCCGCCATGTTATTGGTAAATCCAACCCCGAGATAGATATCTAATTTCATTGCAACTCTATGTTGGGAATCTCTAATAACTACCTATATACTCCCTTTCTTGTTGGGACCCCTGGACACTTCGTCAAAGTACAATGTATATGTCCAAAAAGGGTTCACACAGCTAGCCATCGTCACCTCTATTCATAATTATGATAATCAAAATTTAGCATATTTAGAGGATGTACCAAAGGCTCCATCCCACCTTCTTAGTTGAATATAACAGGGATGCTTGTCAAACTTCGTAAGTAGTGATGATAGAAGACTTTGATTTCCAACAAAGGATATGTCCTCTTGCTCAATCACTTTATATCCTTTACTGCACCAGATAACCTTTCCCTGATTAATTTATAAACGTCCTATATGATATGCACAAACAAATAGATCAAAATTTTGATAGATATAAAATTTTGATAGGTTTTTCATTGTTGATAGATATAAAGAGCGGTTTTGTGTATTTTTATTATAAAAGGCAATAAAAACAGACTTTAACATGAAGACACAGCTGAATTAAGGCTTATCCCTCATGCTACAGCCATGTAACACATTCACAAATATAAAATTTATTTTTTCCTAATTTTCTAGCGCAAAAAGTTAAAATTTTTCATTTTTTCACCTATTTATCTTCATTTATTTCTTCATAAAAATGTGATATTTCAAAATTGTGAGTTCTCGCTAATCAAGGACACTCATCATTATTTTCATATCAATTTTCATCCCATATGACCCAAAAACACTTAACAAAAACTCCAAATTCCATTATTTTTATCAAAACCGCAACTTATTGGTTTTGCGTGTTTTGTGAAAATTTATTATATCATCATATTTTCTAGTTTTTTTCATATTTCAGAGAGAATGAAACATGTGAAATCAAGAATAATAAAAATCAAGCACTTTCTTAAACCATTTTTTGTAAAACACAAGAACCACTCACTTATGCATAGAAACCGCAATTCCGAGACTCGTATCTCATAAACAAAAGGCCACTGATGCTTCTTCTTTGCCGCTGATGCACTCTCTCAGCTAATCTACATCCTCCATCACTCCAGCATCATCATTTGCTTTGTATTCTCGTCATCACAACCCTCCCCCTTCTCTCTTGAATTGATGCGTATGAATAACCGCTAAGAGGAGATAGAAAGACAAAAAAAAGATTTTGAAATCCTCCATTAAAACGGGCAAGCTTACATCCATCTCATTCTGCTCTCTACCCTGATTGCGAATCTTTCTCTCTCTCTCTAAACTAAGCCACCATTTGATTTTTCATGAAAATTTGGTATTTGGCAATTCCCGAAAACTTCTTGCTCCAAAAATAGCCTCAAATACTTCAAGCATGGCTCAAAAGCAGCTCCTAAAATTCAGCTCTCAATGCCCATCTACCGGTTACAAATTGCACAGGAGGGAGCCTAACACTCTTTTACAAAAATTTAGGGGTGCTTTTGTATTTTAAAATGCATCTTTCTCCTTTTGCATTTGCCTTGAACTTTTAATATTGCCCTTATGCTTCTGGCCTTTTGTCCTCTTATTCAAGTTTCATCAAGCCGTCTTTTTACATATTTCTAAAAAGAATTGACTTTTTGTGCTATCTTTTTCTCTATCTTGCACTAGGGTTAACATGCCTTTTATGCTCTTCAAATGTGTCTTGTTTTAGATTGCTAAAATATCACATATTGCCACCTCAAGACATGATGCTTGAGCCCCATGATGATGCATGATTGGTGTTACGAAAGCTTGGCATGGTCTACAATAGTATTCATGCATGTATCAATGATTGTGTGTTGTTTTGGGGAGACTAGGGGACTATGGAGATATGTCTGATGTGTGGTGCTCACAGGTATGAACAGGAATTGGAAGGACAGCTTGTTTGTTAGAAGATTCTCAGACACTTTTCACTTATACCTTGTATACATCACATGTTTTGTATGTCAAACATTGCACTTAATAATGTGTATGCACAAAAAATATCCATAGATGGAGTCTAATGAATATTAGAAGATTCATGCGCATGGAGCCACATTGACTTCACCTTTCCAAGCTTTGCATAAGAGCAATCAACTCGGTCTTACTATGGATGGAAGTAATCCATTGGGTCTCTGCTCAACTTCTTACAATGTGTGTCTTGTAGTCCTTGTAAACCACAACCCCTCGCCCATGGCTTTCTACAAAGAAAGGACACTTGATCCTTAGCTTGCTTGTTTCTAGGCTCTATAAAGTAAAGAACATGGATTCCTACCTTCGTCCATTAGTTGATGAGCTCAAGATTTTGTGGGAGGAGGGGATCGCTTTGTGGAAGACATGAGCAAGCATGATGATGAGTAGTTGGCTACTATACAAGAGCCATTGTCATATGAACCATGCTTGACTTTTCGAGATTCAAGGAGTGCTCAAGTAAGTGGGGAGCTTGTTCTCATTGTTGCTGATATCTAATATGGCTCATTCAAGTTTGTGTTGACTAGATAGGGATATTATGATAGGTCTAGCTACCTTAGGTTATCCTGCATGTCCATTATGTGGCCACAGTTAGACTCCTGAAGGTCACGAACGATGAAGATGATGTATCATGAACATGCCACTTTCTTGCCAGAGAGTCATGAACCGAGGGAATGTTTTCTTGGATGGCCTTCAATATGAATGAATGCCAAAGCTGGTTCGAGTTGACAATGGTCCATGAGGAGTCACATCCAAGCAGAATGCGATGGTCCTCGATTTTCTGAGTTGCCTTATTGAACCCACTTACAGATCAACCATTTGTTGGATCCCATGCATATTTTCAAGAATGTGGGTAGCTTATTGTGGGACCATATCGTAGGAAAGAGAGACTTTCTGGAGGTACAAATTGATTTTAAGGAGGTAGGCAAGATGGAGGTGCTTTGGTGCCACAATCGAGCTTTGATGATTGTTTACAACTACCTTGTACTCCTTGGGTCCTATCCACTAAAGAAGAGCACATGGTGAAGAAATTTATTAGGTCTATCCACACCCCCATGAGTATGATACATTTCCCTAGGTCTACTTTTTTTAAGATGACCAACTATCAGGACTGATGTCCCATGATTAGCACAAGATATGCCAGGTTTTTCCTAGTGTCTTCATAGCAAGTAATCTTAGTATTTTTCTATTTTGTGTCGATTCAATGTTTGTAATACTTTAAATTTCTGGCAGTTTCTACTATTGATTGCGATTGCGGAGTGTCTCACTCTAGAAATACGGGTCAATGATTTATAAGTTGTCAAATTTAGTACAATGGATCTAAAAAAGGAGATGAAGACATTCTCTATTAGATCTCTAAGATGGGGAGTGGTGGAGATGGTCTATCTCTTTGAGAAGTATTTGTCCACAAGCATGCTCACAATACAAACTCACCTCTTGGTACATCTCGTGGATGAAGTGGAGATTGCAAGACTCGTCTATATGCAATGGATGTTCTTCTTAGAGTGCTTCATGAAAACCCTGAAGGGCTTTGTGTGATAATGAGCTCGGCCAAAAGGTAGCATGGCTGAAGGTTGGCTAGTGTTGGAGGCATTAGTGCATATCTTGGAGTGGCTACTATCTATGGTGGATTCAAACATGAATATGCTATGGATGTTGAATTGGTAATAGGTGTACTAGTCAAACATTGCTTAATGCCAAATTATTTCTATGACCTAGACTTGAACTTAGATTTATAGGATACTTGTAAACGTGACTCTACCTCCTCTGCTCATGTAATAGCAATGTTTATATCAACAAGAGCAACATTACCCAATTGCACTTGGATATTGAAGTCTAATCTATGTAAAAAGTACTACAATTGGGTAGGAAGTGGAATAGGAATATAGGTTTACAATTTACAAAACACCTCTTTTAGTTTCTTGATATACACTCGAGCATTCTCATGAGGCTCTTCATGTGTCACATTCAGAACATGAAACCAGTATTATCCAACTCTCTTAGGGGAAAACTCTCTTCAAAAGATAGTAAAAAATAAATTGATTGTGGTTATGGTCTATACTTTCCAACCATGATACCAAATTGCATCTCTTCTTTTCGGAGCTATGTTGAAAAACTTCATGAGATGTCCTTCGTCCTCAATTCGGCAATCAAACATCAATTTCTAAAACTCGTTGATGTAAAGTTACACATCTTCCTCTGCTAACCCATTAAAAATTGGTAGAGGAAAATCTAGGGGTGGCAAATCTGGTGTTCTTGCAGGTATCGCAACAGATTGTACCATCATGACGATTAGGTTTGCTCTAGGGGTCTCTATCGGTGGGGTTATACTCCCACCCAAAGTAGATTGGCTTTTTGAGAAAAGGGAAATGCTAAATCTTCCTCCTCCCTTTGATGGACTAATTGGGATATTAATTGGGTCAACAAGACCTCACTTTCTTAGCGATATCGAACTACTACACTTGAAGAATATTATCTAATGATCTTGACTCCTCCTCTAGCACTTTCAGCTCCTTCTTACCATTGAATCTTGGCTTGACAATGTCCATCAAGAAATAACTAATATATTTCAATGCTCTTTGGCATACACTGACTTATTGATCCCTAATTAACCAATATTCCAAAATTGCCAACTATTAGTGGCTCCTAGCAAGTGTACTACCTATTGGGACCTAAAATGGGCCTGAAGTGGCTCTAGGGCTCTAGTAAAGTCTCCTATGCTCATGAAACTGTCCTCATGGCCTCGCGGCCAAGAGCCTCAGGTGGCTATACATTACTCTAAATAGATAACACATTTGTATCAATCGTAATCCAATGGTTTTTCCCCTTTCCAACTCTACTAGAGGGAGTATCCCAACATACAGGTGATCAACACCTTGATTCACATACACAAAGAGCTTACCCCAATAGAGTGTTGTGGCTCCTAGGACTCTCCTACACCTTGAGAATTGACCCCAGGATGCACCATCTCCAACATAAAACACAAGCTAATAGAGTCCTCTCATAATATAAATGTAATGATCCAAGACACTATACATATTTCTCACTTAATCCATTTTCCAAGATATCAAACTACCCTACAACAAAGGGAAATGTAACACTCTCAACATTGGTCATCACCTAGATATGCAATTGCAGTGCATTCACAAACTTATATTGTGATACCATATTTAGATTGTATATACAAGCTGCATGACATTTCATGTTCAGATAACTTAACTAAGAACCAATCAATGTGAAGCGCACAAACAATCTTTCATGATTTCTTTATACTCTTGTCATATTGCATTGCTAAGAAAGAGCATCGAGCTAACCCACACTACTGAGCCCCTTAAAACTTATATGAACCACAACTTGTATGCTAAGATATACAAAGAAATTAGTAACTTAATCAAATATCTTTCTAGTTTGGATCCTCACACTCTACCATTTAAATTAGATTGCTTGCAAAAACCAAATGTAGGGAGATTTTGTGGTAAATTTCCATAGAAATGATCTCTAAAACACACAGTTTAACATATAAATAAAGGCAAGCTAAGATAAACCCTCATTCTTTACCTTCATTATACATTCACAAATATTATTCCAACTTTCTATAAATTTTATGTACAAAAAATATTTTTTTCAAAAAAAATTCTTATTTCAAATATTTTTGAAGAATTTTCTCATTTATTTCAACATAATTTAATGATTTTTTTGAGTTTTTAATTTGTATGACTTATGAAAAGGGTGATCCATCAATTTATTCATTTTTATGCCACATGAATATCATTTGAGCCCGAAAATCCAAGAACAACTCCATTTTTTCATTAAATCTCATGTTTTAGGTTTTGTGATTTTATCATTTTTAATGTATGAGAAAGAAAATAAATACATTTTTGAAATTGCAAACATCAAAAAACATATTTCAATCATTTGCAACCATCTTTCCATCAACAAACATATTTCAATCATTTTTCAACCATATTTCCATCATATGTACTAACGATTCATCATAAAATTTAAATAAAGATCGCTTACTCGAAAATTCACATACATACGTCTCCTATTTCAAGAAAATGAAGCCATTGAGGCTATTTTCCAACTGTGGACACATCCAAATTACTCGATCTACTTCCCATTACACTTTCAAACCATTGTCCATTACGGATTCGCGTCAAATAATCGGCCCTCCTTTTCACTTTCACAAACATCCATATGAATAAGGAACAAAGAGGAGAGTGAAACAAGAGAGAGAAAGAATAAATTTCAATCTTGCTGATTACTAAAGCATTCTTTGTAAGAATGAGAGAAATGGAAAGCAAAAAAATGATGAATCTTAGGCCCAAGAGTAGGAGGGAGATCATTGCAGGCCAAAAGAATCAAAATTTTATGTGGGGAGGAAGGGGTGTCGAAAAGAATGCTCCCCTCACCCATGTTGTGATGAATTTGTGAATTTTGGCCCGTGATTAAGCTTAACCACTAACCACTCAATTATCTAGATCAAAATTTTCAAGTTCACACTTGTGCATAATTGGTTTTGACCTGGTTGGAGGGGCAAATGGTCTTGAAAATTGTGATCTCGGTTGGACAGATGACTTTCTAGCATCAAAATTTGTCACCTTTGTCTCCATCACATGGATTTTGACTTTCATATCCAATAGTTATTTCATAACACCAAACCTTGAGCCATTAAATTGGGGGTTAAACAGACTCCGATTATAATGAACGGGCACTTATGTTGGATTCTTAGCATGGAAATGCATCTAAAAACTTTAGTTCCTTGATCTGTATAGTTGTTTCATTTTGCACAAAAATGTCTCTTTTACGGATTCTTGAGCTACTTTTGCACTTGTATTTCAGTTTCAAAATCCACTCTCAACTACTTGTCAAGACCTAAAATGAGCTAGAAACTAGCTTGATGGCTCTAGCTACGGGCTTCTAAGGTAATGTGGATAAAGAGATAGAAGGCCAAGAATTTTTTAAGAATCAGGTGGACCCCTCTTTCTATGGAGACTTTTGTATAGACCTTTCAGTGTATGTAGAGATCTTTTGACATGGAGCCATAGATTGGGTCATAATCACATTTACTTGCTCAATTGGTTGATAATAATATTTTAAGGGTACTTTAGTATTGCTTGCAACCTAAAGTGTGGCCGCAAGCAGTAGGCCATAGAGGAGGTATGGTGCTCCTCTACGAATCTAAAGAAGAAACATTTTTGCTAGCACCACCATCGCTATACTAGCATCGCTATGCCCCTCCTTGCTATGCTCCACATCGGGTTCGCCTACACACACAAAAGATCAAGGTTGCTTACGTACAATTGCAAAGACAAAGTTATAATTAATAGGAAAGTAAGAAAAACATACCTCCTTTGGCTGTCAAATCCTCATAGCCTTGTTGTATTGCTCCTCGGTGATGAGACCCTCCTCATAGAAGTGAACCCATGTGGCTGCGTGGTTATGGCCTCGATGGTAACCTACCTCTCTAGGAGTAGGTATCCTACCAATGATAGTAGTCTGCAAAACAATTATGATATACAAAAAATTATGAGACACAATGTATTAGAACAAATTATATAAATAATTTTTAAAAATATAAATTTTAAAAAAATAGAAATCAAAATATACTTACAAACTCTGCCTCCCACGACTCTTTGCCGCCCGATCCATAATGCGACGATCCCATAGTTTCCATTTGGATGCGTCGTGCCTCTGTGTGTTGGCGACTCTTCACTTTCTCTGCTGCTTTCTTCTTGGCTTTCTTCCACTCTATGCGGTGGCACATAGGTGGTTGGCTATAGGCTCCACCCCCTCCTCTTGTCTTCGTAGTGACTCCCTGGTGTGTGTCATGAGGTGGGATCTTTTGTTGTGAAGCAAATCCCTCACTTTTGTGCGTCCCCAATCATCCGAGAATCGCTGACCCTCAGGATTTGGGTACCTCCTATGGACTACCCTCAACACCTCCTACCACAAGCCACTTTTCTGATTCTTAAAGTAAACAAAACAATCTTTATACATCGCATGCACGACGCTCCTCATGTACGCCATTACATCCCTTCCTTCATCAGCATGGAAGATGCCACTAGTATCTGTAACTCTATAGTACTGGCGTACAGGCTCCTCTACGTGATCTTCTAGTGAGGGTGATCGCTTGCCACCTCCTAGGCAACCCCCACACAAGCCTCGTCCTCCTCCTCGACTCTCCCTCCTCCCTCTCTGTCGACTATCCTCTGCCTTGCTCAATGCACGTGCTTCTGCAAATGCATGTGCGTCGTTGCTGACGCTTGTGCTTCAGCCGATGCATATACAGGCACTGCACGTGGAGTACCTGTAATTGGAGTTTGGACATTTGGTATTTGAGAAGCAGTGCCAGGCAAAGACATTAGAGGCGTTCCAGACATAACGTTGAACACCTTGTTTGCTGTGGGAGAGCGGCCAAGGTGTCTAGTCATCTCTCCCATGAAGTCTTCCTTACTGGGAAAACCTCCAAAAAAAGCATTGACCCCTCTGTTGAGCAAGACCAATGTATCATTCATGCGCTCTAAATCTAGGTCATTGCTAGATGAACCAGGATGCGACATCTGCAAACAAAACACAAGAATAAGACAAATTTACTAAATTGCAATATTGTGTAAACTATACTATTGTGTAACATGTTTGTACAATTCTAGAAATAAAGACTTGTTTTTTTTTATCAAAGCTGGCACGTGTATATTCGCGTCTGAGATGCAGAATAGACGCGCTCTCATACGCTTCCCTGAAGTCAAAGCTTTTGAGCAGAGCGTGTGTATTCTCGTGTCTGAGATGCAAAATAGATGCACTTAGAGACACAACTGCAGACGTAATAACAGTAAACACAGCTACGCATCTATATCTACATCTGCTCTGGAATCTACATGTACTGTCAAACGCGCTAAGTCGGCCGCTATCAAGCCGATAACCACCATGATTTATTTGTGATATAAAAACTTCAAATTCATTGAAAGAAAGATCCTAATAGAGAAAGAGAGAGAGAGAGAGGGAGAGAGAGAGAGAGAGGACTCACCTTGGGTCTTTGGTGTAGACGGGTGGTGGCGCTGCTTCCTTCCCCTTCTTCCTCTCCTTGGTGAGTTGTGCTCCCTTGATGCTTGTTGCTTGTTGTCTCCTCTCTTTGCCTCTTGTTCCTCTTGTTCTCCTCTCTTTTGTTCTCTCTTTCTTCCTCTCCTTGGTTTTCTTCACTTTAGCTGTCTTCTTTCCCTTCTTGTCTCTTTGAAGTGAAAGAAGAGGTGAGTCATGAAGAGACTAATGGAGGTAGACTGCATGTCGGCTGAACTCGAGCTCCAAAACACGCAAAAAACGCAGGAAAGACCCAGTTTGAAAAGAAATTGCTTGTATCTTTTGAATTTTGACGTTTGCGTCTATTTTGCGTGTATATGCGTGTCTAAGTTTACGTAAATGCACTAATAGATGCGGATTTAAATGCGCAGATAGACACAAACATAGATGCACAGATAGACGCATGCATAGATGTGCATTTAGCGTGCTTGCGTTTTTATCATAAGTTTTGGTATTTAAGATAAGTTTTGATAGTAAGTTTTGATATAAGTTCTTATCATAAGTTTTTATGTATTTATGATAAGTTTTGTGTATTTAAAATTGAATATCTTAGAATAATTAAAACGCCTTGAAGTTTTTATGTAAACATATTAATAACAAATTTGATATTGTCATGAATTAGGTTTAATCATGTCGTCATCATCACCTAGTGCGGTGCATGCTGATGAGTCAACGAGCACATCCTCAAGTGAGGATGAAACATTACGTCTTCATAATCGAGATGCATGGCTATGACGAAAAATTAAATGCATGTGTGATCATTGTCGAGGGTGTATTTTTCGAGCACATCAAGTTGCAATGTCACACCTCAGCATGTATGGAGAATGGGACCGAGAAAAATCACCGGTATTCATTGTTTTTAACACTAAGATTTCTAGTCTATGTTTAAAATATATATCAATGTATATGTAACTCCCTTTTGTGGTTGAGCAGGATGCGGTGCCACATCCTTAGATGCTCCCTCCCGGGCGTCGAGAGGCTACAAAATGTCGACGCGAGGAGGCAGAGTCTTCAAGAAGAGTGGAGACTGACGACCATGATAGTAGCCCTCATGAAATGTCCCATCAAGTTGTAGAGAATGAGATTTTGGACAACATGGTACATGATCTATTTTCGTAACCGGTTTGGGGAGAAGGTCACTCGACAAAGCCAGATGACCCACTATACATAGCATCATCTACTCCGTTGTATGAAGGTTGTACGTACTCCGTTCTTCGTGCATCTCTCAAGATACTTAACTTGCAATGGATGGAGTAATGTCAGTTTGAATGCGTTATTGAAGTAGGTATCAATTCAGTTTGGCTTATGAATCATAATATTAATTATTCTATTTTAAAATCAGACACAAATATATGTTGGTGGTTTTTAAACTCACTTTTAAAAATATATGTAGGTTATTATCACAAATGCTTCCAAAAGGAAACAAATTGCCAACTAAGAGAGAGCAAGCAAGACATTACTTGACATCTCTGGGAGGCCTCGATTATGTCAAGATCCATGCATGTGTCAATGATTGTGTCTTATTTCATGGGATTCATGAGTTCACACGAGAGTGTCCTATTTGTGGTGAATCAAGATACGAAGTGGAGATGAAGTCAATGGATGTGCCTTGTAAGGTTTTGTGACATTTTTCGATTATTCCACATATTCAACTTATGTTCAACTATAAGTCTATTGGAAAGCTCATGTCATGGCATGCTAGTCATTGTTCAAGTGATGGAAAATGGAGGATCCCTGCAGACACACCAGCATGGCAACATATAGACAATTTGTGGCCCATTTTCAAAGAAGAGCCAAGAAATTTGGGATTTGTTTTAGGTATGGATAGAATCAATCCATTTGGCATCAAAAGCGCATCATATAGTGTATGGCCATGTTGAGTGTTGAAATGACTTGTTTTTTGGCTGATTTTTGTTGTTTTTGAGAGCTGAATGGTTGATTTTATGGGATGATTGGTTGATTTGGAAGTGGTTTGAGAGTGTTTTAGATGATATTGATTGTGTTTTGGAAGTTCGTGATGTTTGTTGGTGGTTCTGTGATGTTCTGATAGGTTCTGAATGGTTCTATATACCTTCTGTTTTGTTCTGTTTTGGTCTATTTTGTTCTGATTGTCTTCTGTAAGGAGGGAAGGAGTATTGATTGATGAAGATTGAGAGCTTGTGAAAGTTTATTGAATGGTTTGTGAGAGTTTGAAATGGTTTGAGAATGAGTTATGAGGTTTTGATAACCTTCTGTAGGTCTTCTGTAGAGCTTCTGCTTCTGTTCTGTTTCTGTTCTGTTCTGTACTATAGCTGTTCTAGTACTGTTCTGTAGACTGTTCTGTATGCTTCTGTAAGTGTTCTGTGGAATGTATGTGTGACTTTGGGAAAGTTTTCTAGCCTTGGAAAGAGGTGAATACAAGTGCAAAAGAGCTGAAAGAAGTGGAAGAAGTAGCTTCTGAAGACTCAAGAGAAGACTAGAGTGAAGTGACAGTAGTGAGCTGTGAAGAGACACTGTAGTGGCTCTAGTGACCCTTCATATCAGACATACCTCTTGGGAGGGGTATCCACGACCTAAGAGTGATTATTGAGAGTAATTTTTGAGAGATTGTAGTGAGGATATGATGTACTATTGATGGAGTGAGAAAGAGAGAGTCAGAGATAGCCAATTCTACTCAAACAGAGTGATTGTATATGAGAGATTGAGAGAGAAGACTATGAAGATATTGAAGATGAATACTATGTGATGTATTTCCATTCTAAGATGGTGTATTTCTTTGCTTTCTTTGTTCTATTGATGGATTTTGTGAAGATATTGAAGAATATGGTTGATTCTATTAAAACCGTGGGAGGTCTACATGATGCTGCATGAAGATTTGTTGTGCCTGGTGTTCTTTTCTTCATTGTGATTATATGAAACATGATAAACAAGCTTGTTGATGTTACAAGATAGATTTTCTTGCAAGAGAATTCCCTTTTCCTTGGTGTTCCTCTCGGGGCTCCATGTTTTTGGTGCGCAGCCGGGGAAACTTGCCATCAACAAGCACCAAAAGAGGCCGAAAATGAAGGAAATGGCATTGCCAAGAAGAGAAGAATTCAATGGATGTTTGTAAAGTTCCTTCTTCCACTGAAGATTTGGAATTTCTCATAATTAAAGCCACTTTCCACAAGAAGTTCATCCCACAATGGCGAAAACACATCACCATCATGATGCATGCTTTATGTGGTGGGCAGTTTCCTCTTTCTATTGAAGCAGCAGAAACTTGCATCTTGGTGGCAAACTGTTTGGGAACAAACTGAAGAGCAGAAACAGAGAGAATGACCATCCATGGAAGATTTGGCATTCATTGAGAAGTTTCCAGACAACATCAAGTGGGAGATTGTGGAGAAGCTCCAGGAGTCTTGGTCTGTAGAGGTTCACAAAGATAAGAAGGAAAAGAGTTGGAATTTGTTCGTGGATGCTCAACAGCAAGATACATGGGATGCTTGGTGTAGTGATAATCTTCTGTTTGTTCAATTAGCAACCCACTGGAAGTTGGTAGACAAAGTGTTTTTCACAACATACACTATTGAAACCATCAAAAGCTGGCATTACTATGATGATGGCACCACCACAATGCTCAGACGTATGCATTTTGACACCTTCAGAACCGAATACCTTCCTCTGTGCAGTGGCATGAAAGCAGAATTTAGGGACGTTGAAAAGAAAGAAGTAGAAGAAATGTTGGCAAGAGAGTCCTCCAGAGACTGAAGCCTTCTGTTAACCCTCTGTGGAGCACTAACAACATAGTGGAGCCAACCCCCTGATGAATGACGCAATAAAGAGGCAAGCGTTAGAACGAGTCCAGAGGTACGTGAAAAGAGAGAAAGCAAAAATCAAGGCTGAGAACGAGCTAGCAGCAGAAGCTGCCTTTGACGCCCTTGCGGAACTCTTTACAGAAGTCCCAATGGCACATCAAGCCCTTCCTCCTCCTGCTGGAGGTCCACTTCCAAGCCAGATCCGTCCTGGAAATATTGATGACAGGCCAGCGAATGTAGTCCCATTGCCAGTTTTTAAGGGAGAGTACAATGAAGACCCCGATCTTCATGTAGCAGAGTTTATGGTAGCGTGTGTGGCTAACAATGCCAGAACCCCTGAGCATTGGTTAGCAATATTCCCCGCCACTTTCAAGGGCGCGGCGTTTCAGTGGTATGAGAGACAAGCAGCAGGAACTTTTGGCACATGGGACGACCTGAAGTTGGCCTTCCTCACTAAATTCAGGCGTGAAGGGTTTGAAGAGCGGATGAGAGAGGAATTTATGAACCTAAGTCAGTCCTCTGGAGAAAGAGTGGAAGCCTATGTCTCACGAATGGAATCCATCCTGAAGAGATGGACTAACCATAATCTAGATAATGGGATTTAGAAGGGGGTGTTTCTCAGAGGATTACAACCAGAAGTCCGTAAGTTTGTGGAGCTACAAAGACCAGCCACCCTGGAAGCTGCAACAGAAGGTGCAAGACTGTACGATGAAGTGGAAGCTCGATTAGCAATGAATACAGGAAGAGGAGTCCTACCTCCTCTGATGCCAGGAATGATGTACCCACCTAATGCAGTCCCTGGGACTGTTCCCTACCCCTACCAACAGATGCCCTCGGTATCATAGTACAGTGCACCAAATCCACAGCGGCCACAATCCATGCCTCAAATGATGGTTCAACCACAACAACAATGGTCCCAACCAATTTTTTCATTATCAAATCAGCAGCAACAGTGGAACCCTACCAACTGGGGTCAACAGCCAACAGTTCAAACAGGAGCACTGAATCAGAACCAGAACAGAGACCCCTCTGTACCAGCCCAACTAGTTTATGCAGTGATTACAGAAACTCCTCAAAACCCTCGTGCCAGTACGTCAGGAGGAGAAAGCTTGAAGGATTATTTATCTAACTCAGTTGCAAACATAAAAAAGGAGTTGATGGATGTGATTACAGAGCAACTACAGACGTTGAAAGTGAACACAGCGAGCATATCCAACGTTGCAGGAGCAGGAAGAGATGTGATGCGGTCAAACACTTGGTGTGGTAAGTGTCATCAAGCAGGCCATTTAGCCACTGAATGTACACGAAAACCAACCATTCCTGGGGCCTTCTGTTCCTACTGTTTGCGGAAGAACCATACAGAGGACATTTGCTCTTTGAAGGAGATGCATGATAGGAGAAGGAAGGAAGAAGACGCAAGATTCAACTTGCTGGAATCCAAAATGACAACACAAGATATTGGACCCAAGCCTAGAGAGTTTGGTCCTAATTTCGGACCCAGAAGATTTCCCTCTCAAAGTTACAGAGGAAGAGACAGTTTGGCGGTGGTCAGAGATCAGAAGTGGAGTGTTACAGATGTGGAGAAAAGGGACACATCTCACCAAATTGTCCAAATCCCAGAAGGTCAGTGGATTACAAGCCCTTATGCAGTCGATGCAAAGGAGAAGGCCACACTGCAAAAGACTGTCCAAGCCCAGCCCTAGTGAAAAACAGTGCTACTGACAGTCCGTCCAAGGCCCAAGAGCCTACCTCCAATTTAGTGGAATTGGAAGTTCCTGCCATCACGCGTGCAAAGTAGAAGGAACCACCTATCCAGAAAGAAAATAACCCTCCTGCCAGAACAGTGAAGTTCAATCTTCCACCAGAAGAACATAACAGAACATAGCCTAATAGTGCCGTACAGAGCCCTACAGTGCCACAGACAGTTACAGAGACAGGACCAGAGGTCCAAGATACAGAAGAGGAGGAAGTGCCACAAGTGGCAGAAGAAGTTCTTGTAATTCCTCTGTTGGAAGAAAAAGGGAAAATGAAAATGGGTGTTGCCCCATTCCCTAATCGGTTAGAGAAGCCAGTGGATCCTATTAAGGAATACAATCTGGTCAGAGATCTAGATACCTTTAGACCAAACCTCACCTTCCGACAATTATTGATGTTGTCTCCCAGTTGCCGGAAAAGATTCAAAAGTATACTGACAAAAAGACGTGGTTTAAGGATTGCTCCTTCAACAGTGACAAAGTCCAACAAGGCTTCAGAACCTGTCAAAGAAGTGGATGTGGCTAATGCTTTCCTAGATCCGGGTACTCCAGAGACTGGTGTGTGGATAGAAGGCTGTTTTATTGCAAATGCACTGATTGATGGTGGTTCATCAGTAAACATTATGATGGATGTTACAATGAAGGATCTAGGCTTACAAGGTGTGCAACCAACCCAATGGCTCATCAGACTGGCGGATCAGAGCAGAATCAAGCCTTTGGGCATTCTTCCATATGTGAAGACTACAGTGGCTGGAAAAGATTATTGGCTAACCTATTTGGTGGTGAAGCCAAACTCTTATGGTACATCCTATCCTCTGTTACTGGGCAGACCATGGCTTTTTGAAGCCCGAGCAAGGACGGATTGGTTTAAAGGAACTTTGACCTTGGGTAGAGGACCCAATAAAGTGGTGATGAAACTGTATGGTTCTCAAAAAGGACATGGATCCACCTCCTTGGAATTATCTTCTGACTCCCCTAATGACGTTATGGATGGAACATCAGCAGACGAAGATGCTGTCAAACAGATCCTTCCCAAGAAAACAGTGGCACATTCCTTAACAGTGGATACTGTAAGCCGACTTCCAAAAGAGGCAAAGCCATTATCAATGGGTGAATATTTCCTGCCTGAACCAGAAATGACTTCGGAAATCACTTCTGACAGTGAGATAGAAGCATGGATGTACTGCTCTCCCTGTTACATGGTCACAGCAGGAACAGAAGCAGAAGTAGAGACAGAGGCAGGAGAGGAAACAGAGAATCTATTCTTCTATTACAGAGCTCCTACAGAAGCAGAAGCAGAAGCAGAGACAGAAGCAGACGCAGAGACAGAGACAGAGACAGAAGAGGATGGATATGATATGGACGAAGAAGATTATGAAAGTGAGCCAGAAGAATCTATCCCACCTGAAGAGGATACATTTGAGGAAGAAGTTCCAGAAGTATCAGAAGCCGATGAGCTCATGCTATGGGACAGAGTGGTGATGGTACCATTTGGTCTCGTAAATGAATCTTCTCATATGCAAAACCTTTATAAGAAATGGATTAAGAAGAACAAGCCGTCTTTCAAGTGTGGCTCCTGCCGTCCTAACCCATCCTTGCCAAAGAAAGATGATGATGATGCACCGTGCCAACAAGCACCAGTCCCACAAATCCAACAGGCATCAGAGGGTCCCTGTTATGTGACGTTCCTGGATGTGTCATCATCAGAAGATGAGTCTTCAAGCCAAGAGGTAATTACTTTTGAAACCAAACCCAGAACGGCTCTAATTCCATTTCAACATCTTAAGGAGCAACCTAAGTCTCCACCAAAAGAAGAAATTGGTTCTGGTGGGACATCAGAAGAGGATACCACTCCCTTGAAGGAGTCGGATCTGTATCCAAAAGCAGTCCACGGAACCTTCATCCGTGAAGTGGAAGGTGAAAGGCAGTTAACCTTTGTGGATTCAGAAGGCATTGAACGCCACTTGAAGATGGGTAGCAGTCTCCCAGAAGAGGAGTTGTCAATCTTGTACAACTTGTTGAAAGAAAATTTGGACGTGTTTGCGTGGTCTTACAAAGACCTAAAGGGGATCGATCCCACAATATGTCAACATCATATTGACTTGGAGCCTGATGCCAAGCCAGTACAGCAACGACAGAGGCGAATGAATCCGAATTATTCCACATTGGTGAAAGCGGAGCTGCTAAAGCTTCTAGAAGCCGAGTTCATTTATCCAGTGGCAAATAGTGAATGGGTTTCACCCATCGTGGTTGTACTCAAGAAGAATGGAAAATTGTGAATATGTGTGGATTTCCGAAAGCTTAATTCCAAGATGAAGAAGGATCATTTTCCTATCCCTTTCACAGACCAACTGTTGGACACAGTGGCAGGACATGAGCTTTATTCTCTTTTGGATGGATTCAGTGGATACAATCAAGTGCAGATCGCAGAAGAAGACCAATCCAAAACAACCTTCACCACAGAATGGGGGACCTACGCTTACCGAGTGATGCCATTTGGGCTCTGCAATGCCCCTGCTACTTTCCAACGAGTCATGATGGCCGCATTTCAAAATCATCTGCACGACTTTATTGAGGTATATTTAGATGACTTCTGTGTCTATAGCTTGATCCGTGAACACTGGGAACATCTGGAACAATGTTTTGACCGATGCCGGGAGTATGGGATTTCCCTCAACCCTGACAAATGCATCTTTGGGGTCTCTTCTGGAGTTCTGTTGGGCCACATTGTCTCTGCACAAGGGATATCAACAGACCCTGCAAAGATCGAAAAGATTACAGCTCTGGCAGCACCCACCAACCTCAAATAGTTGAGGGGATTCCTAGGCCATGTGGGTTACTACAGAAGGTTCATAGCCCATTTTGCGACAAAGGCAACTTCCTTGCACAAGCTTCTGAGGAAAGATGCAGAGTTTACTTGGACAGAAGAATGTGACAAAGCCTTCCACACTCTGAAGCAGTGTCTGATAGAGGCACCCATTCTGCAACCTCCTGATTGGACGAAAGAGTTCCATGTACACACTGATGCATCAATTGAAGGCTTAGGTGCTGTCCTCTGCCAAAAGGGCTCCTCGAAGTTGGATCAACCGATCTATTATGCAAGCCGAAAAGTCACTGATAGGGAACGGAACTATACAGTGACCGAGCTGGAGTGCTTGGCAATGGTGTTTGCCCTGGAGAAGTTTCGCCATTACCTTCTATCCACCCACTTTAAATTTTATGTGGATCATGAGGCCCTGTCCTTCTTGATGAACAAAGCAGATGTGAAAGGACGAATGATGAGATGGCTCCTTTTGTTCCAGGAGTTCGACTTTGAGGTGATTACTAAGCCTGGTCGTTCCCATGTTCTGGCTGATCATCTGTCGCGTATCCCACAAACTGCAGACGAGGAGCAGGATGATCCAAACCTCCCTGATGCTTCCCTATTCTTGGTAGAAACTGTAACTCCCTGGTATGTAGACATTGCCAATCTGCTGGCAACCCAACAGTACCCTCCTGGTATTTCTAGTCGGGAAAGGAAGAAGCTCATGCTAGAATCAGCCCCCTACACCCTGCTAGGCGGTGCACTGTACAAGAAAGGTAAAGATGAAGTGCTCAGAAGATGTGTTGCAAGAGAAGAGATTGGGATTGTTCTGAAGGCTTGCCACGACGAGCCATGTGGAGGTCACTTTGCAAGAGAAGCTACAGCCAGGAAGGCTCTGCTAGCGGGATATTGGTGGCCTACCATCCACAAAGATTCCTATGATTACTGTAAAAGATGTGATGCTTGTCAAAGAATGGGGAAACCCACGAAGACAAGTGCCATGCCATTGCAACCTATCCTTCCGTTGAAGCCGTTTGAGAAGTGGGGCATTGACTTCGTCGGTCCAATCGATCCTCCCACCAGAAGGAAACAGAATAGATACATCCTCGTATGTACGGATTATGTCACAAAGTGGTGTGAAGCTAAAGCCCTAAAGCGGGACGATGGTAACAATGTGGCCCTGTTCATGTACGAGAATATCATCACCCGTTTTGGCAGTCCCTTAGAGTTGGTAAGCGATAGAGGCATGCACTTCCTCAACAAAGTCATGGAAGAGTTGACAGAGTTGTATAAGATCCGCCATCGCAAGTCCACTCCTTATTATCCCAGAGCCAACGGCCAAGTCGAAGTCATGAATCGCATCCTCTGCTCGATTCTGGCAAGAACAATTGCTGCACATCGTCGTGATTGGGACAATCGACTTACAGAGGCCCTCTGGGCGTACAGAACCTCCCATAAAGCAGCAACAGGACAGACACCTTTCCAGCTGGTTTATGGTACAGAAGCTGTTTTTCCTGTTGAACTAGAATTACCCTATTTGAGAGTGGCTATCAAAGAGCGTTTGGGAGATGATGATTCACTGCAACGCCGTCTCCTGCATTTGGAATGTTTGGACGAAATTCGTCAGATGGCTCTACAGTGCATGGAAGCCACGCAAGCCCGACGTAAGGCTTACCATGACAGTTTCATCAAGCACAAGGAGTTCAAAGCAGGTGATTTGGTCCTAGCCTATGATTCACGCTTTGGCAAGTTTCCTGGCAAGCTCCAGCAGCGGTGGATGGGCCCCTATAAAGTACTTGCCGTCAACCCTAATGGCTCTGTCCAAGTGCAGACCGTTGATGCCTCTGATGATCCCTTTCTGATCAACGGATATCGCTTGAAGAAGTACTTCCCTCCTTGGGGATCTTGACAATTACGGACACTTGATCCTTTCCCTCGTTGGCGCGGCATTGTACTTCTTATGATGCTACTTCTGATAGCTATTCTTCAATCACTCCTGATGAAGTGGACGCAACCCTCTATCTCCTCAAACCCCCCTTCCAGCCTTGATCTCTTATCCTTTATTTTCCACCAGCGACAGTGGCGAGGTGGGTTCTGACACATGGTCTTTCCACCATTCCCTTGTTCAATTTGAAGGGAAAAAAAGAAAGAAAAAAAAAAAATATCGGTCATGGGAGAAAAGGACTTAGGTCCCTGTCATGCCGACCTATTCTTCGAGAAAAGGTGGAAATACCCTCGGAAATAGGGGAAAATAAGAAAAAGAAAAAAGAAAAACCAAAGAAGCAAGAAAAAAAAACAAACAAACAAATCTGCTATGAGAGAAAAGGAAGCAATTCCCTGTCATAGCAGGCCTCGTTCCAAGAAAAGGTGGTAAACACCCTTGGGCGAGAAGCTGGCTGTGGAAAAGGTGGTAACACCCAGCAGTCCAGAAAGTGGATTCATTGATTGATATCCCTCGGATCCAATTCCGAAGCTGCCTCCCTTGGTACATTGTGTCCTGGGTCTTTTTGCAAAGTGATTAACTGTCCTCTAGCAGACGACATGATCCTATCCAATACAATAATCGATTTGATGGCTACCTCCCTGGGTATGCCTCTTCAACAATTGACGAAGCGATCTTCATCGACAAACAATCGAGTGATTTGAGCTTTCATCCTAACCGGATGGGGAAGTGAGTATGGTTGCCTCCTGTATCTATCAACAACGAGTGAGACAGAGGGTGGGGCGGGAGACCAGTCGTTTCCCTTCAAATCAAATGAGAGGAGAGAAGTGTGAATGAAGTGTTGCACGCACGGGATGGGCCTCTCAATGCACAAAGCACAATTTGTTTCTGTGCACTGCACTATAAGGCTCCCTGGCCTTCATTCTTGCACCGTATGCCGGCACAGGGCGGGATGCACAGTTGCACCATCAAATGCGCACAAGGCATATAACCTTTGCACAAGTGACTGTGATGATTACATCAATGGGTTTCAGGAAAAGGCTGCCCTCCTGTATCTATCCACAGAGCGTGAGACAGAGGGTGGGATGAGTGTGACTGGAGTTTCTTCAATCAATTACCGAGAGGTGAGATTGAGGGACGTTACGACACTTGGAGTCAGGTATGTTCCACTTTCCCTGTGCACCCACGGGATGGGTCTTTACCATCATCACAAGACATATCACCCTGTTCTGTACACTGCACTGTAAGGCTCCCTTGCCTTCCTCCTTACACTTATGCCAGACGGGTGGGACGCACTAATGCACCATCAACTGTGCACCCTGGCATACTCCCTTTGCACCATTTTCCCCTTGTTGATTCCTCAACCGGGTATGAGTTATGGGTTTTAATCATTCTTCCGCGAGTGATATTAGTCATGGGGCGAGTGACTGTTCTTTCATTCCAATTGAGTGATTGTGAGTTGAGTGTAGTATCCCTCATCATCATCGACGAATTTCCTGCGATTCTTTCCATCAGCTACCTCCTTGGGTACTGCCGCGTGGTCCCTACCATGACGGACGTGCGCTGTAAAGATGCCTTGGTCCCTCCAGCGCCGACAACCACACTGGATGTGCCATCGATACTCAACCTTGATTCTTGACGAAACGGGCCAAGTTTTTCTAACCCTACACTTTGGTTTCTTCGTGCCGGTCATGTTTTAAGTGTGGGGAAGTTAGTGGATGGTCTGTGGCGTGGTTCTAGGTCCCTGTTGTTCGGTTAACCCTATCCGTTAAGGTCTTAAGTGTGGGGACGCGTCCCTGCGCGTCTATGTTGCATACCCTTCTGCATATGCCTTATCTTGCTCATGCATGAATGCCATGACTTGATTTTACCCTCCTGGGGTCCCTTCCACCCATCCGGTTATGTTCCACCCACTCTTGGGGCTGTTCCCTTGCAGTTTTCCTTCATTCCCTGATTTTGAGGTTTTTTCCATGTGAATGTATCCTATGTTCCCCAAAGTTCAAATCCAACCTTATAGCCCTGTTCCTCCCTTTGCACTGATCATTTTTCCTTTTTACCTACCCCTGTTCCGGTGCACGGTTTTTGAGTTATTAATTTTTGAAGCATTTTGCGCAAATTAGCCGGTTTCCCAGGTGAATGTGCTTTTCTTGCTTTGGAACTGTGATCTGTCATCCTAGCCCTGCCAATCACTTTTCCCCTGACATTTTTCCTTTTTATTCCGCATCATTCCGATACACGGTTTGTCCGTTATTAATTTTTCGGGTTTTCACGACTTTTTCGTGTGTATTTTTGACATTTTTCCATGTGAACCTGCCCTATTTGCATCAGAATTCCAATTTGATTTGACAGCCGTGTCCCCTGTGCCTTCCCCTACCTTTTTCCTTTTTCCTCCACCCTTTTTCGACTTCCGAATTTTTACTTATTAAATTTTAAATGAGTTTTCGGGAGTATTTTTGGAGTTTTTCACATGTGAACCCCTCTTACTTCCACCGCAACTACGGTTTAACGTGATCACCCTGTGCCACTCCTTCCTGCGGACATTTTTCCTTCTTACTGCCTATCTTTCCGGTGAACGGTTCGTCCGATATTAATTTCCGATTCCATTTTCGGGTTTATTTTTTGGGTTTTTCCCATGTGAACACGTCTTATCTCAGTCGGAATTATGTTTTAATGTGATAGGATTGTTGGGGACATCTTTCTGCACAGTTTTCCTTTTTTCTGCACCTCATTCCGATGCACGGATTTTTCGATATTAATTTTTAAATTGCGTTTTTTGTTCGTTTTTTGTGTTTTTTGCACGTGACCGCCTTTACCCCTCCCGGAACCTCCTTCATATATTTTTCTTGTTTTCCCCCTGTCGTCCTGTCTACTTTTTGTTTTTACGCTATGTCGTTTTGACGTCCGGATTGGGAGTTATTAGTTTTTCTTTATTTTTACGTTTTTCTCGCGCCCGTTTTGTGCGTGAACGCGCCCTTTTTCGATTTTACGAGTCTCCACGCGCCCCGGTCGTGTCCGCGTAACCCGTTCCGTCTTCCCCGCGTCATTTCAATCCCGTCACGGTAAATTTTTTTACCCCGCCCCGCGCATGAGCACGGGACGGGGGTACGCGCCCATGGGCCCCCACCCCTTTCCCCTAACTGCCCACCCCTTCCCCCCAACCGCCCACCCCTTCCCCCCAACCGCCCGTTTCTTTCTCTCTCTCTCTCTCTTTCTTTCTCTCTCTCTGTGCGTTTCTTTCTCTCTCTCTCTCCTTCCTTCCTCCCCCGCCGTCTATCCCCTACCCCCCGCCCTTCCGCCCTTCTGCCTCCCGCCAGCCGCCCGCCCTTCTGCCTTCCTCCTCCCGCCCGCCTCCCGCCCTTCTGCCTCCCGCCAACAGCACTTCCCCCCCCGCCCTTCTTTTCCTCCCTTTCCCTCCTCTCCCGCCGACCTCCTCCTTCTCCCTTCTCCCTTCTCCCTCTCCTCCTCCCTCCTCTTCCCCTCCCTCCCCCGCCTCCTGTCTCCACCCGCGGTGCCCTCCTGCCGCACCCGCCTCCTCCAGCAGACGCCGCCGCCCTGTGGTCGTGGAGCCGCCGCCCTGTCGTCCTCGCCGCGCCGTGGAACCGTCACGACGTCAGTAGCGCCACCGCCTGCAGCCTCCCTCCCCGCCACCACCACCACCACTTCCCCTACCCACCTCCTCCACTAACCCAACTACGGTTAGTTAATCACTAACCTAACTAACCCTAACTAGTTTCACCTAAATTAACCCTAGCTAGGTTAGTTTTAATTAACCATAGTCAGGTTAGTTAACCTAGCCTAGTTAACTAACCCTAACCCCACCCCATTAACCCTACACTAACCCTAACTCGGTTTACTAACTCTCCCCTAGTTAGTTGACTAACCTAACCATAGTCAAACTTAATTACCTAACCATAGTTAGCCTAGTTGACTAACCCCAACTTAACCTAGTTGACTAACCCCTACCTAGTTAACTTAACTTAGTTGACTAACCTAGCCTAGTTGACTAACCTAAGCAACCTTGACTACCCTGACTTGACTTAGGTAGACTAACATGACTTACCCCCACTAACCAGACTTAACTGACTTATGCCTCACTGACTTATCTTATTAATGTGATTTAGGTGATTTAATTAATCACTACATTAATTTTTCCATAGAAAAAATTCAGAAAAATTTCTAAAAATTCATTTTGCCTTTTTCCAATTTTTGGGAGTTTGTCCGCTGGCAATTGCCTACCCTATAATTTCTGAAAATTCAATATTTCCTAATTTCACCTCCAAATTGCCATAAATGTAGAAAACTCATTTAAAAATTCTACAAAATTCTTAAAAATTTTCAAAAAAAGTCTAAAAAATTCCTCTCACCTCCCTTCATCATTTTTCCTTTATTCCACCATAAATAATCACAACTTAACACCCAAATAATAATAATAATAATAATAAATACATAAAAAACTACAAACAACTAATAAAAATAAAAATAACAAAAAATAAAAAACCAACAACAATCAAATCCACACATCCGCTAAGGTGTTGTTTGTTGTTTCATCAGTGATCTTTACTTTTCCTTTCCTGGATTCACTTCTTTTGGGAGACTCTTCCGTGCGCATTTCTGCATTCCATACACACCCCTTCCAGGTATTTATTTTATGTGCTTTATTTATTTTTATTTTCCCCCTTAATCACACATTAATTATTAAAATGAACCCTTTAATTCACCCACAGTTTCCACGCGCATTCGCGCTAAACACACATACTTTTTAAATTAAAATCAACCAACCGTTCACTTAGCACGCGCTACGTGCGCTAAAGAGGCACTTTAAAATTTTAATTAAAATGAACCAGCCGCCACATGAGCACGCGCTGGCAAAAAAGCGCTCCACATCACCTTAATTTGTAATCAATGAATTGCATTTAGAGACCCAGTCGGGAATCGAAGTCCGGGAATCGCATAACTGCACCGCTTCACCTAATAATTGGTAATTAAATAACTAATAAGGAACCGCCGTTTTCTTGTTAAGGTTTATCACCTAATAAAAATTCACCTATTTTTAATAATTTATTCAAATGAACCCTTCATTACATTAATTCCCCCCTCACTGCACTTAATTCCCCTTTTTAATGAATCGTTTCGTGGGATGGGTTTGCGCAGTCATTAGAGTTATTTTCCATGGTCCAGTCTTGGTTTATCACAGATATGGTTTTGATATGTGTCGGATGTGGTCTTATTTTGGTTTTCTGTCTTAGTTACGATTACGGGTACGGTATGCAGTTTTTTTCTTTTATTGCCTAATACGGGGTTCAGGGTGTTTGTCTGATGTATTGCATGAAGCTTTCGGTCGCATTTATCTCAAGGTCATGTCAAATTTTTTCTAGGATGTGGTTTGCTTGGGGTTAGTAGGTCGTGTCACGTTTTATTGGTAATTCTCTTATCCTTGGTTTTTTGTCTGTTGCTTTGCAGGCATTCTCCTTGATTGTCTGTGTTTGTGGTGTGTGTGTAACCATCTGAATGGCGCCTTCTCATGCTCCTCCCCCTATCCAGTACGTCCCATTAGTTAGTAGGGATTACTCTTCCCTACTTACTTTTGAGCCTCTCACGAAGGCGGGACTTGCTGCTTTTGTGGCCACTCCTTTTCCATTGCTTCCGGAGGATCCGTCGTTATGTGATGAGTTCCTGGCCTCTTACAGCAAGAAGACAGGAGTAGTCCAAGGCATGTCTATGACTTTGACATCTCGCGGCTTAGGGAAGGCTCTATCTTTACCCTTCAAAGGAGAACCTTTTGTGACCACTCGTCAGCTCTTCTCTAATGAAGAGATTCTCAAGCTGTCGCAAAAGCAGACAAGGGAAGTCCTTGATGTTAAGAAGGTGATAAACTCTTCAGGAGTTTCTTTTTCTATGATCACTGATCCCGTATGGAAGACGATGTGTCAGTTCCTTCAGGACAGGTTTATGCCTGCCAAAACGCCATCCCACTATTTGTCCAAAGAGCTTTTCACAGCTTCCAGGATGGTGCTGAAAGGAGTTGCTATTGATTGGAGCACTTACCTCCTTACTAAAATGGATCAGCATTTTGTTAAAGTCACCAGGGGTAATGTTACCAATGTCACATATGGATCATATTTGTCTGCCTTCTTGACCTATTCAGGTTTACAGAAGACTATACCTCCACCTCCTCCATCAGATCCCGTACCTCCTCCTCCACCTTTAGAAGAGTTAGCACCCATTGACATTGAGGATGATGATTCTCCGCCTCCCCTGGTCATACAACGCAAACGCTTGAAGAGAGTAGCGGATAAAGCCCCTGCTGTACTTCCCTCAGTACCTATCCCTGCTACTTCTGGCAATGACCTCCCTGGGTATCTCACTTGTAATAACCTGTTCAGAGCACATCGAGAAGGATCCTTGGAGATCTCAGTTCCCTCCCTGAACAGTCTTGTCTCAGGAGATGCCATTCCTTTCCTCTGCAAGGATATTCAAAGTTCCATTGAGTTGTCAGTGACAGCCTGTGTTCAACAGCTGTAGGCGTCCTTTTATGAAGAGCTCATGCAGTCCAAAGACCAGTTGCATAAGGCAACATCTGAGTTAGCTTCTGCTAAGGATACCCTAGTAGATTTATTTAAGCAAATGGAATAACAAACCCAACTAGTTGCCACTCAAAGCGATGAGATTTCTTCATTGAAGACCCAGTTATTCGAGGCTCAGTCATAGGTTACTAACCTTTCAGCAGAGAAGGAGAGGATGTCCAGCGAAGCGACGGAATTCCACGATATCTTAGATGACAAACTGTTAGCTTTACAGATGGCTAATGACACAGTGGCCAACCAAGCCTCCCAAATCCAGCAGTTGCAAGATCAACTTGCAAAGTCCCGCTCTGTTCCTCCAAGCTCTTCTGTTCCATTAATTCCTTCTCTTTCACAGCAGGATTTGGCTGTCCTACAGAGACATGCTACTTTGTGCCCTCTATTTCAAGATAAAGTGGAAAGATTGCAGTCCAGAATGGACTTGTTATGGTCTACCTTTGAGCAGTTTCAGGACTATGTCTTACCCGACCATTCTTTCTTTGTCCACTACCACTTACAGAAGTTGGTCTTCTATATGAAGCTTTCCACCATGGATTTACCTTTTCCAGAGGATGGCTGGAGTGGGGCTTGGTCTGCTGAGTTGTTGACAGAGGTAGTCAGAATGGTCTTTGAAGATTCTGTCACGCCAGATACCATGTTGATGTCATGCATATATCTCTGAGGAGATTTGTTAATTCCAGATGAGGTAGATATGGCATGGTATGTGGGGGATGTGGTCTTACAGGCTGTTTTATATGTCAATCATTTGGAGTTGCGCATAGCTGATATGTTCCAAAGTTATTCCTCCAAAGTAGCTGATTGTCAGGATAGTTTGTGGCATCCCATGATTGATTCGGTGGTTCTCAATCAAAGACAAAACACAGCTCCTACCTTTGCCCAGAGTACTACCCAACTGAGGATGGATCTCTTAACCTATCTTTCCAAACATAATCCATTTGATGCTACCTTCTTTGATGCCTATCATAGACGATCTCTCTTAGGACCTTCTGCTCCTACTCTCCTCTATTACCAACAAATGGCTCACCGCTATGCTATATATCTTTCCCTTTGTAAGTCTAATTCCACCACTATTTTACCACTTCTTTTCCAACCTTCATCTTTCCCTCAAATTCCTATTTTCACTTACTATTCCTTTATTGAGGATAGGGTATTTTCCCCTTCTCCACCCTGTTCTTCACCCCTCATTAATGTACCCTCCACATTTCCTATTTATCAGTTAACACCGTTCCTTAGTGATTCCTTACAAATTTCTGCCACTCTTTCTTTAACCTTTTCTTCCTTTTATGATTTTTCCTATCCTTCCCTACATCCACTTTCCCTTATTCCATTACCCTCTCCTAACACTTCCATATCTCAACCACCTCAGTTGGTTAGTGACTGTGACGGTTTTGATAATCAGATTTCCAGAAGAAGGGGATGGAGTTCGGATGATTGCCTTACAGGACCGCAGATTAATTGGCCAGTAATTCCAGGAGAATGGACAGCTTCCAGTCAAGCTTATCAAAACTATGTTCATTTTGCCCAATAGTATTCACAGTCTGCAGATCCCTCAGTGAGATTAACTGCTCACTTTGCTTGGTACCTGGCGTATATGCATAGGCACTCTCATACTGATTCAAAGCCTATTCCAAAGTTGTGCATGAATGTCAATGTTAGCATTGATTCCCAACAGCTGGAGATATTGTATTTTCATGCCCTCTGTTTGCCTAGCAGATACTTGGTCCTGTTGGAAAGGATGTGCTGTCTCCAATTTTTTCAAAATCCTCCTAAAAACTTTGTAGATGAATCCTTATCTATGGATCGATTCCGACAACATCAATCTTTTAAGAGGGATCATCTTCATTGATGCCTTTCCAATGTATGATGGAAGCTTTTTAATGAACAACTCTCTTTTTGAAGAAGTCATTCAGATGGTTATGTTGTGTATTAGTGTTTGTGTTGTGAGTTCATTTATGTCAAACGAACGTGGTGGTTTCCTATTGGATTTCGTGTACGAGCTATATTTTGGAGATTTGTGGTGTTGGGGTTGTGGTTGGAGAGTTGAAGCAGATGCAGATGACGAAGAAGCAAACTCTTATATCCTTTACAAATTTGTGGTGATTTTTAGTTTGATAAGAGGTGTTAATGTATAAAGAGTTTTCCTTTCTTTATATTTTTTATATCAGAAATAGGTTATAAGTTGGGGTCGTGGTGGATGCATTCTTTGTGAAAAGATATTGAAGATCAAAGTTGAGATTTTAAATGAACTTGTATTCCCTTTTTCTTGGGTCGCGAGGACGCTTCGTTATTAAGTGTGGGGATATGTTGAGTGTTGAAATGACTTGTTTTTTGGCTGATTTTTGTTGTTTTTGAGAGCTGAATGGTTGATTTTATGGGATGATTGGTTGATTTGGAAGTGGTTTGAGAGTGTTTTAGATGATATTGATTGTGTTTTGGAAGTTCGTGATGTTTGTTGGTGGTTCTGTGATGTTTTGATAGGTTCTGAATGGTTCTGTATACCTTCTGTTTTGTTCTGTTTTGGTCTATTTTGTTCTGATTGTCTTCTGTAAGGAGGGAAGGAGCATTGATTGATGAAGATTGAGAGCTTGTGAAAGTTTATTGAATGGTTTGTGAGAGTTTGAAATGGTTTGAGAATGAGTTATGAGGTTTTGATAACCTTCTGTAGGTCTTCTGTAGAGCTTCTGCTTCTGTTCTGTTTCTGTTCTGTTCTGTACTGTAGCTGTTCTGGTACTGTTTTGTAGACTGTTCTGTATGCTTCTGTAAGTGTTATGTGGAATGTATGTGTGACTTTGGGAAAGTTTTCTAGCCTTGGAAAGAGGTGAATACAAGTGCAAAAGAGCTGAAAGAAGTGGAAGAAGTAGCTGCTGAAGACTCAAGAGAAGACTAGAGTGAAGTGACAGTAGTGAGCTATGAAGAGACACTGTAGTGGCTCTGGTGACCCTTCATATCAGACATACCTCTTGGGAGGGGTATCCACGACCTAAGAGTGATTATTGAGAGTAATTTTTGAGAGATTGTAGTGAGGATATGATGTATTATTGATGGAGTGAGAAAGAGAGAGTCAGAGATAGCCAATTCTACTCAAACAGAGTGATTGTATATGAGAGATTGAGAGAGAAGACTACGAAGATATTGAAGATGAATACTATGTGATGTATTTCCATTCTAAGATGGTGTATTTCTTTGCTTTCTTTGTTCTATTGATGGATTTTGTGAAGATATTGAAGAATATGGTTGATTCTATTAAAACCGTGGGAGGTCTACATGATGCTGCATGAAGATTTGTTGTGCCTGGTGTTCTTTTCTTCATTGTGATTATATGAAACATGATAAACAAGCTTGTTGATGTTACAAGATAGATTTTCTTGCAAGAGAATTCCCTTTTCCTTGGTGTTCCTCTCGGGGCTTCAAGCCAATGGTGTTGGTGAACTATAATATTCCTCCATCCATGGCAATTAAAAAGGGACATGTAATGTTGTCCCTTCTGATTCCTAGAAAGCACAAGGTAAAAAACATGGACATTTACTTAGAGCCTTTGATTGAAGAGTTAGAAATGTTATGGGAAGGTATTGAGGTGCAAGATACAAGCACATCTTTATCCTCTAGAGATTTCACTTTGAAGGCCATGTTGTTGTGGACCATGCATGACTTTCAAGGATATGGAGAGTGTTCAGGTACATGTATATAACTCTATATTTGAAATTCAAGACTTGAATCAATTGCATGTTATTAATTCACTTGTTTGTTCAGGTTTAACCACATCAGGATATCATCCATGTCCTATTTGCGGTCTCTCTCTAGTTTCCTCTAGGCTAGCATGTTTAAAGAAGGTTATCTATGACAATCATCATCGATTTCTTCCTATTGACCATCCCAGATATGTTCTCCCTACTAATGGAATGACTCCACAATCTCTAACCATTCATGATTGGAAGGAGAGATGGATTAATGCCGATAGCCACTCTCCACTCGGCATGAGTTGGTAAAAAGTATATTTCTCTCAATTGACTTTAAAGTATTTAGCATGATGAATTGTTTACATAATATATTGTTTGTTTGTTAGGTTCTCTATATTTTTTTGTCTTTTGTATTGGACTGAACTCAAGATCAATCACCTGTTGGACCCCATGCACATATTCAAAAATGTTGTATCTACATTATGGGATCACTCGATAGGGGCTCGTGATTCAGTAAATGTAAGGGAGGACGTAACATTGGTCACATGAGACGAGCCTGGCCGCACATTGGACCCAAAGGAAAGATTGAGCTACCCCATGCACCTTGGATGCTGTCAAAAGAACGAGGAAAAAATAGTGAAGGAACAGATGTGTAGCTTTCGAACACCCACAGGATGTATGAGATGTCTCAAGGGAGCCTTCATTAAAAAAAAAAAAGATATGTGGAGCAACTATCTAGTTTGAAGTCCCACGATTGGCACAAAATTATTCAAGTAAGGGTATCTCTAACCATGAATATAGTAATTAGTGGAGTAACTATGTGTAAACTTTGGGATATAATGAATTTTTCCTCAACTAATCATTTGATCTATGAATATTATTTACATTCAGTTCGTACTTCCTACTAGCATATCCCATTGTGTATCCAAAGATGTACGTGATATCATTTACAAGATGGGAGAGCTTGTGAGTTGTGTATACATTGTATTTTTTCATTATATATTGCATACATCATGTAATGAACCTCTTTGAATTTGTACACAAAAATAAACAATTTTCAAATACATCCTGACAGATACGTGAGCTCGAAGGAAATTGATCCAAATACATTGCAAGATGCTCGAGTATTATCTGTTGAGGTGGTTTGTTTGGTGAAGGAAATTTTTCCTCGCTCCATTTTGACTACTCAATTACATTTACTCGTAAATTTGATTGATGAGATCACACTTTATGGGGCAGTTCATGCAAGGTGGATGTTTTTCCTTGAGCACTTCATGAAAACCTTGAAAGATTTTGTGAGGCAAAAAGCACGGCCTGAGGGAAGCATGGCTAAGGGTTGGTTAGTGCAATCATCCCTTGTTTATATCTCTGAATATCTTGCTGAAGTGGACCCCTCTCAACCAAGACTATGGAAAGACGATGAAGACTTGAGGATGACCTCTATAATACCTCATGGAAAAGGAATGAGTGAAGTGCTAACAAAAGAAGAACTTCGTAAGTTATATAGTTTTTGTGTGCTCAATAGTGATGTAATGAGCAAATGGGTGACACTATATAATGAAGCAAGGGCAAGAAGAAAAAGCGAAAGACAAGCATTTTGCACCAGATATAGACGTAATGTCTCATTTCCAGATCATCTAAATGTGCTCCCACGTCATATTGATATAGATTGGTTACATGAGGAAATGGAGAAAATGAAAAAAGAAGAGGATATTGATATATCTCAAGAAGAGTGGGAATACACACGAGGTTGCTTATCAAAGGTGAGACATACTATTAATTAATTTGTTTCTAGTTACATTTTATATAATAAATTGACATGTTTGATCTTAATCTTTTACTACTAGTGCACATTATTCAATGCTATTTGGTGTGAGGGTAAACATCTTCGAACTCAACGTATAGATGAAAAGAGAAATACCCAAGATTGTGGTGTCCTTGCTCACTTCAAGGAGGCCAATGGTACCATGGAAGGTTATTGTGGCTTGATCCAAGATATTCTGAAGCTTGACTTCAGAGGATTCTTTATATATGTACTGGATATGAAGTGGTTTAAAGAAGTGGTAACAAATGGTGAGCATTGCACAATCAGACGTCATCCAAGTGGTTTTGTAATCATTGACTCTACAAAATTTCACCAAAACAAGAATGACGCATTAGTACTACCTCAACAATGCGAGCAGGTATATATGTAAAAGCTAAATTTTTTATATATATACATGTGATACATATACACAATATAATAAGTATTTAAGTTTCTTGCTTTTATTTTTCAAATATAGGTTGTGTATCATCCAATGGTAAACAATAACCGATGGTGGTATGTCATCCCTATATCTAATCATTCAAAACCAATATATGGTAATATTACCGACATAGAGATAGCAGATGACAATCCAACAATTAATGATGATGTACATGATGACACCATAATGGATGATATGCGTGATATAGTACAAGATGAACCTCGCGAGGATGTTCAAGGAAACCCAGAAGAGGACAATAATGTGGTTGATGATGATGAAGTTATTGAGCAATATAGCAACACATCTGATAGTGGGATTGACTTATTTGTTTCGTTACCGCTTGGTAACATAGACCTAGAAGTAGATAGTTTAGCAAGGGCTGATCTCATTGAAGATGAGATGGATCATTCACTATAACATACTTAATTCGCTTAATGATTCAATGTGTATTCTTAATTCTATGGAAAATATCATACGCACGTGTGCATACTCAAGAATCAATAGTCAAGTTTAAAGCTAAATTGAATTTTCCATAATAAAAAGGAAGTATTTTTTATCTTCTTCAAGTAGAGAAACTACGATATACATGCAATGCTTGCTACTAATTGTATAATAAGGTTTGTGTCGCTTGCCGCTAATTAGTTATATCAGGCTTGTCAACTGGAGGAACTGCCATTCAATAGAGAGCAATGCAAAAATAATTATTAACTCTAGTTTTTTTATTATATTAAGTCCCATTTCAGGTGGTTTAATAATTACGCGTCTGAAAATGCGTCTATATTTGCATCTATCTGTGCAGATATATAGATGCAAAATTCGCGTCTATTTACATGCTCTTTTACACGTGCATATAGACGCAATGATAGACGCGCTCGACTTTGCGCATCTAACATGCACGTCTATGACACATTTCTGTTGTGGTGTTGGAGGCTATCCACCACAAAGCTATAAAAGCATACCTTCTCGCTCTTTTTGAGGATGCATATCTCTGAGCGATTCATGCCAAGTGGGTGACCATCATGCAGAGAGACATATAATTAGCTAGATGGATAAGAGACGAGAGAGATTAGAGCTACCAAGGGCTTACAATTTTTGTAACACATTGCAAAGTAATGCACTTTGTGAACTTCAATATGTAATGAAAGACCTTTGCTTTTTATTATGCCTCAGATACCTCATATTGTATTTGTGCATGATGGTGTAATGATTAAATTTACAACATCAATTGAAAACTTGACAATCAAGTAGAACGAGATATTGATTAACAAGCCAATAGTCAAATTAATCTTTCTTTTTTACTGAATGATAAGTTAGCATGCATCATATAAGGAAAAAAGTAGAATGAAATTTTATTGGTTAAAATTTTGTGGTTCGATAGGCCAATTAGCTTAGTTTTGGTCCAAAATACCTAAAAATGTTACGAGAAATTTGATCTAGACTATCCAAGAAGCCCTAGATAGGGTACGACATGTGAATGGTAGGATGATAGTACAAATCAAATTTCTAATGGCATTTTTGGGAAATTTGGACCAAAGCTAACCCAATTGACTTGTCGAACCAAACATTTTTTACCAATAAAAGTTTAATTGTATTTTGCATATCTCTTGTACTGTGAAAATATGCACAATAGTATCACATAACTGTGTTTCATGAAATCCTTCAATCTTATCACAATTGAACATTAAAAAATAGACAATATGCTCGAGAGATAGATTGCACTAACAATATATTTGTATTATAGTGCAAAGTACAAAGGGCTTTTCCTTTACACAACTATGCTTAGAATCCTAGAGCTCAATATAAGTGTGAAGCTATCTTCAGATGCTTGATTTTCTCATGAGTCTACCTCCATCTCTTGTTAGTCTCTGGCAACAACCCTATCTTGATGCTCTCCTACATGGTGGCATGCTTGGCTCCTATGGCTTTGCCAATCCCCATGGTGGCATGTAGTATTCTTTTGCCCAAGTGTGTACCAATACATGCTTCACCAACTCCTTCTTAAACAAGAATGATCTTGTGTGCATTTGACATGGTGGTGGATGTAGAAAACACTTTTGATAAGGCCTTTAGGATAGAGAGCTGAGCCCATCTATCTAGGGTGAAGGTGGCATGGACAATGGTTATGTTAGCAATTGGGATCCTACAAATGTAGTGAGGCATCCTTTTTGAACTCTCCTCGACCCTTCTAGTGACTTGAAAAATCATCGATGTCGAGCATGGCCTATATTGAGATGAAATTAGGTCAGAATAGTATACACAGTAGAATAAAGTGTCTAGACGAAATATTGATACATTTACTTCCTACTCACCATCGACGACTTGGTCAAGTCCACGCTTGACTTGGATTGGTCGATCAAGGGGGCTTCCTGCTCTCCTAAGGGCACCTGTCCTACCACCAAGCTAGCTTGCACTGCCTCAAACTCTTGGGTGAAAAAACTAAAAAACATACGTATATTTTTGGATATAAAAAGTTATTTAAAAATTAAAAGTAAAAAACCTATTAAAAACCCTAAAATCCCTTTAAAAATACTTTAAAATTCAACAAAATGATCAAAACATATTTAAAAAATCTCCCAAAATCTTATTCAAAATTCTAGACTTTTTATTCTATTTACCTTTCCAAGTTGGTTCATTTTAAGCTCTAAAAAAATCCATAAAAATACCAAAAAAATTAAAAAATACATATAATGTTTTTTATCTTTTTTCTCATGGTGTCAACTTTTAGACTAGCTAAATTACATTTTTTTTTCTTTCCTGCATGTGGTCGTTTCTTTTTAGTGTGTGTATTCATATTAGGGTGCATACACACTCCATGTATATCAAAATTTCAAAAACTTTTCATGCATGAAAAACCACATTTATTTTCTAAAATAAACCTAGTTGAGGTACATTGACATCCAATAGACCATTAAAATAAAATAAAACAAATCTACCATCACATTGCACACACTTCATGTGCCAAATACATACATTGAAATTTGTAATAAAAGGAACCAGTCGTTACTCATGTACACATTGACCAAAAAGTGCTACACACACAATAATTTCTAAGAGGAATGCATCTACATTTAGAGACCCTACGAGTTGAGATTGCAATCATGGGTTGTGGTTAATGCATTGATCACTTTAATAAACATTATAATGGGTAAATAAGGAATTTCACTTTTGTTTTCTAAGGCTTATCACTTGATAAAACTTTCACCCCCATTGGTAATAAATTTCTTAAAATCCACAATAACTTAAAGTTGAATCTACTCACTTCTCATTGATCATTAACTCAATCAATGCGCTATGTGGAAGTATGGGTGATGTAGTTTACTAGTTCATCAGTGTCGACATGATCAGCTCAATCTTGATCTAGTAGTATCCATGTGTTGTGATTTTTCTGAATTCGATATTTTGATAGTCACAATGTCATAGGTCAAGGGTATGGTATGCATATTTTATTTTATTTTACTACCTAATACGAGTATTTGGGTGCCTGTATGTTGTGTCTCATGAAGCTTTCAATGGCATGTATGGCTAGGTCATGTCAAAATTTCTATAGGATGTGGTTTGTTTGGGGTGGTCCCTAGTGGTCATGTGTACAAGTTGATGCTTGATCGATCTCTCATCTATTTTTATTCTACTATTTTGTAGGTATTTCTTTTGTTTGTGTGATGTAGTGTGTGTCTTTTTATCATCTAAATCTCACCTCAACCTATCCAATATGTCCTCTAGTCTATAGAGATTATTCTCCACATGTTGAAATTGTACCTTATTATTAAGGTTGGCCCTTCCAATTTTGTGGCTCTTTCATTGCCACTGATTCCAAATAATCCTACTTTATGTTATGGGTTCTTGTCCTCTTATAACAAGTAGGTTGGTTCATTCCGAGAGATACCATTGTAATGATGACATCCAAAGGCTTGGGAAAGGCTTTATCTCTTCCTTACCATGGAGAGATTTTTCTAGTAGCCCATCAACTCTTAGCAAATGAGGACATTATCAAGGTGTTGCAAAAACAAACTTGTACTGTCATGGATCCTAAAAAAGTTCTTACCACCTCATATGTCTTGGTAGTAATGATCTCTAATCCATTTTGGAAGATCCTTTGTCAATTTCTTTAGGACAGGTTCATGCTTGCTAAGACTCCATCCAATGACATGTCTAAGGAGTTGTTCACTGCATCCAAAATGGTGCTTAAAGGAGTGGTCATTGAGTGGAGTTTATATCTTTGTACAAAAATGGATCAACATTTTATCAATGTCATTAGGGATGGTGTTACTAATATCATCTACAGGTCATATTTGTATGATTTTTTGCAATACTTTGCGCTAACGAAGAAATTTCACCATCTTTTAAAACTCTTCTGGTGGTTCCTTCTCCTTCAAAAGATCCTTAGCCCATTCTTGAAGATAATGATTCTCCTCCTCCTTTGGTGATCGAAAGAAACTGCTTAAAGCATGTGGTTGAAACTATTCCAGTTCTAGTTTCTCCAATGTCAATCCTTGCTACATCAAGAAGTACTGCTGTTGCATGCCTTGCGTCTACAATTTTTTTTAGGGCACACAAAGATGGTAATATAGAAATATTAGTTTCTTCTCTACACCACCTAGTAATAGGAGATGCCATTCCTTTCTTGTGTAAAGATATTTAAAGCTCCATTGAGATATCAGTTACTCTTTGTATTCTACAATTATGTTCTTCTTTTTATGAGGAGATGAAAGAATCCAAGGAGGAGTTATGCAAGGCCACAATAAGAAATCTTATCTGATCTATTTCAATAAATGGAGCAACATAATAAAATATTAAAAGAAAAAAAAGTGGAAATATCCTCTTTGCAAGTCAAATTCATTGAAGTCAAAACTCAGATAGCTACTATTAATGAGGAAAGAGATTATTCTTCTAATGAAAACCAGGAATTCCAAGCTTTAATTGCTGCATAGATAGTAGAGATATAGTGAGTAAACTCCACCATTGATAGTCAAAATACCCAGATTGAGGAGTTGAAAGAATAATTAGCTCCGTTATGCTCTGTTTTGCCAAGTTCTAGTGTACCCCAAGTGCCTTCTTTGTCAAATATGGACCTGGTTGCTTTTCAACATAGTGTGATGCTATGCCTGCTATTTCAAGCCAAGATTGAGAGGCTACAATCTAGAATGGAATTTTTGTGGACTTGTTTTGAGAAATTTATGGAATATATCCTACCATATCATTCCTTTTTTGTGCATTACCAACAATAGCTACCCTTCTATGTGAAGTTATCCACTATGGATTTATGTCCTTCAGAGAATGGATGGAGTGGTGCTTGGTCCTTTGATCTCCTTGTGGAAGTGGTTAGGATGGTATTTGAAGCCTCTATTACACCCAACACTATGTTGATAGCTTACATTTATATTTGAGGTGATTTGGTAATTTTGAAGGAAGAGGATTTGTCTTCGTATATACAGGATATAAATTTGTAAGCTTTCCTTTATGTTTGACATATGAAGATACGGATAGATGAAAATTTTCAAGATTCATTCAAATCGGCTGACTGCCCAAAATTTTCTTAGCATCCAATGATAGATTTTGTTGCCTTGAATTCTCAACAATTAAAAGCCTCTGCACAACTACAAAATGCTAACCAACTAAGGGAGGATCTTTGAGCCCATGTTTCAACACAAACTCCTTTTGAAACATTTGTAATATTTTTGCTGAAAATTACTACGTACACGTGTGAAGTCTGGGCAAAAGACAATGCCGGCATTGTGGTTGCGAACGATGCGGTCATTAATTGTACACTCTCCACGGGCCAATTGAGACTTAGGACTATGGGTTAATAAAAACCTGCGCTCTTCATAAGAACCTCCTCTTGGTAGGAGGCCAAAAGGATAATATTTGGAATAATGGTTTTTTTTTTTGTAATTATCCCCTCACAGTGGATCGTGCTGGATGAGAGGGAAGGGAGGCGCTATGATCAAGCTCCTTGCTAGAGCTCGTTGAAGGAGTTTAGCCATGCGTAAGGCCGCGTGGGGAAGGGAGGTCCCCCTCCCCTCACCTATAAAAGCCCTGTGCCATGGGCGTAAGGAAGGAGGGTGTAAGGCTGCCAGTCGAGTGGGAGGGAGAAGGCTTGAAGGGAAGGAAGAAAGGGAAACTGCTGAGCGTGACGCTGCCGTGGAGGAGGGCCAGAACATTGCCATGGGCGTAAGGAAGGAGGGCGTAAGGCTACCAGTCGAGTGGGAGGGAGAAGGCTTGAAGGGAAGGAAGAAAGGGAAACTGCTAAGCGTGATGCTACCGTGGAGGAGGGACAGAACGTCGCCGGGAGGAGAGCAAGGGGAGAGTGGTAATGTTGCAGACACAGTCCGTGAAGGAGAGGAACTGTGTGGTCGAGGCTGAGGAGGTAGTCATGAGGAGGGACGCCACCATCTGTCGCCTCCATTCCTTGTCCATGTGGGGCTTCCACGACCCCCAGAAGCTTTAGAAGCTTGTTGGGAAGCTTCTAAAGCCCCCTTAGGAAGCCCCCCTTCTTGTGGGCTTCCATAAGGGCCTTTCAAGTGGGTTTACTAACACCCCCCCTCCCCCGGGATCCAAAGCCCCTTTTCGGTGGGCCTTTCCTATTGCATTTTCAAGTGGGTTTAATAACCCTTTTCCCCCCGGGATTTAACCCTTCACAGGCGGTCTTTTACACCCCGTTTTCCCCCTTTTTCAAATCCACTAAGTCCATTTAGAACCCCCCTTTCCCGTGGGGTTCCATCCAAGCCCTCTAAAAGCCCATTTACCCTGAGAATTAAGCCCTTTTCCCCCTTTTTTCATCCCACAAAAATCCTATAAGCTAACCTTGCCTTGGGTTTAAAGTAAACCTTTCCGTGGAAATCCTCACTTCTGGGTTTCAAAACCCCTTTCCCATCGGCCCTACGAAGCGGGTTTTTCAAACCCAGAGTTTGAGCCCATTGCATTCCACAAAGTCATTTTTGACAATTGTAAAGTCCTAATCGTGAAATCATTCCCTACTTCAAGGAGGCAGCTTTAAGGCCTTCTAAAGCTCGATTCTGAAAGACGGTGGAATCAATCGAGGAAGCCGAACCACAAAGGGAGTTTCACGTGCGAAGGAGATGGCCAAGGTCATAAGTCTGCATCCAAGGCAAAAAGGCCAAATTCACAATGGCCCCTAACAAGGCACAAGGCGCAAACGCAGGAGGATCATCTCCTAACATCCATGTGGATATTTCACCACAAGTCTAGGTTTTTTTTCTTCTTCATTTTGATTTAGGTCGTAATATCTCAAATTGTGCATGGTTCATTTATGAAACTAGGTTGCACTTTTTCGATTGAAATACTTTGGCCAAATAGCTTGCAATCAAAGAATTAGTCATTTGTATTTTTCAAATAAACGAATGAAAAAAGAGCATAAGATCTCTATGCATTCCTAGCAAGTGGTATTTTTATGCATTACAAAGTAACGAATTTAGATCAACTAAAGATCATCTTTATAAAGTTGAAATTATTCAATTAGCCATGGAAAGAATAAATCGTATGTCGCATTATTAGGCATCTTTCCTTCGAAATGATTCGTTAAAAGAAGGTTGCTAATAATCCGTAGGAACTTGAAAGGCATGAAAATGGTTCTTAAGCTACGTGAAGTAGATTAAACTCTAGTTAATTGGCTTAAATCTCAATCAACTACGTAAATAGTTACGAAAGGTTGTGTAATGCTCATTCAGCGTACGAATATCTCATTTAGAAAAGAAGTTAGAAAAAAGTTGCATGGTTCACATAAAACCCTAAAGTTTAGTAGCATGAATCTTGAATGCATGTTATAAAAGGATCAATTGGAATTATGCCATAACTTAACATATGCCTTGATCTTAACCAAAAAAAGTTAGGGTTTGTAAATCTACTCATACGTAGGCAATAATCATGTGGTTACGAAAATAGTATCGTAAATATCTCTAAGAGTAGACAAGTAAATTGGTTTAACCTAAACACCTAAACCGTGAGGGACTCGTTAGGAATGGTTAAATCGATGCAACATATCCCAAGTGCTAACTGGGATTTAGCACATTGAGGACGTGACCTAATCCCTCTTGTTGCCAAAGCTGAAACTCTTATACCTAAAGACTTGCCCACATTCACGAAATGTAGGGACAATAGGACGTACTTGCAAGAGACGATCTAGGGTTTTTACCCTAAGGATCACTCGCTAAAAGGATGAAACTCAATTTGAATTTGGAACCCTAGGAATGACAATGTCGGCCTAATGCAATCAGGAATGGATTGTTATGAAGACACCCTAACCCTGTTTCCTATCTAATCATGATACCGTGATTAGAAGACGCCATTGATGGGTAAAATAGTCCCATGGATTAGATGTGACTTTTGTGCAACAAGTTGCAGAGTCACATGATCTTGTGATTTGATCACAAGGGAATGGCCAATTCCTCGGAATGAGATTGGCATATTCTTACGCAAGTTTATCTTGCAAGAGGATGAATAATCGTCTTGATAGAATACCTTTCTTGGGTAAAGTGACCAAGATAAGGGGATTAGATATTTGCTTGGAAGCAAAAGACCAATCAATAATTGAAATAACATATTTACTGCTAATAGAACTTAAGGTATTGGTTAAGTTGGGTTAATAGGGTACGGCCCTAACCCAAGGATATAAGGGTTAACAAACAAACCTTGGGAATCTTGCCAAGTCGCAATTGATCCCGGATTGAATGCTGAATGCATTCCGAAAGAAGGATTCACTTCTTAGCAGTTGGCCAAAAATAACGACCACTGGAAATGATTGTGCTTGTAATAGTTGTATAGAGCACTGTTTTCTTTGTTTGCTCAAAGAATTAAAGGATGAAAAGATATCTAATGCTTCAGGTTGAAGGCCTGAAGGGAGAGACAGCTTCAGTTACCCCCGACTGCCTGCCTAACCCTAACCAAGGAGGTTGTTAACCATGCCAGGAAGGTGGACCAAACCCGCCGCAAGAGGTCTCTCCGTTGAGCACTACTTGGAGCAGGAGGACGCTTGGGTGCTAGGGGGGCTTTGGCCGTAAATCCCTCACCTTGCGGGCCCTGCACAAGAGGTCAACGTGACTCGGGATTGAATCTTGGACTAGTAATCCCTGTGGATTGATGGATAGCCTTCGGGCAGATTATGGATAAGCCTACGGGCTGGACTTTATAAATGTATTTCAAAGATAAATATGATAACTTATCGAAAAGGAACTTGTTTGACATTATTTTTCTATGTCAAGTGCTATGATTACGTGAAGGAACAAGTGCCTAACGGACTAATTAAGGAAGTTGATTGATGCATGTCCAACTAAATGTGGTAGGTAATTAAATAACTAAAACAACCTGAGGAAAGTGTGGTGGATGTGGTGATGGGTTCGTCCTACGGATGGGTGGTCCTGGTTGGCCGGGAACTTTTCTCAATCTTGATGGACATCAAGAAGATCGTTCAAAGGACACGAACAGCAAGGGCATTGACCTAGATTCTAAGTTACAATAATCCCAGTTTACGCTGTTTTAGGGGAACGGAATGGGACTATGCCTTATGGCAGAGAGGTCGAGCCTTGCCTCCCTCTTGTTTTCCATTCTCCTTGAACCAAGTGCAGTGTTAATCCGCTTCGGCCCTGGTGTTTCTGCGTAAAGTAGTTCACTTGGGGTTCGATGCTAGTTTCCGTTTAGGAAATGACCATTAGGGAAATCCCTGATTCAGGTCGGTCCTAAGTGGAGAATGGCCAGAATACTTCCGCTACATGGCAGACGCGGAAAGTCCTAGATCGCAAACCTTGTGACATTCCATGGGAGTGCCGGGCGGAGCTTTCTAGACACCTTTTTCGATGGACTGCTAAGATGTGTCTTGAAGAGAAAAGGTGGACATCTTACAGCATCCTTCTTTGAAGCTTACAATCGTTGATATATTTTAGGTCCATCAATACCTTCACTTCTTTATTATCAATAGCTAGCCCATTGATTTGATTCTTATTTATCTATACTTCAATCAACTCCATTTATCATTCCTCCTCTTCTTTTTCAACCTCAATCAGATCCCTAAATTTCTATTTATATTCATTGTTTGTTCATCATGGATCACATTTTTTTCCCCCCTCCTCCTTGTCTTTTATCATCTATTAAAGTCATTTTTATTTTTCTAGCATATTTATTAACTCCATTCTTGTCCCATTATGTCAAATTACCTAAATATGCATTTGTAAGCCTTTCTTTTTTTAATGATTTTGCATATATGCCACTTCATCCTTTAATGCTTGTTTCCCTTCCTTCTTCTACTTTTTTTATTTTTGATCCCTCAGTTAGTTAGTAGCCACTTAGGTTCTGATTTGAAGATACCTAGATGTAGAGGATGGAGTCAAATAGATTTATCGATGGGTCCCTAGATTAATTGTTTTATCATTCTATGAAAAACGAAAGACTCCTATGCAAGATTATCAAAGTTGTTTGAAGTTTACCCCTATATATATATCATCAATCTACTGATCCTTTAGTTAGATTGGTTGCTCATTTTTCTTGGTACCTAGTGTACATGCATTGTCATTCTCATAATTATCAAAAGCCACTACCCAAATTTTTCCATAACACTAATGTGGATGTTGATCCGCATCAGTTGGACATATTGTATTTCCATGCTCTATGTCGGATATCATGTACTTGTGGAGAGAATGTGTTGTTTGTTGTTCTTTCAAAATCATCCCAAGACATTTGTGGATGAATCACTCTTCATATACAAATTTATAAACCATCAAGATTTTAAGTATAATACACTCCATTGATTCTTGATATATCTTTGCTCAACCATAATGATATATTCTATTTTTTTAAGATGTACTATTCAGGTGAGTATTTTATGTCTAGTGTGTATGTGGTATGTGAGTTGTATATGGAGGGGTCACGGTTTAACGAAGCTGATTGAGATCATGGTTTTTGGTGATTGAAATGGAAAAAGAAACTTATCATATCCTTTACAAGTTTTTTATGATTTTATCTTTTTATGATAAGTTCATGGATAAAGGGTGTCTTCCTTTTGTTAGACTTATTTGCAGATGCATGTTTTTACAAGGGGTCAAGGGATGTGGATTTGTTCAAGCTAGATGTACTAATTGAAGATTATTATTTTAAAGCTTTTATTCTCTTTTTCCAAGGTCATATGAACACTCTCTAATTAAGTATGGGATATATTGAGTGCCGAAATGCTTGTATTTTTTAGTTAGTTTTTCCTGGGATTTTGGGTAGGTTTTGTTTGATTTCGTGGTTGATTGATTGGTTTTTGGATGGTTTGGATTTTTTTTGAAGTGTTTTGGAATGGATTGAGTAGGTTTGAGAAGCTCATTATAGTTTTTAGTTCAATTATGATGTTTTGATTTGTTCTATGGTGTGTCTATTTGGTTCTAATGGGTCTGTTTTACTTTTGTTCTCGTGTAAGTTACTCATGAATATATGTGTGCATCACGTGGATTCAAAATAAGGTATTTTTTAAATACTATTTTTATAAATCTTTTACATATAGAAGAGTGTAATATAAAGGAATTATTTATGTGAATATTTGTGATTCTTGGCATTCCTTTTCTTCTTATGGTTGATTAAAGTATGAAGAATAGCCTTATTAGTGTGACAAGCTATATTTTCTTATAGTAGTTCCCCTATTTTCTTGGTGTTCCTCTTGGGGTCCCAATCTAGTTGTAGTACTATCATGGTCTTGTATCTTGTAGTTGTATTGATTCATGATCTAGCACTAGTTGCTCCTAAAGTTCTCTATTGTTCTTACTTCAACAATATGTTTTAGGTTGGTCTTAGAGTATAGTCACTTTTGTGTGTAGAGAAGAAGTGTGGATGAGTGAAAAAATGTGTTCTTTCCATGGTGGCTCTCCTCACTCCTGTCTTATGTCTTTTTAGTCACTTAGTCGAAGCTCTCATCCCTTTTCTTACCATGGGAGCTCTTGCTTTTGTCTTGTGTCATGTGAGTTACTTACTTGAAGCTCTCATCCCTTTTTTTCCCATGAATAAGTTACAAAAATCTTAAAAATCAAATTGAAGTAATGGCTGGATCAAATATTTGTGTGTACCTATAATGCATTTATAAGCACATGAATATACAAGTACATTTAGATGTTAAATAATACAATTACATGGGAGAAAAATGAGATCTTTTAGCATGTTAATTAGCAATCTATTACATATATAAGCTATTTGGATTTAAGAAGTATATAATATGATCAGGGAACCAACAATAAACACTATTAATAGAATCTCCATGAGGATAGAAACCTCAAATACATAAATATAGACATAATGCATGAGTTATTATGTCATATTTCCTTAATACTCATCATATGCACATCGATTGATACTATCATGGTGGTGGCACATTTGTTAGGAAACTTACATTATAATCTACATTGAGAAAACATTATGCTAAATTTTCTAATTAGGGGAGAACCATTCAAGACTAGGCATCATTGATTGGGGTCTCATATAGAAGGAAACTCAGATGATTAGCTCATCAAGTTTAATAGAATTGCCAATGAACATTTTTGAAAGCTTATAAGTGTTTTTTAAAGTTTTTCTTCAAAATTATACTTAACATTGTTTTAGTTTGTGTTCGAGTTCGCTAATATGAAGTTTACTTTGTTTATTTAAACATTGTCTCTTCACTATGAGTTTTGATTTTAAAAATTAAATAAGTGTGAGAAAGTTTAAATTTAGAATTCTCAAGTAGCTACTCATAATTCTAGTGTTATTCACTTTTACGGACCACATTTACAAGTGTTGTTGATAGAAGGGTATATCCCCCATAAGCTCAATGAAGACCCAAATATCAAACACACAAATAGAAACATGCTACATGAGTTCTTAGGTCTAGTTAAAGTCCTCAACACTTGCACTAGTCTAGGGTTTAGGGTGTAGGGATTTAGGGCTCAAGGTAAATTTAAAATCCTAAATCCTAAACCAACTAATGTCAATAAGATTACTCACTTCATTGACCAATAATTGTTGATTGAACTTAAGAGAACATCAAGATACAACACGTTTTAGTACACATTGACCCAATATAATTGGAGGACAATTACATGCTTCAATCCAAGCTAGTAAAATTTTGTGCTATCTGCATTTACAAAGAATCCTGTGTATAAGCTCTATTAATAGAAGGATTGATAGTGCATAGGCTAAATGAGGACCCAAATCTAGAATCCACAAATACACTTATGCTACATGGGTTCTTAGGTGTAGTCCAAGTCCTCAAAACTTGCACTAGTTTAGGATCTAGGGCTAAGTGTTCAAGGTAAATCTAAAACCCTAAACCCTAAACTAGGTAAACTCAAGCAGGATAACTCACTTCATCGACCAATAATCAAGGGATAAAAGCATGGTTAGGTGGTACCAAAAGTAGCGTCATTGACAACACTTTTCTAACAAAATGTATGATGAAATAGGTTAGTTGACTCAATGCTATACGTAAACTAAAGTACTTTTCAATAACATCAATTAATATAAGCAAATTTGACACTTCTAGGAATATGTTTCAGAGCATACACTATCCTAAGAATATTGTAAAAGTGGTTTAAAGAAAATTGCTAAAATAGTAGAAAGACTGTGCCACCTAACTATGTTTTTACTCCAATATGCAACATATTTTGCTACACATTGACCCAATCTTGTTTGATGACCAATGATAAGCTTCAATACAAGGTGGTAAATTCTGGCACTATTTACATTTATAGAGCATTATGGTTAAAAATCTTGATAGAAGAGTTATTTGTATAAGATCTGTGAGGACCCAAATCATCTTTTTGGTTAGGGAAGAAGCATCCAAGAGTAGGTATCATTGAATGGGATCTCATGCAAAAGGAAACTCGAATGTAAATGGTTAGCTAATAAAGTTTACTAGAGTTTGAGCACTTTTGAAAGCTTACAATTATTTTAATTTAATTGCAATTCAAAGTTATGCTTGTGTCATTATTCTAGTTTGTGTTTGCATTGTTTTCTTGAACATTGTCTTTCTTTATGAGTGTTCATTTTTATCTATAGAAAGCAAATGTGAACAAAGTCAACTTTAGAATTCTCAAATAGTCATTCCTAATTGTAGCTATGTTTGTTTTTGAAATCGGTTTTTAAAACACTTGTAAAAGTGCATTTATATTAGTGCAAGGTCTTGATCTGCATGATATATGTTCACACACTCTTTTGCAAGTGAATTCAGATGCACCCTAAATTCACATTTGGCCTCTACATCTCAGCATCCATTATGTTGTAGTGAATGTAGCTATAGTTGGGATCAAAGGAGAAGCTATCTGATGCATAGTTGCATGAGACACACCTCACACATGGTGGTTATGTATGTGCATCCTTGTGCATGGTGGTTATGACTTAGCTAGTGAAGTAGGAAACCTAAGAGAGTTAGAAAGAATTTTCATGGCTAATGAGAGAGTACTTTGAAAAAAATCACATGGAGACAATATTGGCTAATCAATGTAGGGCAAGTTCTTTTATGGCTACAACTATAGTTACAATCATGGGGGCTAATTTCTTTTTTGAGTTCCTTTTCTAGCTTGCTTCCACATTGAGTTGATGGCACACTAAGATGGATGAGAAGTGAAGGAAGGTAGAAAGAAAGTGCAAGTGATTCAGGGAGACAAGTTTAACCATAGGTGAGTTACAACTTCTTACTTGATATTAGCTCTTGGGAGTATTTTTCTCATCATACCCTCAACTATGATTAGCACTATGGGGTTTCAAGTATCAATATCCTCAATTGCGATTCTTATTAGCACTATCAGATTTCAATACCTAAATGGTGGCTTGATGTCATGGGATGATACTACTCATGCTATCATATCCTAGCAAATCTCTTAAGATCTCTTCCCTTGATTTGTAAGAAGTAATAGAAAGGACTTGACTCTATTTCTTTCTCTTAGAACTCTGATTCTAATGCATACATATTTTATAATTGAAAGCATCACTACATTATTGATGCTTTATCCTTGTATATCTTTTTTCAAATGTAATATATCTCAATTTCACAAAAAAATGACAATCAAAATAATCTTTGTGATTATAGATCTCCTTTACTCTATAGCATTCATGATCTTATTTATTTTTTAAAAATAGTTTAAAGAGTATTATATGATATTATACAAAGTTCTCTACATGAAATAACATGAACTTTTGACAAGTCAATGGAGTTAGATAAATAAATTATTAATAGAATCATTTATATAATAATATAAACTGCTGATAAATCAATGGATTTGAATAAATAAGTCATTAATAGTCAAATTCTTATATGAAACCCATGATAATAGATTTAGTTATTCAATATTTCTTCAAATTTTTTCTATAGCTCAAAAGGATAGAATATACTATTTAGTAAAGATAAACTATATTTCATAACTCTTCAAGAAGATACCCTCTCTAAAATAAAAATATTTTAGTGAACTGATAGAATGATTAGCAAATAAGTTATTACAAATATATATTATCTCAAAAATATATAACTATTCATATCTCTTATATATTTTTAAAGCTCTTAAAGAAGATAGAATATCTATAGCAAATATATACTAATGCAATATCTATTCAAAAAGATAGTCTATTTTGGATCCAAATTATGTAATGATAGGTAGAAAAAAAAGTAAATGAATAGCCCAAAAAATTTTAAGCTTTGGGATAATAGTCACATGTGACTCTTTGATAATGTGATAATCTTTATTTTTAATAAGACCTTACACCTATTAAAGAGATCCAAAAAAATTTCATAAAAGCATTAGACACTTAAAATTTTTTGGAAAGTTTTTAAGAAATTTTTGAGCTCATTTGTTATTTTAAAGCTATTTTAAGAAAAAAAGGAGAAGAGGATCCTTCTTATATGTTGTAAGGGATAAGGGGAGCTGAGTGTGAATGGTCTTAAGGGGAAGGGGAAACCCTAACCCCAAAAAAGCACAAAAAAAGGCCATCATGATATGCCGTGAATAGGGGGGTTGGGTGATCACTATTCACGCCATATCATGATGGCTTATTTTTTTGTGGCCTTGAGGGGAAGGGAAAACCCTAACCCCAAAAAAAGTATTAAAAAATCACAAAAAATAGGCCATCATGATATGGCACGAATAGGGGGGTTGGGTCATCATGTAACCCCCCCATTTACTCCATATCATGATTTTTTTATGATTTCTTTGTACCTTTTTTGGGTTAGGGTTTTCGCTTTCCCTTAAGACCATTCACACTCAGCTCCTCTTATCCTCTATAGCATTAGAAAGATTCACATGTATACACTCTCAATACCTCGTCCCCTTCCCCCACCACACCCCCCCCCCCCCCCCCCAATGCTTCATTGGATTACAAAGCAGGAAAAGATGCTTCCCCTTAATCCACAAAAAGATGCTTTTATAAATCAATCTATAATAAAATGTAATATATATTCTTTCTCCTTGGCTTGGAAGGCTCACTTCCTTGAGGAGAAGAGGATCTAGATTGATTTATTGGCTGATCAAGTACTCTAGGGGAGAATGGAACCTTGGCAATTGTTTGCTTTGTCCTTGTCATCACTGTTGTGCCTGAGAAAATGATAGGAAGAGTAAAAAAAAACTATTTGCTAGTATGGTCGATACCACATGGAGAGGATAAGTTAATACGACATAAGAGCAGCAGAGCCAAATTTTCGCAGGGTCCTATTCGCACTGTATTGTGGATATGGCGCGAGCATGGCAAAGCATAATGTGTGGTACTATACTTCTTGCTCCATATCGTGGATGATCTGATATGGTGCGAGAGTGGCACAACGAAATCTCCGTTGTAGGGGTCATCCTCGCTCGCTCCGTATCATGGAGAAGTAAACATGCGTGTGCAAAGTACACCCCTCTCCCGTGTAATGTCTTATTTTTTGTGAGACCTTAATTACATTAAAAAAATTCCAAAAAAATTCCATAAGGTTATAAGGCTTTGAAAAAAATGTAGAAAAATTTAAAGATTTTTTTGAGCTCGTTTGCTATTTTAAAATGTTTTTTAGTAAAAAATAGCCTAAAAATCACAAAAAAATCACCGAAAAATAGCATATCATGATACGGCGAGAAAAAGGGATATTCATATTGTATCATGATATGATATTTTTTGGTGATTTTTTGGTCATTTTTAGGCCATTTTTTGCTTTAAAATAGTTTTAAAATAGCAAACGAGCAAAAAAAAATCTTAAAAAACTTCTATTTTTTTTTCAGAGCCTAATAACCTTATGAAAAAATTTTGGAATTTTTTTGATGGGTCTAAGGTCTCACAAAAAATAAGTCATTACAGGGGGGTTATACTTTGCACGCGCATGCTTACTCCTCCACGATACGGAGCGAGGACTCCTCCTACGGAGATTTCGTTGTGCCAATCTTGTGCCATGTCAGGTCATCCCCGATATGGAGCGAGAAGTATAGTACTAGACATTATGCTTTGCCACACTCGCGCCGTATTAGCTGCTCCACGATACGATGCAAATAGGACCGTGTGAAGATTTAATGGCTTTGCTGCTCTCACATCCTATCAACTTATCCTCTCCATGTTGTATTGACCATACCAGTGAATAGTTTTTTATTACTCTTCCTATAATTTTCTCAAGCATTAGTAATGACAAGGACAAAGCAGACAACTGCCAAGGTTCCAATCTCCCCTAGAGTACTTGATCAGCCG